>NC_092393.1:12187738-12520238 GCF_030028105.1 Mobula birostris | reverse complement strand
GGTGTCAAGTTAGGAAAAGGGAAGTACAACAAGATCTTTGTGTCCTTGTTCGTCTATCACTGAAAGTAAGCATGCAGGTACAGCAGGCAGTGAAGAAAGCTAATAGCATGTTGGCCTTCATAACAAGGGGAGTTGAGTGTAGGAGCGAAGAGGTCCTTCTGCAGTTGTACAGGGCCCTGGTGAGACCACACCTGGAGTATTGTGTGCAGTTTTGGTCTCCAAATTTGAGGAAGGACATTCTTGTTATTGAGGGAGTGCAGCGGAGGTTCACGAGGTTAATTCCCGGAATGGCGGGACTGTCATATATTGAAGGATTGGAGCGACTGGGCTTGAAAACACTAGTATTTAGAAGGATAAGAGGGAATCTGATTGAAACATATAAGATTATTAAGGGATTGGAAAAGCTAGAGGCAGGAAACGTGTTCCCGATGCTGGGGGAGTCCAGAACCAGAGGCCATAGTTTGAGAATAAGGGGTAGGCCATTTTGAACAGAGTTGAGGAGAGTTATAGATCTGTGGAATGCTGTGCCTCAGAAGGCAGTGGAGGCCAATTCTCTGGATGCTTTCAAGAAAGAGTTAGATAGAGCTCTTAATGCTAGCAGAGTCAAGGGATATGGGGAGAAGGCAGGAATGAGGTATGATTGTGGATGATCAGCCATGATATCACAGTGAATGGCAGTGCTGGCTCGAAGGGCCGAATAGCCTACTCCTGCACCTATTGTCTATTGAAAGAGCATCTCAGCAGTTAGATGTTGAGTCAAGGCACCACTCGTCAGTTTTATCACACTCTGTGAACTTTGGGAGATGTGTACGAAGTTCTGAAGGTGCTTAGTCAAGTCTCCTGATGACAACAAAGTGTCTCTTTAAAATGGAGACAAATGCAACAGATTAGCATGATAGACATCATGCTTTACGTTTGGTGATCATCAAAGGCCAAATGTTCCAATTTATGTTGGTAATGGAAGAAAGCATGTATGGTGCCACTTATGATATTGTTAAGTGCATGATGGCTGCTGGGAAAATGTCAGGCACTGAATAACCTGGTTATGGAAAAGCCTGGATTAATTTTGTGATCAATCTGGAAATGAACACTGGCACACTTTATCCAATGTGAGATCACTTACTGTATGTGTGTAATTTGAAGAACAGCTGGTAATGAATCCAATTGCTAGGCTTCAGTTTTCCCCAAAAGGCCACTAAAACAGCATGCTTTGTTCCTACTGAAATCAATGATCTCCTATGAACTAACTGTAATTGCAATTTCAACCATGTGTTTGGGATGCTTTGCCCACAGAGGACAAGGCCTTGATCTTGTTCAGCTTTCAGGCTCAGAATCACTCCTAATGCTCCCTGTCACATCTCATAGGTTGCTGCTCACTGCGGCATTACGGAAGTTACTCAAGCACCAGACTTGGGGAGACTGTCTCAACTACTTTTCCTCGAGCTTACCTGA
This sequence comes from Mobula birostris, assembly GCF_030028105.1. Lineage (NCBI taxonomy): Eukaryota > Metazoa > Chordata > Chondrichthyes > Myliobatiformes > Myliobatidae > Mobula > Mobula birostris. The sequence goes on along the minus strand of NC_092393.1, from coordinate 12,518,786 downwards.
GCAGGGATACAGGGCAAGAGGATATGCTATATCGCGGACTTACCCTAATTCATAATTTCTTTTTTACAGGAACCCGCACTCACCAACCCCACCCCCAGAAATATTCTATCAGCCCTGGAAAAGTCCTGTTCTCCAAAGAAGTATTTTCCACCACCCTGCCCACATCTTCCTGAGTCTTGTGAGCACTCCCCCTCACTCACTTCCATGCCTTTTTTTAAGCAGCATCACTCTCCAGTGGGCTGGTAGAGTGCTGCTTGTAATGCATGTTTGTTCCTTTAAAGGGTGGCTGCAGAAATTGTAATATGAAGACTGCTGGATGTGGGCAACCCTGAGGTACTTGAATAAAGTAATGGACAATGGAACTGACACGAGGACCAGCTGTTACACAAGGATCGACAACAACGCTGTTCTGATCATCATCTTTATGAGAATTTTGCTAACTGCATTATGACCACACATGATGTCTTAATACCTTGAAAGATATAATAAAGCAAATTATAGTCTAGTGGAAACAATAACTGTGTTGATTTATATATTAAGTAAACACCAACAAAATTTAAATGTATGTAATTCTAAATATAAGTACACAACTCTCTCGGCATACAAAATAAAGAAGTTCTGAAACAGAATAAATTATTTAAGTATACCTCAGCTACTTTCCAACGAAATCTACCTTGATGACCCAAACACCTAGCAGCTTACTGGTTCTGAATAAATATTTCATGCTTTAGTTTGAAATTTCTGAAATTTTACTAAGGTTACAAAGTTCAAATGTTCATGATCTGCAGATATGTGCTGGAGTAACTCATCAGGGAAGGCAAGGTCCATCCAGGATATTGTGAAACACAAGTTCCATCTTCTATTTTGGTCTCCACCATGAAGATGAATGTATGTTCCAGATCCATCCCTGGGCATACCGAGAGTGTGGGCATCAATGAGAGAATGGTAGGAGTTGCCATTCATTTTGTAAAAACCTTTGGCTGTCACTTCTGCCTATTCTCCAATCAAGTTACATATTGAACAGGAAACTAATACTGAAAGTCCATGATATTTGTGATTTCAGGCAGGAGGGAATGTTATCCTGGACAAAACAAAAACACTGTCACCTCTCTTCCAACCACCTTAGTTTGTGCTCCTAATGAGAAGCCCCAAGCAGTTTCACTTGCTAAGAAAATAGAAGAGACACACTTCACTTTGGCAATAAAGTATTGGAGTTGTGGAAGCACAGAAGGCTATTCAGTCCATCATGTGCATGCTTGTCAACCTAATCCTATCTTCCTTCACGTGCAGATCACAGCTCTTTGAGTACACATGGAATCTCTTCATTATTGTATTTATGGCTGTTCTGCTTCCACCACCCATTCAAACAACTGAGTTCCAGATACCTTCCTCCCCCCGTATGAAAAGAACCTTTTCTTCATCACCTCACTAATGCCTAATTCTATATCACCAATCTTTGACCTCTCTACAAAGCACAATACCTCTTCCTATTCACTGTATCTATGCCCCTCACAGTTCTACACTCCTCAACTAGGTCTTCCATTCATCTTTCAGAGGAACAACCCTAGTTATCGAAGCGTTCCTTGAAGCTACGATGTTCCAATCTTGAAAACATCTTCATAAATCTCCTTTGCACTTTCTCCAGTGTGGCCACAGCTCCCTTGCATTGTAGTGACCAACTCTATAACTTGCAGTCTCTTCAGCACTCTTTATAATTCTCATATAACCTTCATGCTCTTATATTATAGCCCTGGGCTAAGTGAGGAAAATAAGGAAAGCATATTTTATGAAATATCTTATCCACCTGTTTTTCTACCTTTCAAGGATCTGTGGGGATATACTCCAGGTGTCTGTATTCAGTTACAGGTGTCACAGTAGCATCGTGCTAAGCCCAACACTATCACAGCTCAAGGCGTTCTGGAGTTTGGAGATCAGTTTTGGTGCTGTTCTGTAACGGAGTTCCTGTATTCCTGTGGATTGGGTGGGTTTTCTCTGGGTGCTCCAGTTTCCTCCCACAATTCAAAAATATACCAGGTCATTGTAAATCATCTTGTTATTAGGTTAGCGTTAATCGGGTTTGTGGGGTTGCTGGGGCAGCGTGGCTCAAAGGGCCGGAAGTGATGACTCCATGCCGTATCACTAAATAAATAAATGCCACAATATCCTCCAAATTACTGTGCATTCACTCACCTTGTGGCATTCCCAAAGAGCACAACTTTATGTTCCTTTGGATTAAATTTTAGTCATCAATTCTGTGTTTCGCTATCATGGCCACCAATATCCTCATGTGGTTGAAAAATTTCCTCCTTCCCTGCTGGATGTTGAAATTCCCTCCTTCTACCTTATGTTCCACCCATAAATTTCTTCATCATGTCCCCGGTATTAAGATCTAAATCATTAACGTCCCTAACAAAACAAGGGACTGGGTTCTGAGCCACATGGAAACTCATTGATAACATCCTTTCAGTTCCACAAACATACATCAGTCATTGACCTTCACTCCTTGCCACTGAGCCAATCATGGATCAGTTTGCTACTCCTCTTGGGATCACGCTGTCTGCTCTGTTTATGCATAGCCTGTCAAAAGCATTGCTGAAATCCACATAAGATGCTGCCTTCGTTCACCCTCCTAGTTAGTTCCTCAAAAAGTTCAGACAAATTAACAAAATATTATCATCCTGTAACAAATCCATCCCGACCCAATTTAATTAATCTGTCATCTTCTATATAAATGTTTATACTATCTCGAAGAATTGATTCCAATAATCTGCCCAGTTAAACTAAATAGCTGGGTAATTATTTCTTTATCCCATTCTCCCTTTTCCAGCAACAGTACAACAGTAGTTCTCCAATCCAATACAGTAGCACAGCGTGGATCTATGTTCAATCCTGACCTTGGGTGCTGTCTGTGTGGAGCTTGCAAGTTCCACTATGTGTTTTCCCCAGATGCTCCAATTTCCTCCCACCTCCCAAAGGTGTGTGTATTGCTAGATCAATTTGCTGCCAAAATATAAAAATTCAGAAATCAAATTCAAGTTTAATTTTCATACATGAACACAGCCAAATGAAACAGCGTTCCTCTGGGGCCAAGGTATAAGACGTACACAGCGCATTCAAGATAGCGAGCACACATTCAGTGGCCTAAGGTAGAAGGAGTCAACTTAAGAAAACCTAGCACATTTATTTTTCAACATTGTCCCCTCCTACATCTACACACTTAGTCCAGCAGTTGTGGAGCATATGGATCCCTTCTTTGTAGAAGTGGTCCACAGCAGGAGTGATTGATAAGTTCGTGGCCTAAGGTAGAAGGAGATGAGTTATACAGCTCTCGTTACATGCACGTGCAGTTCAACTCTGAGCGAAAATGCAGAAAGTTTGAAGTTAATAACTCATCTCCTTCTACCTTAGGCCACAAACTTATCAATCACCCCTGCTGTGGACCACTTCTACAAAGAAGGGATCTGTATGGTCCACGACCGCTGGATTAAGTGTGTAAATGTAGGAAAAATAAGTGTGCTTGGTTTTCTAAAATTGACTCCTTCTACCTGAGGCCACAAACTTATCAATCACCCCTCATATATATAGCCCAAGTTCCTGAGTGACATGTCCCCAAAATTGATGGTGCAGTTCCTGGCAGTCAGCAGACAAACACATGCACTCACTCCAGCTTGTCATTCTCCCATGTACCTCTGGTGTAGATGGATGATGGGACAATCAGTGAGGAACTTGTGGACATGTGAGAGAAATAAATGAGGGAATGGGTTTGATAGGATTAGAAGGGGAAGAGCATAGGCTTGTTGGGCTCAATTATATCATTCCATGTTGTAAGGAAGCATGAAAAGTCCTGGATTGTGTGTCCTGTAGCCAAGGATCACTGAAAATGGTCACAGCCTCTGCAATTTTCTTCGTAGTTTCTGTTATTATCCTGGGATATTTTTCATCCAAGGCTATGATTTAACTATTTTTGCAGATATTAAACCCTTTTATTACTTCCTCTTTTACTAAATTAGCCTGTCCATTATTTCCTCCTTATCCAGAGCATCAATGATGACCCCTTATTGTAAAGACAGGTGCAAAATACTCACTAACCTTACCTCTATCTCTGCATTAATGTTAACTATTTAGTTCCTAATAATTCCTACACGCCTTTAGTTATCCTATGTGCTGACCAAATATTTTAGATTCCATTTGATTCTATATCCCAATATATTTCCAGTCACTTTCTTTGCTCCGCTACTTCCACTTTGGATTCCACTGCATACTTTCCATGCCCCTGAGATCAATCTGCAGTATTAGGGGTTCAGTACCTGAAATGACTTCACTTTTTTTTGCCTTATCCCAGCTTCTACATAGCCTCTCATCTGGATCTGATAAACATGCCTCATTTTTTTTGGCAAAAATTCATTCATCAGATATCCTTTGTGGAAGTTCCCCACTGTTCTGTAACTGATTCATCAAGTAGCTGTTTTAGTCCATATTTGCTTAATCGTTTGGTCTGGAAAAATTGGCCTTACCCTAAAAACTACACTATGCCTATATTTTATCTTTGTTGTTTTTTCTTGCTGTGCTATATCTAAAGCCACATTTATACAGTGGTTATAATATTGTATATTATTCAATAGCAACATATGGAAACAAAACCCTTTTTGGCCTCAGGTGAACTACAGAGGACGGGGAGGAGGTCTGGCCCCCGCACACATAGCACACAGGCCCACCAGCATGTGGACACGCCCTGGTGCTCATGAACCAGCTCTCCAGCAATGGGTAAATAGCCCCACTGCCTTGTGGGCAGCCTCAGGAGAGACGAAGGCTTCACGAGTAAGCCCAGACAGAAAATCTAGAGTGGAGCCTTTAAAGAGGCCAGTCGTCACTGAACATCCTTCCTGCAGCTCCTGCGGCCAAATTGGTGCCTAACGTATTGCTTGGCTTTCCTTTGGACTACACTGGTGAGGCCAAGGTTGCTCTTGATGACTGGATCTCTATATCTTCCACCCAGGCTTGTGCCTTGGAGAGGACACTCCAGTGCCGCATTACTCCACTGTCCTTCGAGGTAGCCAAATACCATCACCATCATAATATTGTATTTACAAACTTCTGTCAATGCTTTCTGCTCTTCAGCCTCATACATTATTCTTATACTCTGAGACATTTAATTTAGCACAGGCAAACCTGTTTTTGCCTACTGCTCAACTTTTATTTCCCTTGCCTTTCAAACTCTCCTGCTAATTTTCTGCCTTCTGTTTTCACTTCTTAGCTGTCAGTGGGTTCACAGTTTCATAACCAGTTTCATTGAAAAGCCCGTGGTAGAGCAGCCAATTTTGTAGGAACGATCTACATCTGTCCTGTGTGGGAGGCAATGGATTGTGCTTAATCACTATCAGACAACATTTGATCTCCAACTCAAAATGGAAGAGATGCCCTGCTATGAATCTGGTGAAGTGTAATCTAGTTGTTACATGTCTGACCACGATTGATAATATATTTACACAAGAGGAACTAACATGGTGCATCAACACCTTCTGAAGCTATTGAATAGATTTGCTAATCTCAAAATTCCATTATAATATTTTCTCAGTTATGGGTTTAGTGCCATAAGAATGAATAAATCCAAATTTGTCAGATGTGAATCCCATGGTTGTGTAGACTGAAGGAATTTTAGCAGCTACAGATCATTGGTTATTTGCATGCCTGGCCTGCACTATTTTCCATACAGTCTTGAAATGTAGCCTCATTTACTCAGGAAGTTTCTACCGACATGACCTAGAAATCGGCAGGTATTCATGCATTTATCCTTGGATATCACCCAACAGCTCTACATTGTCTTACATTTTCATTAATCACTTGCGAGACATGAATAATGTGGCCACTTTGGAAAGATTAGACAACTAGGACAAGATAAGCAATGTTGGAAGGTTCAGATTTACTGTTTAGCAGATTTGACAGTTTTCACTATTATCTTGCTTGGCAGAATAAACAAGAAAACAATCATGTCTTTGTCATGCAGACAGACCAAGATTAAAAACATCCTAAAAATCTAGCCCCACAGCATTGTACCAAATTGATATGGCCTACACCTGTATCTACACCTACAGGCAGTATCGGACTTGTTCAAACTTGACAGGGCTTGACAAGAGTGATTCTGCCTTGAAATTCAACCCAGTCAATAGGATGTCATGAAGTGATGGTGCAGGAACGTGGTCTTCTGTTTCCAAAATATAGTCCATTGAAATCAGCAGAATAAATTTCAGAAGCCGAGTGAAAAAAGTATACAATAACGTCTTGACTTTATGAAAGGATTGTGATACTAGAAAATGATTCATTGAGTCCTAGTCATACAGCACACATGGTCTGACCATCAAATACTCAGCCATCTGTACTAATCACAAAACAAAATTTAAGACATCTTTGCAGATTGGGAAAGCTGGGTGGAGTTCATTAGGAGTATTATGGTACGTAGTATTCCTGTGAGCAGATTATAGCAACCAGTTCATCATATTAAATAAAAAATTCCCAAATTGAGAACATGCACCCTAAAGAGGCATTGGCATTAAGGCAACAACATGCAAAAGGTTATGTTCATAAATCAAAGAATACCTGTAGCGTTTAGTACTACCACAAAGAAATATATTTTTATGTGCTATTTTACAAACATATAGTTTATGTGCCACCTTCTACAAAAAGTAAAAGCTAATGCTGAAAAAGTTTCAGGAGTCAGTTGTCACCTAGTTGGCAACCCTCCTACCTCAAAGTTAAAAGTTTGGAATTCAAGTCCCACCTCAGAGGCCAGGCAGCATCTATAGGAAGAAGCACAGTCGACGTTTTGGGCAGGGACCCTTCGTCAGGACTAACTGAAAGAAGAGATGGTAAAAGATTTGAAAGTAGGAGGGGGAGAGGGAGATCCAAAATGAATGGAAAAGACAGGAGGGGGAGGGGTGGATCCTAGAGCTGGAAAGTTGATTGGCAAAAGGGATACCAGGCTGGAGAAGGGAGAAGATCATGGGACGGGAAACCTGGAGAGAAAGAAAAGGGGGGAGTGGGGAGCCCGGAGGGTGGAGAAGCAAGGAGTTATAGTGAGAGGTACAGAGGGAGGAGAAAGAGGGGGAAAGATTAAAAAATAAAAAATATATAAAAATATATAACTAGATAAGGGATGGGGTGGGAAGGGGAGGAGGGGCATTAATGGAAGTTAGAGAAGTCAATATTCATGCCATCAGGTTGGAGGCTACCCAGACGGAATATAAGGTGTTCTTCCTCCTACCTGAGTGTGACTTCATCTTGACAGTACCGGAGGCTGTGGATAGACGTATCAGAATGGGATTGGGACTTGAAATTAAAGTGTGTGGCCACTAGAAGATCCTGCTTTCTCTGGCGGACAGAGTGTAGGTGTTCATTAAAACGGTCTCCCAGCCTGCGTCGGGTCTCGCCAATATATAGAAGGCCACATCGAGAGCACCGGACGCAGTATATCACCCCAGCCGACTCACAGGTGAAGTGTTGCCTCACCTGGAAGGACTGTCCGGGACCCTGAATGGTAGTGAGGGAGGAAGTGTAAGGGCATGTGTAGCACTTGTTCTGCTTACAAGGATAAGTGCTGGGAGGGAGATCTGTGGGAAGGGATGGGGGGGATGAATGGACAAGAGAGTCATGTAGGGAGCGATCCCTGCAGGAAGCAGAAAAGGGTTGGGGGAGGATGTGTTTGGTGGTGAGATCATGTTGGAGGTGGCAGAAGTTACAGAGAATTATATGTTGGACCCGGAGGCTGGTGGGGTGGTAGGTTAGGACAAGGGGAACCCTATTCCTAGTGGGGTGGCAGGAGGATGGGGTGAGAGCAGATGTGCGTGAAATGGGAAGGATGTGTTTGACAGCAGAGTTGATGGTGGAGGAAGGGAAGCCTCTTCCTTTAAAAATGGAAGACACCTCCTTCGTCCTGGAATGAAAAGCCTCATCCTGAGAGCAGATGCGGCGGAGACGGAGGAATTGCGAGAAGGGGATGGCATTTTTGCAAGAGACAGGGTGGGAAGAGGAATAGTCCAGGTAGCTGTGAGAGTCCGTAGGCTTATAGTAGACATCAGTAGATAAGCTGTCTCCAGAGATAGAGACAGAAAGATCTAGAAAGGGGAGGGAGGTGTCAGAAATGGACCAGGTAAACTTGAGGGCAGGGTGAAAGTTGGAGGCAAAGTTAATGAAGTCAACGAGCTCAGCATGCGTGCAGGAAGCAGTGCCAATGTAGTCGTCGATGCGGCGAAGGGAAAGAGGGGGACAGATACCGGTATAGGTTTAGAACATGGATCGTTCCACAAAGCCAACAAAAAGGCAGGCATAGCTGGGACCCATACGGGTGCCCATGGCTACACCTTTAGTTTGGAGGAAGTGGAAGGAGCCAAAGGAGAAATTGTTAAGAGTAAGGATTAATTCCGCTAGACAGAGGAGAGTGGTGGTAGAGGGGAACTGATTAGGTCTGGAATCCAAAAAAAAGTGGAGAGATTTGAGACCTTCCTGGTGGGGAATGGAGGTATATAGGGGCTGGACATCCATGGTGAAAATAAAGCGGTGGGGGCCAGGGAACTTAAAATTATTGAAAAGATTCAGAGCGTGAGAAGTGTCACGAACATAGGTAGGAAATGATTGAGCAGTGTCGAGGTAGGCACGACCTCCAACGTGATCCCACCACCAAGCACATCTTTCTCTCACCCCCTTTCCATTCATCCCCCCCATCCCTTACCACCGATCATCCTCCCAGCACTTATCCTTGGAAGCGGAACAAGTGCTACACATGCCCTTACACTTCCTCCCTCACCACCATTCAGGGCCCCAGACAGAACATCCAGGTGAGGCGACACTTCACCTGTGAGTCAGCTGGGGTGATATACTGCGTCCGGTGCTCCTGATGTGGCCTTCTATATATTGGCAAGACCCGACGCAGGCTGGGAGACAGTTTCGCTGAACACCTATGCTCTGTCCGCCAGAGAAAGCAGGATCTCCCAGTGGCCACACATTTTAATTCCACGTCCCATTCCCATTCTGATATGTCTATCCATGGCCTCCTCTACTGTCAAGATGAAGCCACACTCAGGTTGGAGAAAGAACACCTTATATTCCGTCTGGGTAGCCTCCAACCTGATGACGTGAATATTGACTTCTCTAATTTCCGATAATGCCCCTCCTCCCCTTCCCACACCATCCCTTATCTAGTTATATATTTTTTATCTTTTAAATTTTTTCCCCTTTTTTTCTCTCTCTCTTATTCCTCCCTCTGTCCCTCTCACTATAACTCCTTGCCTCTCCACCCTCCGGGCTCCCCCTTCCCCCCTTTTCTTTCTCCCCAGGCTTCCCGTCCCAAATCCTCTCCCTTCTCCAGCCTGGTATCCCTTTTGCCAATCAACTTTCCAGCTCTTAGATCCACCCCTCCCCTCCTGTCTTCTCCTATCATTTTGGATTTTCCTTCCCCCTCCCACTTTCAAATCTCTTACTATCTTCCTTTCAGTTAGTCCTGTCGAAGGGTCCCGGCCCGAAACGTCGACAGTACTTCTTCCTGTATATGCTGCCTGGCCTGCTGCGTTCACCAGCACTTTTTGTGTGTATTGCTTGAATTTCCAGCATCTGCAGATTTCCTCGTGTCTGCATTACTAGAATAGTTTTTTTTTTAATAACTTGGAGCATTAAGATTGGCTGCAATGTTCTCAACATTGTATTAGTAACTATAATTGAAAGGAATGTTGTTGACGTTCAGGACACACTAAATTTGTGCATAAATATTTGATAAAAGATTTGATTTTGCCAAATCAAAATGTAGTCTTCAAGTTAATGAGACAGGTAAAGGTATGAAAAGATCCACAAGTTAGGAGCTGTAAAATTGAAGATCCTAGTTCTTGGACAGGTTGTTGCATGCACGCTAACACATTTGCTTTGCACAGTTCTCTCTTCCTTCTTTGAGAACCAATTGATAAAGAAGCACAATGGATAGGGACTATCTCCTTTCTAAGGCCTTGAGCAGTAACAGGTCATTACCAACTCTCTGCTGATAGAAGAAGCATGAAGCTTCACAACAAAGGAAGGAAGTAAAAAGAGCCATGAGCATAAAATAGTTACAGTAATTGTACTTTGGATAAACAAATGGTTAAGCTCAGTATTACTGGGCTATAATTTTAGTAATCATAACTACAATAAACAAACAGAATATTCGCTTCCTTTTTACACTTGGCATTGTTGTGAAACTGCAACGTTCCACTCTGGACAACAAAAATCTTGCTTCTTGAATACTTTTGGGTGTATCATGGATTTTGGGCTGTGGATCATTAAAATCACCATGAAATTTCCCTATCATGTACCAGTTTTTAAAAATTGTCTGTATTTGTTATTTCAATTTAGAATTCAAGTCAGAATAACTGATGCCAAGATTAAGGAAGGAATTTTTGTTAATCCACAAATAGGTCATCAATGAAGAACCCCTGGTGAGACTGGAGAAAATTGCATGGAAGCCATTCAAGGATGTTGTTGAAAATTTTCTTGGCAACTACAGAGCACCAAGCTACATGCAGCTGGTTGACAACATGCTTCAAGCATGCAAAACCACGAAGTGCAACACATCACTGAAGATTTATTTTCTGCATTCCCATTTTATACTTCTTCCCAGCAAATCTTGGTGCTGTGACTGACGAGCATGGTGAAAGGTTTCATTAGGATATTGTGGTCAGGGAGAAGCAGTATCATGGCAACAGGAATCCATCAATGCTGTTGACTATTATTGGACATTTAAGCGAGAAGCCTCAGACACTGAGTACAAATGAAAATTATCAACAAAACATTTTGAGCTTAGTTAAACTATTGCAAAGCGTCAGCACTGTTACTCAATGCATTATGTTCAATAAAAGTTAATTTCTTGTTTCTCCAAATTCCTACATGATACACGTAGTCTGAAATTATATTTGTGTTCTTTTTCAAGCTATCTATCATAAACAAAAAAAATTCTGGGGAAGCAACACTTCCAAAACAAAATGTGTTGTCCAGTGTAATGTGAGAAAGTGAAACAATTACCAGGGACTAAACAGACATTAAATTGAACGTTCCTTCCATTGTTAGAGTGTAGATACACATATTAACACTATACCTTCATCATAAAAAAAATTTGCACTGGAACACTTCAACATAGACTATTCTATGCTGCATGTTGCCTTGGCAAGAAGGACATATTGAACTAAATGCGTCATGTTTCAGGTCATAATTAACCCTAAAACAACATAACTCACCAGTGCTCCTTCGAGATTATGGCCCGGGCTTGGTGAAGATTGTGTAAGCAGTCAAGACAACAACTTATGCTTGCATGATGAGTTCTCTGGTTGTAAGTGATAATTGGTGCCAGTCTCTTGGGTGCTGTAGGTAAGGAGCTGTTAAATAATTTATTTGCTAACAGTATTAATCAGATATTTATGTTTCCCATCATTGAGTCACTGAATATATGACTTAGGATATATGGCTATCTTATAGCATCTCAACCTAAGACAACAACACTCAACAAAAAAATATTTTGGTGTGATGAAATCAACTGAAACCCACCAGATTTATTTTTCATATATTAAGGCAAAATTCATCACCAGATAATAATGCGGTGGTGAACTACAAATATTCAGAAGCTGCTGTCTCAGCCTGCTGGTTTTCTTTAGAAAAAAATGTGATCTTGCTGTCTACCTCATGGTTACCTTTCAATGTATATCAAGAACCTACCATATTGGTAGAAATAAACTAAACCAACCGCAGATATTAAGGCTGATAATTAGCAGCATAACTACCTTCCTAATTAGGTAATCAGTGCAATTATTATTTATCAGGCACTTTGCCACTGGAAATTAACTACTATAGTGTGAAATATCATTATTTCCGTTTTTAAAAGTTTAGGAAATATTTAAAATAGTTTTAAAACCAAAAAATGCTGGAAACACTCACCAGGTCAAGCAAGAGCAGCAGAAAAAGAACACTTCTGAAGACCTTTCATGTTGGGAAAGGGAATCATTTTTTTTCTGCAGAGTTAGGCTGGGTTTACATGGACAGGGCAAAGCAAATATCACTGATAGGGTGAGGTCAGGGTTGCCATGGAGATAAGAGGTGCAGGTCTTCTGGTCAACGGGTTAATGTGGCAGTTTGAGAAAGATGAAATGAAGAAAAGCTCTGGAACGAAGACAGTAAGAACAAAAAACAACAAAGAAGCACAACAATTGCAAAAAAAAACAGCTGCCAGATAAGCTGATCAGATCAAGTGGTGATAATGGAGATAGTAAAACTCTGCTCATGTCAACTATTAGAAATGGCCAGGCAGAGGAAGATTAAAAAGAGATGGCTTTTATATTTTTTCTTTCAGCCCCTTCACTCTCTCTCCATCTCATAAGTGTTATTTACCTCTCTTTATTTCTCTTCCCATATTGATTTGACATTGAATTTGCCCTCACTCACCTTCATCTTAGTTGTAGTTATCTCTCAGTCCTTAAGTACCTTTGGCTACGATGACATGCTGCCAGTTGTCCTGGTTACTCAATCACCAGAGACTCTGTTTCCATCAAAGATCACAATAATTTCATACAATCAGCAAATTATTGGCAGGGCTGTATGGAGCTGAAGGGTGCAGTAGCAAGTCTATGCTAGGTACCATTCAATGCTGGAAATCTGCCCTTCAGTTTATAAGGGTGGTCAAATATAAAAGTAGGGAGATGATTCTTCGGTTATATCAGGATAAGTGAGAATACATCTGTAGTACTGTGTAGAACACTGGTTCCCTTACCCAAGGAAGCATGTAAACATTTTAGAAAAAGTTCAGAGAAGGTTTAATAGACTAGCATCAGAAACTGGAGAAATGTTTGTTGTGAAAAGGTCAGTTGTCCTTGGCTTGTACTATCTGGTGTTTAGATGAATGAGACATGATTCGACTGTAACAATATCTTCAAGGGTCTTAAAAAGTGTGTAATTCAACTCCATTCATGACAAAGTAGCCTGCTTTATTTCCACTGCATCTATTTCCCTGAACATGACACCCTCCACCACTAGTGCATTTTTGCAAATAGTGCTCATCATGTTCAAAATGCACTGAAGTCACTCATTTAGGCTTCTCTGACAAACCCACAAGGGCAAGAAAAGCAGCTACATGGGAACTTTACCACTTGGAAATCCCTCTGCTGGCCACATGCCATTCGAGCTTCTCATATTTCATATTTCCTTCTGAAAATTGGAGGCCATTTGAATCATCACAGTCATATTAAAAATGAGAAGAATCCCTTTAATTCCGTTCCCTCACATTTTCCTGCAAATTATTCTTTCCATATAGCACCCTGCCCCATGATTCTCCCATCAGCCATATCAGGGTGATAACATACATACAACAATCTAACATGTCTTTGAGAGGAAACCAGTGCACTGGAGGAAGCCCATTCCATCACAGGGAGAACATGCAAACTCCATGCAGATAGCACCAGAAGCTGGAATTGAAACCATATCTCAGGAGCTGTGGAACCGCATTGCTACCTGCAGCACTATTGTGACCCCCTTTTTGCAATTATCTTCTTCTTCCTCAATGACCACCTGCTCCATATCCTGGAAGCACATAGAAGCACTACTGGAGCATGCTTCACCAGAGGAAGACAGCTTATCGCCATCATCTCAAGGCACACTCAAGACGAGCAATAAATGTCAGTCCTGCTATAGACATCTCAGAAAGGAATGACAACAACTCTTCAACCACAGCCATCTGTTAGACCGGCATTCCATGTCTGTTCTCTGTATTCCATTACTCCTTGTAGTGAAGTACTTATCCTGATCCCCTTGAGATAGATTTATAGCCTGCACTTTAATATCCTTTTGTGATAAAATATTCCACATTCTATTAATCATCTGTGTGAAAACATTTCTCCTAAATTCCACTTTTGTCCAGCCAGTATTAATTTTCAGTCATATTACCTTTATAGAAGATAACAGCCTAATTGCAAGTCCTGTCATATAGTGCCTATTGCCTGGATCCCATCAATAGCACTGTACAAAATGAACTGGATCTGTTCCATGCTGGCAAAGGTTTCAATGCATTTTCATTTGAATTGTTCCCTCTTTATTTGAAGCTTTCAGTTCTGCAGCTTCTTCATAGCTTGCAAGCATCAGAGGCCTAGGCTTCAATTTAATTCGAGAGCAGTCCCTCCTACTGATTGCTCTACACTTACAAGCTTAACAGTAAATCACTTGGGAACAAAGTGGGAAGACATGCACAGGCAGGAGTTACAAGCAGGCAGCTGCTCCATGGCCAGAGTGGTCAGCATTACTCAATATTATTTAAGAAGTTCTCAGGAATCTTAAGCCTGAACTACGCTTCTAACAACAATAGTCCTTTTCCCTCTCCCCCTCCCCTTTGATGCAGAAACAAGTAGTTGTGTGATCTTTATTCCATAACTCTGTATGTTACACAGAGAGGAGCAATAAACAGCAGAGAAATCTAAATGTCAAAAGCACAAAACTGAAAAATCCATTCTCAGCATGGAATCTTTGGAGCAGGGTCTCCCAAGGTAATTACAATTTTTATATTATAAAATAGTTGAGTTAAAGAACTTATTCAAGGAAGCTCAATCTAAAGGGAAGAAAAGTAAATACCCAGATTTTCCAGTAATAAATTCCACATCCAACCATTTTCATCCAGCTAAGTGGCTGGTACCATTGCAACACAAACAAAATGCTGGAGGCACTCCGCAGAGCAGGCAGTGTCCGTAACCTTTAGCAGGACTGGAAAGAAAACGGGAATAAGTCATAATAAGAAGGTTGATGGGGAAGAGTTACAAGTTGGGAGGTGATAAGTGAGACCAGCTGAGGGGGATGGTAGGAGAGTGAGGGAGGGGTGGGAAATTTCCCTCGGAATCAATAAAGTATGATTAAATGAAGTTTGACGTTGGGAGGTAATAGGTGGAAGAGGTAAAGGGGTGAAAAAGGAGTATGATAGGAGAGGACTGTGGACCATGGAAGAAAGGGAAGGAGAAGGGGCACCAGAGGGAGATGATGGGCAGATGAGAAGAGAAGAGGTTAGAGGGGAACCAGAATGGGGAATGGAAAAAGAGAGAAGTGGAAGAGGGGATGATTACTGGCAGTTAGAGAAGTTGATGTTCGTGCCATCAGGCTGGAGGTTACACAGATGGAATATGAGGTGTTGCTTCTCCAACTTGAGTGCAGCCTCACTGTCACAGTAGAGAAGGCCATGGACTGACATGTCAGAGTGGGAAAGGGAAACCACTGTGGGTGAAATGGGTGACCACCTGGAAATCCCGTTTTATGTGGCGAATGGAGTGAAGGTGCTCGACAAAGCAGTCCACCAATCTACATCGGGTCTCACTGATGCAGAGGAGGCAGTACTGGCAGCATCAGATACGGTAGATGGCCCTGACAGAAGTGTCGCCTCACGTGGAAGGACTGTTTGGGGCCCTGAAGAGTGGTGAAGGAAGAGGTGCTTTGGGATGTATAGTAGATGTCCCGTTTGCAGGGGTAAGTGGCGGGAAGGACATTGGTGGCAAGGAGTGAGTTGACAAGGGAATTACATAGAGAGTGATCCCTACTGGAAGTAGGTAACACCCTATTATTATTACATACTGTTGAGGGAAATGTCTCACCATCGGTGTGCAGTTCATGTATTCCAATGTAATCCACATCAGTGAAGAACAGATCTAATACATCAACCAGCCCCTCTGCATTGACTATCATTGTGAAATCGTCACTTCCAATATACGCCTCTCCCTTTAGTAAAGTTGTTTTCCCTGGTGTGAGAGAGGTTGAGGGAGACCAGAGTCAAAATGTTTAATACCAAAGAGCATTCATTTAAGGTGAGAAGGGTAAGTTTAAAGGAGATACGTGGGTAAATTTCTTCTACAGAGAATGATGGATGCTTGGAATAGATAGCAAAGTTGGTGGTGAAAGCAAACATGATAGAGGCATTTAGGTAGGTATAAGATATGCGGAGAACAGAGGGATACAGACCATGTATAGGCAGAAGGTGACAGAACATCGTGGGCTGAAGGGCCCTTTTCCATTCTGTACTGTTCTACCATTCAATGGCCATCTGTACACCTGCTCGTTGATGCAAGTATCTAATCAGCCAATAATGTGGCAGCAATT
Organism: Mobula birostris; assembly: GCF_030028105.1. Lineage (NCBI taxonomy): Eukaryota > Metazoa > Chordata > Chondrichthyes > Myliobatiformes > Myliobatidae > Mobula > Mobula birostris. Next base: position 12,502,664 of record NC_092393.1, on the reverse strand, counting down.
CACTGCATAAAAGCATGCAGACATGGTCAAGAGGTTCAGTAGTTGTTCAGACTGAACAGCAGTATGGAGAAAAAGTGACTTTAACTGTGGAATGATTGTTGGTGCCATACAGGGTGGTTTGAGTATCTCAGAAATTGCTGATCTCTTGGGATTTGATGCCCAGCAGACTCTGGAGTTTACAGGGAATGCTGTGAAAAACAAAAATAAAACATCCAGTGAGTGGAGTTCTGTGAGTGAAGACACTTTGTTAAAAAGAGATATCGTAGGATAATGGCCAGACTGGTTCAAGCTGAGAAGAAGACAACAGCAACTCAAATAAGCATTGTGTTACAACAGTGGTGTGCAGAAAAGAATCTCTGAACACACAGCATGTCAAACCTTGAAGAGGATGGGCTACAGTAACAGAAGAATACAACCATGCAGGAGATACCTAATAAAATTGCCAGCAAATGTAAGTCCTAAAGTTGGTCACCCTAGAATGTGTACTAAATGTGATCTTCTGGTATGAAGTTTAAAGTTCAAAGTAAATTTATTAACGAAGTACATTTATGTCACCATATTCAATCCTGAGATTCTTTATCTTGCAGACATACTCAGGAAATCCAAGAGACATAACAGGATCCATATGCAAAAGGCAACGAACTGTGCTAATACAAAAGAAAAAAAAAGAAATAATAATAATAAATAAATAAGCAATAAATAATCGAGAACATGAGTTGAAGAATCCTTGAAAGTGAGTCCATAAGTTGAGTGAAGTTATGCCACTGGTTCAAGAGCCTGATGGTTGAGGGGTAATAACTATTCCTGAACCAGGTGGTGTGGATCCTGAGGCTCCTGTACATTCTTTTTAATGGCAACAGCGAGATGAGCACATGCCAGGGTGGTGGGGATTCTTCATGATGGATGCTGCTTTTCTATGACAGTGTTCCTTGTAGATGTGCTCAAAGGTGTGGGGAGTTGCTTTGCCTGTGATGGACTGGGCCATATCCACTACTTTTTGTAGGATTTTCCATCAAGGGCGTTGGTGATTCCATACCTAGCCATGATGCAGCCAGTCAATATACTCTTCACCATACATCTATAGTTGTTTTTTAAAATTTAGATGTCATGCCAAAATTGCTGATCCTCTTCACTTCTGATCCTCCAATGAAGACTGGCTCATGGACCTCAGTGTTTCTCCTGAAATCAACAATCAGCTCCTTGGTCTTGCTGATACTCAGCGAGAGTTTGTTGTGGCACACTCCTACGTGCTGATTTGTCACCTACTTTGATTCGGCAACAACAGTGGTGTCATCAGCAAACTTAAATATGGCATTGGAGCTGTGCTTAGCCGCACAGTCATAAGTGTAAAGTGAGTACAGCAGGGGGCTAAGTACACATCCCTGTGGTACACCTGTGTTGATGGTGATTGTGGAGGAGATGTGGTTGCCAATCCAAACTGACTGGTGTCTGCAAGTGAGGAAACTGAAGATCCAATTGCACAAGGAGACATTAAGGCAAAGGTCTTGAATCTTATTGGTTAGTTTTGAGGGATGATAGTATTGAATGCCAAGCTGCAGTTAATAAAGAGCTTCTTGATGTATGCATCCTCCAAGAGAACTACAGGTTGTCACAGCTTGGATGCTTCAATGACCTGGAGAGCTACTTTGGCTGGAGTCAGGGTTTTATGTTTTGGCTCTTGGTAGGGTCACCCATGCCAAACAGGTCAAAGGATAGAGGCCAGACTAAAGTGGTCCACTAATCCTCCAGGTTTGGGGGTTCAGCTCAGGGTTAACCATCCTGACTGGTAAAACAAACGTGTTATGTAAACAGAAATATAGAATCCTTCTACATCTGAGTGCGACTGTATTTCTGAATCTCCACCCAGGACTTGTATGAAGGGAACTGAGAAGGAGCTATGGACATGACGAAGGAAGTCCTGAACACCACCAGAGATGGAGGACCTTCATTGCTGCCCTAAATGTCAGTGGTGTAACCAGATGTTGCAGGGGTGGGGTGAAGAGCCAACAAAATGGCATCTGCTGCGGACCTGTTGTGCCAGTAGGCAAATAGGAGTGAATCCAAGTCACTTCTCAAACAGGAATTGAAACATTTCATCACCAACCTCTCATAGCACTTCATCACAGAGGATAGTCATTGAGGCAAGTTGCCACATTCTTCTTGGACACTGATATAATTGAAGTCTGTTTCAAGCAGGTGAGAACCTCAGACAGCTGAAGTGAAAGTCTAAAGATACTGGTGAACACACCAGCCAGGTGAGATCAGGTAACACTCAAATTACTCAACAAGCTTCATGTTGCCCTTCAAATCCAGTCAACTGCTGCACAGAACCAAAATTACACCACTAGGTCTAAGTAATGGAAGAGAAATGACAAACTAAAAATGGTTAACAAAATAATAAAACAATAGAGTCATATTGTTTTCGCCCAGGGACAGGTCACAGATTTACAGCATGTTTAGTACAAATGCCTGGGGATGTATTTCCAGACAATGATGCCATTTCAAATTTCTTTGATCAAAAACCTGAAATTTTGTTTCTAATAGCTGTGTGGGAGGTTCTTCACCCTACAGAGTTCAGGGACTCAAGAATGCTTACCACCGTTTTCCAAAGGACAGATGGATATAGATAATCACTCTTGACAGTGACAATCTGATCAGAAAAACAAGTCAAGCACATTCAGTGGCTGGGTGTCTCTGGCTGCCTGAATTTAATGTGGGAGATTAGAAGCTGGAGTTTCACTGTGTGAACAGGTAAAAGCAAGAATCACTTAGAATTGATGCAAGGAGTACAGTACATACAGCCTGCCATGTTCTTTGCATTTGTGCAGCACTTCAGCAATTAGTTCACAACATTTGTGAGACGATTAAACCCTGCAAGAAAAGCAAAGGTCCAAATTCTGCCGTTGTGAGGGAAAATTCGGCACAAATGTGAAACATGTTGAGCAGAATCCAGGAACAACAAAAACCTTCCTTATGTCTCAAGCTGAGCAGAAAGAATTGTCCTGTAATGATCGTGAGCTACATGCCATACACATTCTTGTTTCTTTTAATACCAGGTTTAAATCATTGCACAAAAAATAACAAAACAGACATTTAACTGTTCATGCACTATAGATTGTTAATTCACTGGAGCAGAGGAAAGGAATTGTGATGATATCTGAGGAAATTAACTGAAAGAAAAGAATTTTCCCACAACACTCTGCTTTGGGCAGGAATCCAGTGTAGAAAATGATATTTTCATCTTTTTCCATATTTCCATATAACATGGAAGGATACCAAGCAACACACACAAAATGCTGGAGGAACTCAGCAGGCCAGGCATCATCTACAGAAAAGAGTACAGTTGACATTTCGGGCCCAGACCTTTTGGCAGGACTGGAGAAAAAAGCTGAGGAGTAGATTTAAAAGGTGGGGGGAGGGGAGAGATAAACGTAAGGTGATAGGTGAAATCTGAAGGGGGTCAGGGTGAAATAAAGAGCTGGGAAGTTGATTGCTGAAAGAGATACAGGTCAGGAGAAGGAGGAGTCTGATAGAAGAGGGCAGAAGGTCATGGAAGAAAAAAAAGAGGAGCACCGGAGAGAGGGCATAGGTGGGCCGGGAGATAATGTGAGAGAGGGAGATCTTCCCACAGACAGCCACGAAACAAAGAAAACTGTGGAACCTGTTCAAAGAAAACCATCAAACCCCCTACACGCCAAAAACAGCAAATTGTACACACAGCAAAAACTGAGCAAAAAACACAGAATATAAAACACAAAACCAGAAAGTCGTTGAAAGAATAAGGACAATTTACAGAGGCCAGGAAGCCCACCAATGCTCACATCTTTGAGATGTGGGAGGATATCAGGGCATCTGGAGGATACACCTGTATCACATGGATAACATGTAAACTCTGCTCTGGAAACAGAGGTCAGTTTTCAAACTTGGGGCGTTGGTACCTGTCACAAAAACTGTAGGTCAACCAGCTGCACCTGTGCAGGTTGCTGCTGCCTCTATATGAGACAGCTCCATGCAGCAGCTCTGTTTCAGACCCAGTGATTATTACTGCTGGGGATGAGTGTTTTACTGAGTGCGCCATGTGCCGTCCGTAGTCAGTGACAGGCCTTCGTCACATTACCACCCTCCTCTCCTGCAGCGGCAATGTTTGGCGGTCTTGACAGAAAGTCCGCTGTGATGTTCTCCTTGCTTGCTTTGTGCCGCACACGGAACCTGAAAGGTTGAAGTTCCAGGTACCACCTAGTCACCCTGGCATTTCACAAGATAAAGGTGTACCAACATGTTTCTCTAACCACTGATGCCGACGTGTCTTTCTAGGACCTTTGGTTCCAGCATTGCACAGACTACCACATAAGTCTGGCAAAGGTTGTATCCCAGACTGAGCCTGGGTTTTTGCCTGGGACCGTGTCATGACAAAACAAGAGACATGCATTTTCGGTTCTGACACAGGTTCATGAGCGTTACAGGGACTTTTACCCCTGTTTAGGAGATCATACAGAACAGGCAAATCCCACCCCAAAAACATCTCCACTGGTAAATTCTCCAACACCCCCACTGTCATCAGATACTTTTGTCCATCTGTGAAGGGGTTCCATTTATATATATGTATGTATATATATATTCCTGTTGCAGGAAATAGAGTACTGCCGGTCCTACTTCTCGTCCGCTCCCGGTATGTTCCCTGCCATCCGGGCTTAGCAGCGTCACTTCCCACCTCAAAAACTTACTCCACTATCAGCACACCTGTGCAGGTTGCTGCTGCCTCTATATGAGACAGTTCCATGCAGCAGCTCTGTTTCAGACCCAGTGATTATTACAGCTGGGGATGAGTGTTTTACTGAGTGCGCCATGTGCTGTCTGTAATCAGTGATGGGCCTTTGTCACAGTACCGTAAGGCAGTTGGTCCATAAGTTTTGGCAATGGTGCAAGGCTTTTATATATAGTCTGTTCAATGTGTTTCCCAATAGAGCTGAAATTCCTTCACACCAGCAGAATTTGGACCTTTTCTTTTCCTCTTGCAATATGTTATCACTGCACAAATGCTGTGATCTAATTTCTGTTTTTTCACTGAGTCACCCAGATTAATGCAGCATGTTCTTCCACCGTATTCACTCAAGTATTGAATTGGTTCCTCTCACATAAACAAAGGGGACACAAAATACTGGAGGAACTCAGCAGGTCAGGTAACTTTTATGGGAGGAAGTAAACAAACAACGTTTCAGACCAAAACCTTCCTCACCCAAAATGTCAACTGTTGATTTCTCCCTATAGATGTTTCCTGATCTGCAGAATCTCTTGTGTAACAGCAGAGTAGGCAATTCAGCCCTTTATGTAATAAATTCAATAAAACATGGGCTGATATTTTATCTCTGCACCATTATTCTTCACTGTTTTATTAACTCCTTGTTTTCCTTAACCTCTGTGTTGAATACGGAGCCTGCACAGCCTTCTATCTATTCCTTTGGCCACTCACAGGTTATCTGTCCAACTACTACTTCCCCCATGGATCTGCCTCAGCTGTGGCATCAAATCCCTCAAAAATCTTTGGTGGAAGATCAACTTGCTTTGCTCCTCATCACAATCTATTCCTTTAACCAACACACTCCATTTCTGCTGCCCCACTCTGTGGTCTGCTGCGTTATTTAGAATTCCTATTGTCAGTGTCCCTGGTCTAGGCATGCCAGACATTGTTTTTTGCCCCATGTCTTTCTCCTTCATTCCCAGCCCTGGTGTTACACTCCCTGGCTAAACACAAGTCTTCTCCCAGGATCTATACACTTTCTGTTTGTATTAACAGAGCAGAAGAGGCAGAGAGCTACCAAACAGAAATGTTCTAACTTTACAGATAAACTGAAATTCCTACGCAATTTGACCTGATGTCATATTCCTTAACATCTTTTGCTGAGAGGACCATTATTCTCTGATTTATAATCAACAGTTGACTAAACCCATTCATTTGCAGAAGGCATTCTATATTTCTTCTCTTCCCTGCAGGGAAAAGTTTTTCCTAGTGTCACTGCTGAATTTGTAGATTCTGCCAACTCTTTGACATCCTGATTGAAGCACTCAGAGTGATGTTTACATGGTCTTTAGGCTGCCAATTCAAATCGTTCCATTTCTACAGTAATCTGCCGAGGCAGCAGGTGCGTGGGAACACCATCACTTGCAGATCCCTTCCTGTAACAGGACTTAGACCCAACGATGATGAAGTGATGACAGTGTATTTCATATGTTGTCAATCATTCACCAAAATCTTGAAGTGATCTACTCAGTCAGAATTTGGAAATCATTTCACTAGAAGGACTGCATTAATTCAAAAAGCTTGATAATTACCTTAGCCTGTGACAATCATATGCAGCAAATGGATTCAAGCACACTGAGAGATTTATGATCTTTTTAACAACGTACAACAGTACAGCACAGTACCAGCCCTTCAGCCCATGATGCTGTATATAAACCTATTCCATGATCAATCCAACCCTGCTATGCACCCCATTACCCTCCGGTTTTCTTACAGCCATGCACCTATCTAAGAAACTTTTTAATGTCAATATTCTATCAGCCTCCACCACCACCCTCAGTGGGTTCTAGGCACCCACCACTCTCTTTGTAAAAAAAAACCTACTCCTAACTTCTCTCCTAAACTTATCTCCACTCACCCTAAATGGATGTCCTCCAGTATCTCGATAAAATGTTTAAAATTCCATGTGTTGATTGAGATATCCACTTAACATTATTCCATGCCCTGTTTACATTTTCACTGTTTGACTTGTTGCCTTTTGTTCTTCATTGCTTTTCCCCCATTAGCTAGGTTTGGTGCTCTATTATTTCTGAAGAAGGGTCTCGGTCCAAAACATTGGATTTCCAGCATCTGCAGACCTCCTTGTGTTTATGTTTTTCTTGCTTCTTCAGTGAGTTTTGCACTTTGCTTTTATTTTGACCCATAACTTTGCAGCCAACCATAGACTTATTTGCTTATTTATTTCACAATACAGCGCAGAGTAGGCCCTTGCAGCCCTTTGAGCCGCACCCCTCCCCCAAACATCCACCGACAAACCCGACTAACCCTAACATAATCATGGGCCAATTAACAATACATCATTAGCTTGAGAAGTAAAGTTCTTGCCCTCGAGGGCAATAAGCAGGTTTTACAGACTATTTTTGAGCATCACCCCTGGACTGCTGTTGTTTTACCTAGTTAACATTAAATTTTCCATTTTACTCTGGGAAGCATCATTGCATTGAAACCAGCCTTTGTTAAATCCAGAACCTTTGGAACAGCTTTGTGTTTCTCTTTTTAAAACATAACATTGGGCTGGGATATGTATGATGAATACAATTAAGCAACACATCAGATACCATTTGACTGCCAAATAATTCTGGCTCACTGATTATTACTAAACCACATTCACTTTGATCCAACTGCCATTGATTGCGGTAGTGTGGGCAGACTTTTTTGTTGCCTGCCTCTATCCTGAATCCAAGGCATTCAATGCTTTTTAGACACATCTCATATTTCACTAACTGGCCATACTTGTAAAAACAAATGAGAAACTTGCTACTTGTACATAGAGCAGTCTGCTGAAATGATAGAATACATAAATCTGGAAATAAACTGCCTTTCAATAAGTTGTTTTATTCTCTGGAGATGTATTCTATCATTTCATTAAGGCGATCAACCTTCATTCAAATCTTAAATCTTTCTTCCACTGCATATTTACCTCCCAATTTTTCAATCATCAAAGAGTCTTTATTTTTAATCACCTAGGCCTCTCCTTCCTCATTTCACACCTTCCCTATCTTTCCAATGTTCTTGAAAGCCTGGTATAATGCTGGTCCCCTGTTTTAATGTCATTCATTCTGCATCTGAACTGGTTCAAATCTAAGGGTAATGTTATTGCTAGATTAGCAACAAGAATGTCAGCTTTCTGATACCAGTGGCTAGCTCAGCACCTGAGGGAATATTCAGCCATAACTAAAGATTTGTAGTAGGTACAAAATTTAGTTAAATGTAATGCATTAGTGTAGTGGCAAAGTTGTAACCAGCTTAGAGGGAAGCATGAGGAAATTCTGGGAATTTTCCTGGCAAACTGATCCATAACTTTCATTGCACCAATGGAGTGGAATTAACCTTCAGGTTGTGCCAACTATCCAGGGTTGGCAACAATCAGTGAAGAATAATTCATTGTGTGAAGTGCTTTGAGGTTTTTCTGAGACACATGATAAAGTAGGGTCTGTATGGGTGTGCCTCCATCTTAATGAAAACAAGATTGATCTAGGTTTTCACACTGAACAGGCTGATCTGTCTGATAGAGCATATAACAGTACAATACACTCCGGCTCATAATGATGAATTAAACTAATCCTTATTCAGAATCAGAATTAGAATCAGGTTTAGTATCGCTGACAAATGTCATGATACTTGTTTTGCGGCAGTAGTACAGTGCCAGACATAAAAATTGCAATACACTTAGAGGTCACACCTGCTCATTAATGCAAATAAATAATCAGCAGCAACTCAATGCATGAAAGCACGCAGACATGGTCAGAAGCTTCAGTTGTAGTACAGAGCAAACAGCAGGATGGGGAAGAAATGTGATCTAAGTGACTTTGACTGTAGAATGATTGTTGGTGCCAGATGGGGTGTTTTGAGTATCTCAGAAACCACTAATCTCCTTGGATTTTCACATATAACAGTCTTGAGAATTTGTAGAGAATGGTGCAAACTGCAAAAATAAAGCATCCAGTGAGCAGCAGTTCTGTGGGTGAAAACACCTTGTTAATGAGAGGTTAGAGGAGAATGGCCAGTCAGGTTCAAGCTGACCAGATGTCAACGGTAACTTATATAACCACGAGTTACAACAATGCTCTGCATAAGAGCATCTCTGAATGCACAATCTATTGAAAGCACAAGTAAAAAGTTCTTTATTTTTATCTTATCTATGCCTCGCCATGATATAAAACAGAGAGTACTAAATTTTCTCATCAAGGCAGTCAGTACCTGTGGAGAGAAAAACAGTTAACAATTTGGGTTGCTTAGTTTTCAGAACTGATGAATATACGTTAGGAAGCAAAGGTTATTGCTGTTCTCAACCATAATAAATTAACTTCTGATCCAGGATAGGTCAATATTACTCATGTGTGTAACCTTTAATCTCCCTGAGTTCTTCATCCCCTGCAGAGCTGAATCTTCCATTGAACCAACCTGCCCAAACAACAAAGCTGTGATTAAGCTTTGATGTTTATAAAATTGTTTTTGGAATTTTTTATCAAGCTACAAAACAGTTTTGATCAAAGATCTGACACTTGCTAACACTTGTAAGGATCATCTTCTCTCCAAGACATTACTTCCAATGTAGATGATGCCACACAACAGGCTCCTGGGAGTCCACCTAAGTGAAAGTTTCAGTGGACAGTCCAAGGCTCAAGATTCAGATTAACTCTCTTTAATGTCTACACCACTGCTTTGAATACCACGGAGGAATACCTTGAGAAGTGGAGTCTCAGAATTCACTCACTGTTCTCTATCGTATTCAGGGGGTCAACGCACGCTGAAACCAACTTTCCACAGCAACAATGTAGTATGCATCCCCACCTACTCACCTGGAGTCATCCCATGACAGAAGTTAGGTATTGAAAATAGTCAGGGGAGCAGACAGGAGATTTTGTGGACGTGAGAAGGATACCCGCATAGTTTGTTGCCTCCCAGGTGCCAGGGTCCGAGATGTCTCTGACCGGGTGCACAACATCCTGGTACGAGAGGGAAAGTAACCAGAAGTCGTGATACATGTTGGGACCAACGACATAGGCAGGAAGAGGGATGAGGTCCTGAAGTGTGAGTTTTGGGAACTAGGCAGAAGGCTGAAGAACAGGACCTCAAGGGTGGCGTTCTCAGGATTGCTGCCAGTGCTACGTGACAATGATGTTAAGAATTGGAGGAGATGGCAGTTGAATGCAAGGCTGAGGAGTTGGTGCAGGGAGCAGGGTTTTAGATTTTTGGATCATTGGGATCTCTTCTGGGGAAGGTGGGACCTGTACAGATTGGATGGGTTTCATCTGAACTCGAGGGGGAGCAATATCCTTGCAGGTAGGTTTGCTAGCATGGTTTGGGAGGGTTTAAACTAATTTGCAAGGGGGATGGGACCCAGAACGATAGAGCAGTGAAAGAAGTGCATGGAGTAAAGCCAGATCTAAAATATAGAGAGGCTTTGAGGAAAGAGAAGCAGAATAAACGGTGTAAAGACAGTAAGGTAGAAGGGCTAAAATGTGTGTTCCTCAATGCAAGAAGCATCAGGAACAAAGGTGATGAACTGAGAGCTTGGATACATACATGGAATCTGGATGTAGTGGCCATTACAGAGACTTGGTTGGCACCAGGGCTGGAATGGATTCTCAATATTCCTGGATTTCAGTGTTTAAAAAGGGATAGAGAGGGCAGAAAAAGGGGAGGAGGGGTGGCATTACTGTTCAGGGATACTATTACAGCTACAGAAAAGGTGGGTGATGTAGCAGGATCCTCTTTTGAGTCAATATGGGTGGAAGTCAGGAACAGGAAGGGAACAGTTACTCTATTGTTGGTATTCTATAGGCCCCCTGGTAGCAGCAGAGATACAGAGGAGCAGATTGGGAGGCAGATTTTGGAAAGGTGCAAAAATAACAGGTTTGTTATCATGGGTGACTTTAACTTCCCAAATATTGATTGGCACCTGATTAGTTCCAAGGGTTTAGATGGGGCAGTTTGTAAGTGTGTCCAGGACGGATTCCTGTCACAGTATGTGGACAGGCCGACTAGGGGGAATGCCATACTAGATCTAGTATTAGGTAATGAACTGGGTCAGGTCACAGATCTCTCAGTGGGTGAGCATCTGGGGGACAGTGACCACCGCTCCCTGGCCTTTAGCATTATCATGGAAAAGGATAGAATCAGAGACGACAGGAAAGTTTTTAATTGGGGAAGGGCAAATTATGAGGCTATAAGGCTAGAACTTGCGGGTGTGAATTGGGATGATGTCTTTGCAGGGAAATGTACTGTGGACATGTGGTCAATGTTTAGAGATCTCTTGCAGGATGTCAGGGATAAATTTGTCCCGGTGAGGAAGATAAAGAATGGTAGGATGAAGGAACCATGGGTGACAAGTGAGATGGAAAATCCAGTCAGGTGGAAAAAGGCAGCATACATGAGGTTTAGGAAGCAAGGATCAGATGGGTCTATTGAGGAATACATGGAAGCAAGCAAGGAGCTTAAGAAGAGGCTGAGAAGAGCAAGAAGGGGGCATGAGAAGGCCTTGGTGAGTAGGGCAGAGGAAAACCCCAAGGCATTCTTCAATTATGTGAAGAAGAAAAGGATGATAGGAGTGAAGGTAGGACCGATTAGAGATAAAAGTGTGAAGATGTGCCTGGAGGCTGTGAAAGTGAGAAAGGTCCTCAATGAATACTTCTCTTCGGTATTCACCAATGAGAGGGAACTTGATGATGGTGAGGACAATATGAGTGAGGTTAATGTTCTGGAGCATGTTGATATTAAGAGAGAGGGGGTGTTGGGGTTGTTAAAATACATTAGGACGGATAAGTCCCCGGTGCCGGACAGATAAGTCCGCGGTGCCTGACGGAATATTTCCCAGGCTGCTCCACGAGGTGAGGGAAGAGATTGCTGAGCCTCTGGCTAGGATCCTTATGTCCTCATTGTCAACGGGAATGATACCGGAGGAACAGAGGGAGGTGAATGTTGCCCCCTTGTTCAAAAAAGGTAGTAGGGATAGTCCGGCTAATTATAGACCAGTGAGCCTTACGTCTGTGGTGGGAAAGCTGTTGGAAAAGATCCTTAGAGATAGGATCTATGGGCATTTAGAGAATCATGGTCTGATCAGGGACAGTCAGCATGGCTTTGTGAAGGGCAGATTGTGCCTAACAAGCCTGATAGAGTTCTTTGAGGAGGTGACCAGGCATATAGATGAGGGTAGTGCAGTGGATGTGATCTACATGGATTTTAGTAAGGCATTTGACAAGGTTCCACACGGTAGGCTTATTCAGAAAGTCAGAAGGCATGGGATCCAGGGAAGTTTGGTCAGTTGGATTCAGAATTGGCTTGCCTGCAGAAGGCAGACGGTCGTGGTGGAGGGAGTACATTCAGACTGGAGGATTGTGACTAGTGGTGTCCCACAAGGATCTGTTCTGAGACCACTATTTTTCGTGATTTTTATTAACGACCTGGATGTGGGGGTAGAAGGGTGGGTTGGCAAGTTTGCAGACGTCACAAAGGTTGGTGGTGTTGTAGATAGTGCAGAGGATTGACAAAGATTGCAGAGAGACATTGATAGGATGCAGAAGTGGGCTGAGAAGTAGCAGATGGAGTTCAACCTGGAGAAGTGTGAGGTGGTACACTTTGGCAGGACAAACTCCAAGGCAGAGTACAAAGTAAATGGCAGAATACTTGGTAGTGTGGAGGAGCAGAGGGATCTGGGGGTACATGTCCACAGATCCCTGAAAGTTGCCTCACAGGTGGATAGGGTAGTTAAGAAAACTTATGGGGGGTTAGCTTTCATAAGTTTAGGAATAGTGTTTATGAGTTGCAATGTAATGATGCAGCTCTATAAAACTCTGGTTAAGCCACCAGTTCTGTTCGCCTCACTGTAGGAAGGACGTGGAAGCATTGCAAAGGGTACAGAGGAGATTTACCAGGATGCTGCCTGGTTTAGAGAGTACGCATTATGATCAGAGATTAAGGGAGCTAGGGCTTTACTCTTTAGAGAGAAGGAGGATGAGAGGAGACATGATAGAGGTGTACAAGATAATACGAGGAATAGATAGAGTGGATAGCCAGCGCCTCTTCCTCAGAGCACCACTGCTCAATACAAGAGGACATGGCTTTAAGGTAAGGGGTGGGAAGTTCAAGGGGGATATTAGTGGAAGGTTTTTTTACTCAGAGAGTGGTTGGTGTGTGGAATGCACTGCCTGAGTCAGTGGTGGAGGCAGATACACTAGTGAAGTTTAAGAGACTACTGGACAGGTATATGCAGGAATTTAATTTGGGGGCTTATATGGGTGGCAGGGTTTGAGGGTCGGCACAACATTGTGGGCCAAAGGGCCTGTACTGTGCTGTACTATTCTGTTCTATGTTTTACAGATATTAGCTGCAAAGACATGGCTCAACCTGTACCAACAGCTTCCAGTCAGATGCTGGGGAAAACCTGGATCAGAGCTACAGATACTTCGTATTGTGTACTCAGGAGCTAAATACCACAGTCTAGTCATGCTTGAAATGTTGATACTCATTTGAGAATTGCAGTGCATTCGTGTAACCCCTAGGTTCATTCCAATTGATCAGTGTTGGTAAAGTATTGCTTTACAGACCACTGCAAGCTTAGCACAAATATAATTTCAAACTACTTGTATCACATAAGAATTTGGATAAAAAGAGAAATTAAGTTTCATTGAATATGATGAGTTTAATTGCCAAATGGTGCGCATGATCTCCCCACTTCTATATTCAATGCCCTGACTTATGAAGGCCAGCATGCCGAAAGCCTTCTTCACCCCTTCTCTACCTGTGACTCTCCTTTCAGTGAACTATGAACTTGTACTCCAAAGTCCCTGTGTTCTCGAACACTGCCATTTACTGTGGAAGTCTGACAGGCTTCCTCACTGTCTGGTATGGGGGGAGGCTACGGCATAGGACCGAAAGAAGCTGCAGAGGATTGTAAATTTAGTCAGCTCCAAATTGGGGACTAGAATACAAAGTACTCAGCACATTTTTCGGGAGCCGTGTCTCAGAAAGGCAGCGTCCATTATGAAGGACCTCCAGCATGCCCTTTTCTCACTGTTACCATCAGGTAGGAGGTACAAAAGCCTGAAGATACACACTCAGCGTTTCAGGAACAGCTTCTTCCCCTCTGCCATCCGATTCCTAAATGGACATTGAACCCTTGGACACTACCTTACTTTTTTAAATATATAGTATTTCTGTTTTTCTCATGATTCTTTATATATTGAATATATGTATACTGAATAAGATTTTTCTTATTTTTTATTATTATTATTTTCTTCTATACTATGTATTGCATTGAACTGCTGCTGCTAAGTTAACAAATTTCACATCACATGCCGTTGATAATAAACCTGATTCTGATTCTGAAAATGTCTCAACCTTAAATTCATCCATCTTACCTGTCAGATATCTTGTGCTGAAATACTGTAAGTGCAATTTAATCCAATGGTCAAAGGCAAAGTAAAATATATCAAAGCCAAAGTAAATCGGCTTTCCTCACTCCTGGGCATTCTCCTGTTTGTCATGTCTATTCAACTTGCTATCACTGACTTTTGCATCACTTTCCGGCCTCTCATTTTCCTCCATGATGCTTGGGATCTCAACTTCCTGTCAATCTTGTTTAAATAAACTCTGGTAGCACCAGCAAATCTGTTTGCCAGGATGTTGGTTCCCCTCCAGTTTTGGTGTAACCTGTCCCTCTTGTAAAGGTCACCTCTGCTCCCGAAGAGATCCCAATGGCCTAAAATTCTAAATCCCTGCTCCCTACACCGATGTTTCTGCCACACAATCATTTGCCATATATTACTAAACTTACCCTCGCAAGCATGTGACACTGATACATTGAAGAAGAAAGGACCATTTGGACAAGTATGCCTTTTGAAACAGTTATCTGTACACTCCTGGACTTCAGTTCTTTCTCTATTTCCCTGACTTTTTTTTTGTTTTCAATTATATGTCCAGTTCTCTGCTAAAGATCAATAGAATGGCAATTTTTAATTCATGCCCGATATTAAGAATTCTGTCTGGATGCATAACTGCTTGGTATAGCAACTGCTCTGCATATTACTGTAGAGGGTTGAAGACACAGTTCAGCACATCACAAGGACCAACCTCTCCTCTGGATAGGAACCTGTCTATACTACTCACTGCCTCAATGAAGCTGTCAGTGTAATTAAAAAACCCACCCACTCCATTCATTCTCTCTCCACCCAACCCCCCCCCCGCCCCCATTGGGCAGAAGATACAAAAACCTGAAAACACATACAACTAAGGTCAAGGACAGCTTCTATCTCATCGTTAATAGACCAGTTGTATGATAAGATGGATTCTTGACCTCACAATTCACTTCATTATGACCTTCAATTTTATCATTTACCTTTACTGCACTCTTTTTGCAGCTTTTACACTTTATTCTGATGGTTATTGTTTAAACTTATTCTAGCACAATACACTGTGAAATGATTTGACTGTGTAAATGGTATGTAAGACAAGTTTTTCACTGTATCTTGGTACACGTAATGATCATAAACCAATACAATACAAAATTCCATTCATTCTATACTCTTGCATTTTGTTCCTGGCTGGGTTTTTTTGTCACTTTGGCTGACAATATAAAAAGGTAATTATTGGGTTCTGTGTCCAAACATCTTTTTCTGACTGATGACAGCAGAAGTAAGGAATGATGATGAAGTATAATGGGGTTTATGGGGTGTCCAGAGAGGTGCACAACATCTGGTGAAGGAGTTTGTCATGTCCATTCTAAGGCAGCACACTCACCTTTGGTCCCCAATGGATGGCCAGCTCTCACCTATGGCTCCAAGTGGCTGCTTGTATGTGACAGCGACCACACCCAGGTACACTGCTTCGACAAGCAGACTGAACCAGGTGAAGGTAGCTGGAGGGCCTTATACCCCAGTGAGATAGGGACATGCCTGTCTTTGCATGCAAAGTCATTTCTGGTGTACTGAGTGGATGAGATTAATAGTCAGATTCAACGGCCAGGAAGGCAGCTCTGCCTTCCTGTGGACAGCAACGGGCATGGCGAGGCAGAGAAGAAGTCATGGTCATCCACTGAAACCAAGGAAGACCCAGCTGTGACAACTACTCATACTTATGTGTTGACCGTTCATTAGAGAAACTAGGTTAGGAAACTCATTACATTACTTGTCATTAATTGAAGCTCGCTCTTTATTGTCTCTGCACAAACAACAACATAACTATGTTGACCCCAAGCCAACAACTTAGGACATGAATTCTACTGTTCCCTCTGTACCAATACACGCAGACTGCTTTTCCAATTTATAACACCAAAACAGGGGTCTCCATAGGCCAGATGATCAATCCTTTCTTTGCCCAGCTCCTGGTATGGGGGTTCTTTCTTGTGATGGTGGACCTCTTGAGAGAGTTATCGCTGATAGCACACTCAAAGTATCCACTTTTATATTCATTCCTTACCAATTCAAATATAGTATTCCGGTGTCATTGGCTGTAGGTCATGTGTCTGACCTTTAATACATTTTTATTGGCTCTGCTCCAAGCCAGCATTCATTTATCGTCCTCTTCCCATCAAATGACAATCGGTAATTTCAGTAACCAGCTCGAATCATTCCAGGCAGATCCCAACATTCACAAACTTGCATGTTATATTATATCAGAAACATCTCACAAGTAACTTATTTGCAAATGATCTCTAGTCCAGCAGATTACCTGGAGCATCACTGTGTCTACTTTAAAGCACTGATCAAGTCAAGCAACTAACACACAAAATGGAGGATGTAAAACAGTTCCACAAAATGGCAGCTTCCATCTCCAAGCACATGACAGGAACAAAGACAGTGTTCCTGTCTTTGACAGCAGAAGATCTGTCTGTTTCCACTGTCCTTGACCCATTCAAGTTTGACATTTTCTTCCATATTCTAAATTCGTCATGGCCAACAACTGGACCTGGACTTCTGAGGTCAAGAGAGTGGAACTGGCCCAGTGCAATAGCTTTTCCACTTTAAAAACTCTCATGCACAGTTTTCCTGAACGTGATGGACAACCACCATTATGGCTGCCACCTCTCCATTGCCTGCTCCACACCATTACACCAAGTGAATTTTTGTGGTCAGATGATCATATAATCCAAGAGAATGCTCTTCTTTCTTTCTCTAACGATTGTATTATAAAATGAAACTTACTGAAATCCCCACTCTCAAGCAATAATCTCCAAGTTGCCTTATTAGACCATTTCTTAGATAAGGAGTATCTGAACAAGAGACTTAAAGTTTTACTAAGAATTAAGGCTAAACTCCAGACACCAACTCCAGCATTGAGAAACACAATAACAAATCAGCACTGTGTCATCACTAATTCACCGGTAACACTTTTGGGACAAAAAGCTTTCCAAAACCAATTCACAAGTGTAATTAATATCTGCACCTCTGTGACAGAGCACAAAGAACATCATCCTTCATGCTTCAGTAATGGCATCAGCTGTACTATACTGGCCCTGCCTTATAACAAGTGGCAGATATGAAGCAATACTTTCCTGTATTAACTGATCTGTGTATCATCTTGACATGTAGATTAAGGGCTGTTTAATTTCTCTTGAGGGATGGTGAAGCTTATCCTTGTAGATAATTAGCTCCCTTATCTATAGGTTACTGTCATCAAACCGACCTGGTTCTTCTTGGGAGAAAAGCCAAGAGCCTCCTGCAAATTATAGTGGATTTCAAGAAAGCAACACACTGCGGACCCTGTGGCTCCTCTTGGCTGAGTTGTTTGTGGGGTTCTGTCAGAGAAGAATTAGCTTTGTGGGACCCTTAACAATTTCAGCACTGATCTCTTTGCAGAAATGCTTCTGCTGGTGCTGATACTTCGGGGCTAAGATGATGAAGGTAAAAGAACAAATTAGGTAGAGTTCAGTCCAGTAGTCGTTGTCATGGTATGGGCAATGTGGTCACTTTCGCAGTTCCTCACACAGATGACGTAATAGTCTATAACAGGCATCAGTGTCATGATTGCCTGCACTGGCACGAGCTTATGTGCTGGTCTCCGTGAAGAAACAGATTGTTGGTTATGATTAGACCATGTCAAAAATTTTATCCCAGTATATTACTACACAAACTACTCACCCTGTCCACCCTGTTCTCCCTGTTAGAGACTTGCGTGCCACCTGCAGATAGGTTTGGTCCACACATTAGCGTCACCAGTCACTTCAGAAACAGAGCAATCAGAATGGAAGTAAGTCAACCTTGATGCTAAGGGACTGCCTAAAAAGAAGATTTTAAAAGTGCATTATCATTATAATTTTAGAGTTTTTTGTGCAGTTCTTATACTAACCCCAATGTAGTTCAGGTGTAAGAAGCAGAAGACTAGGCTAAAGTGTCCTTTCTCAGGAAAGTTTTTAATATTTGATTGTGCCATCAGGGTCTAACCTTAAGTTCAGGTTTCACATGCACTAGATCAAAATTGAAAAGTGAAACTTCATCATACACATTTGGGATAAGTACATCTCTTTGTCAATAAAATAGAGGATTTATCCTTATCTTACAATGAGCTCAACTTCAGAGAGTGGAACTATCAAAAATCTGCTGACACTTTGCCAAATGTGTGTCCTCGCTGCAAAATCTGACTACCGAGTTTAGATTGCCATCAGTTCATCTCGAAAGCTCCTTCTGATTTCATTTGCGTTGTCATGGTAAAGCACACAAACTATTTTCTTGAACGGCTCATAAATACTTCCTGCTGTCAGATTTCAGAGCGTCAATCAAAATGAGAGTAATTATTGAGCGCAGCTTTATGACTTCCTGCGTCACTTTATTTATTTTTAGAAAATTCCCCAGTGAAGCAATGAAAAAATTCACTTGTTCCACATTGCAAAGACACTTAGAGAACAGGAATAACACACTGCAAATCATAAAGTGGGAAATACTTGGGGTTTTCATTCAATACCTTAATGAAAACATGCAATTTTATATTCTGTAGTCTTGTTATTTAAGCGTTTATCCCTGTTTCACCAAAGATGCTGAACTGTAGTTTACTTGAAACTCCTAGAGATAAATTTTGACGGTGTTAAATAGGTGAATATGAGGTGACAGCAATCTGTTATAATCATAAAGTCCAGAAATAGACAATTCAGCCCACTCTGATCAGGCTAGCCATCTATACCAATCCCAATTTTCTCCTCTCATCCGCTTCAGCTCCCACCCACCACACTTCTGCTACCTACAAGGAAAAGAAAAGTTCAAGTCAAATCAAGTTTATTGTCATTTGACTATATACATGTATGTAACACATATAACCATATAATGTATATAAAAACGATACAATGTTTCTCCAGACCAGGGTGTAAAGCACAGTAGTACACGTAACTCAAGATAACTTATGAAGGTACGGATAAAATCTACAGATGAATCACACATAAACAACAAAGTGCATTAATATTAAATATTGTACAGTACAGATTAACCCTTCGAATACGATGTGGCCAGGAGTTCAGAATCCTGATGGCCTGTTTCTCATCCTGACTGTTCTTGTTTTTATGCATCGGAGTCTCCTGCCTGATGGTAGAAAGTCAAAGAGGATGCTGGATGGATGGGTGGGTGGGATCCTTAATAGTATTACTAAGGGCTCTGGGTATGCAATGCTACTAATATATATCTCTGATAGATAGTAGGGAAACCCCCATGATCTTCTCAGCTCTTCTCACAGTCCTTTATTGGGACTTCTGGTCTGATGCTCGACTGTTTCCATACCAGATGGAAATGCAACTTGTCGAAATGCTTTCAATGGTGCTCCTGTAAAATGCAATTAAGATGGAGGTGGGAGGCTTGCTTGCCTCAATCTTCTTAGGAAGTGGATGCACTGCTGTGCCTTCTTATTCAGCGAGGTGATGTTAGGGGACCAGGTGAGGTCATCTATGATGAGAACACCCAGGAACTTGGTGCACTTAACTCTTACAACGGAGGAGCCATGTATTTGCAGTGGGGGATGGTTCATCTGCACCTTTCTGAACTCAACAATGATTTCCTTTATATTCTCCACATTCAGGCTTAGGTTGTTCTTCTCACACGAATCCACCCACCGCTCCATTTCCACTCCATACTCCGTCTCATATCATTTTTGACAAAGCCAACCACTGTTGTGTCATCCGCAAACTTGATGAAATGGTTTGAGCCAGATCCTGCAACACATTCATGTGTCAATAGTGTGAACAGCAATGGGTTGAGTACGCAGCCTTGGGGAGCACCAGTGTTCAGCGTAATGAAACTTGAGATATTGCTGCCCACACGGACTAACTGTGGTGTTTCTGTTAAGAAGTCCAGTATCCAATTGCAGAGGGATATTTAAAGGGATATGGGCCAGAGACAAACAAAGGGGACTTGCTTAGATGGGCATTTTGTTTGATGTAGATGAGTTGGGCCAGCGGACCTATTTCAGTTGTGTACTTCTCTATGAGTCTGTGACCTGTCCATATTCGGAAGGATTTACTGCTGCCAGTTCACCTACTATTTCTTGGGGATGTAGGAAGAAACCAAACAGTTGAGCAAGCCCACACTGTCACAGGGAGAAGGACAAACTCCACACAGACAGCACTGAGGTCAGGAAGTTACATCTTCATCTAGTATGAGAGCAGAGCATCAGACCAGAAGTCCCTACAAGGGTCTGTGAGATTGACCGAGAGAATCATAAGGGTCTCCCTACCATTTATCAGCTGCTGTGTACACAGGGTCCTTGGTATTCTCAAGGATCCCACCCATTCATCCAGCATCCCCTTTGACTTTCTGCATAAAGTCAAGAACGGTCAGGATGTTAAACAGCTTCTTCCCTCAGCCCATTATGCTTCTGAACTCCCTGCTGCATCGCATCTAAAGTGTCACCAGATAATTTGTACTGTACCCTACCATATTTAATTTATGCACTTTACTTTGTTTATCTGTGCATGATTCATTTGTAGATTTAATTTTTACTTTCCTAAGTTATTGTGTGACCCTCCGATTCAGTCAGCGGTGTTAGTCTTGGGAAGACAGTCTCGGCCCTGACAAACGTGTGAAATTTTGAGGTGCAAAACCTTCTGTTGGTGTGGATGCTGCATGATTTGTTCCCCTGTAACAAATCAGTACCACGAAATAACAGACAATACACCATATGCAATTAAACAATTTAGCTTTATAACTCTTAATTTGACTGAAGGTTTAATAAAGAAAAACAAAAAGAAACATAGAAACATAGAAAATAGGTGCAGGAGTAGGCCATTCGGCCCTTCGAGCCTGCACCGCCATTCAGTATGATCATGGCTGATCATCCAACTCAGAACCCTGTACCAGTCTTCCCTCCATACCCCCTGATCCCTTTAGCCACAAGGGCCATATCTAACTCACTCTTAAATATAGCCAATGAACTGGCCTCAACTGTTTTATGTGGCAGAGAATTCCACAGATTCACCACTCTCTATGTGAAGAAGTTTTTCTTAATGTCGGTCCTAAAAGGCTTCCCCTTTATCCTCAAACTGTGACCCCTCGTTCTGGACTTCCCCAACATCGGGAACAATCTTCCTGCATCTAGCCTGTCCAATCTTTTTAGGATCTTATACGTTTCTATCAGATCCCCCTTCAATCTTCTAAATTCCAACGAGTATAAGCCTAGTTCATCCAGTCTTTCATCATATGAAAGTCCTGCCATCCCAGGAATCAATCTGGTGAACCTTCTTTGTACTCCCTCTATGGCAAGGATGTCTTTCCTCAGATTAGGGGACCAAAACTGCACACAATACTCCAGGTGTGGTCTCACCAAGGCCTTGTACAACTGCAGTAGTACCTCCCTGCTCCTGTACTCGAATCCTCTCGCTATAAATGCCAGCATACCATTCGCCTTTTTCACCACCTGCTGTACCTGCATGCCCACTTTCAATGACTGGTGTATAATGACACCCAGGTCTCGTTGCACCTCCCCTTTTCCTAATCGGCCACCATTCAGATAGTAATCTGTTTTCCTGTTTTTGCCACCAAAGTGGATAACTTCACATTTATCCACATTAAATTGCATTTGCCATGAATTTGCCCACTCACCTAACCTATCCAAGTCACCCTGCATCCTCTTAGCATCCTTATCACAGCTAACACTGCCATCCAGCTTCGTGTCATCTGCAAACTTGGAGATACTGTATTTAATTCCCTCATCCAAGTCATTAATATATATTGTAAACAACTGGGGTCCCAGCACTGAGCCTTGCGGTACCCCACTAGTCACTGCCTGCCATTCTGAAAAGGTCCCGTTTATTCCCACTCTTTGCTTCCTGTCTGCCAACCAATTCTCTATCCACATCAATACCTTACCCCCAATACCGTGTGCTTTAAGTTTGCACACTAATCTCCTGTGTGGGACCTTGTCAAAAGCCTTTTGAAAATCCAAATATACCACATCCACTGGTTCTCCTCTATCCACTCTACTAGTTACATCCTCAAAAAATTCTATAAGATTCGTCAGACATGATTTTCCTTTCACAAATCCATGCTGACTTTGTCCGATGATTTCACCGCTTTCCAAATGTGCTGTTATCACATCTTTGATAACTGACTCTAGCAGTTTCCCCACCACCGATGTTAAGCTAACCGGTCTATAATTCCCTGGTTTCTCTCTCCCTCCTTTTTTAAAAAGTGGGGTTACATTAGCCACCCTCCAATCCTCAGGAACTAGTCCAGAATCTAAAGAGTTTTGAAAAATTATCACTAATGCATCCACTATTTCTTGGGCTACTTCCTTAAGCACTCTGGGATGCAGACCATCTGGCCCTGGGGATTTATCTGCCTTTAATCCCTTCAATTTACCTAACACCACTTCCCTACGAACATGTATTTCCCTCAGTTCCTCCATCTCACTGGACCCTCTGTCCCCTACTATTTCTGGAAGATTATTTATGTCCTCCTTAGTGAAGACAGAACCAAAGTAATTATTCAATTGGTCTGCCATGTCCTTGCTCCCCATAATCAATTCACCTGTTTCTGTCTGTAGGGGACCTACATTTGTCTTAACCAATCTTTTTCTTTTCACATATCTATAAAAGCTTTTACAGTCAGTTTTTATGTTCCCTGCCAGTTTTCTCTCATAATCTTTTTTCCCCTTCCTAATTAAGCCCTCTGTCCTCCTCTGCTGAACTCTGAATTTCTCCCAGTCCTCAGGTGAGCCACTTTTTCTGGCTAATTTGTATGCTTCTTCTTTGGAATTGATACTATCCCTAATTTCCCTTGTCAGCCACAGGTGCACTACCTTCCTTGATTTATTCTTTTGCCAAACCGGGCTGAACAATTGTTGTAGTTCATCCATGCGATCTTTAAATGCTTGCCATTGCATATCCACCATCAACCCTTTAAGTGTCATTTGCCAGTCTATCTTAGCTAATTTACGTCTCATACCTTCAAAGTTACCCTTCTTTAAGTTCAGAACCTTTGTTTCTGAATTAAGTATGTCACTCTCCATCTTAATGAAGAATTACACCATATTATGGTCACTCTTACCCAAGGGGCCTCTCACGACAAGATTGTTAATTAACCCTTCCTCATTGCTCAATACCCAGTCTAGAATAGCCTGCTCTCTAGTTGGTTCCTCGACATGTTGGTTCAAAAAACTATCCCGCATACAATCCAAGAAATCCTCTTCCTCAGCACCCTTATCAATTTGGTTCACCCAATCTACATGTAGATTGAAGTCACCCATTATAACTGCTGTTCCTTTATTGCACACATTTCTAATTTCCTCTTTAATACCATCCCCAACCTCACTACTACTGTTAGGTGGCCTGTACACAACTCCCACCAGCGTTTTCTGCCCCTTAGTGCTCTGCAGATCTACCCATATCGATTCCACATCCTCCCGGTTTATGTTCTTCCTTTCTATTGCGTTAATCTCCTCTCTAACCAGCAACGCCACACCACCTCCTTTTCTTTCATGTCTATCCCTCCTGAATATTGGATATCCCTGAATATTGAGCTCCCATCCTTGGTCACCCTGGAGCCATGTCTCTGTGATCCCAACTATATCATATTCATTGATAACAATCTGCACTTTTAATTCATCCACCTTGTTACGAATGCTCCTTGCATTGACACACAAAGCCTTCAGGCACGCTTTTACAACTCTCTTAGCCCTTATACAATTATGTTGAAAAGTGGCCCTTTTTGATGCTTGCCCTGGGTTTGTCGGCCTGCCACTTTTACTTTTCACCTTACTACTTTTTGCTTCTACCCTCATTTTACACCCCTCTGTCTCTCTGCACTGGGTCCCATCCCCCTGTTGTGAACTAACCTCCTCTCGCCTAGCCTCTTTAATTTAATTCCCACCCCCCAACCATTCTAGTTTAAAGTCACCTCAGCAGCCCTCGCTAATCTCCTTGCCAGGATATTGGTCCCCCTAGGATTCAAGTGTAACCCGTCCTTTTTGTACGGGTCACGCCTGCGCCAAAAGAGGTCCCAATGATCCAAAAACTTGTATCCCTGCCCCCTGCTGCAATCCCTCAGCAACACATTTATCCTCCACCTCATTGTATTCCTACTCTCACTGTCGCGTGGCACAGGCAGTAATCCCGAGATTACTACCTTTGCGGTCCTTTTTCTCAACTCCCTTCCTAGCTCCCTATATTCTCCTTTCAGGACCTCTTCCCTTTTCCTACCTATGTCATTGGTACCTATATGTACCACGACCTCTGGCTCCTCACCTTCCCACTTCAGGATAGCTTGGACACAATCAGAAATATCCCGGACCCTGGCACCAGGCAGGCAAACTACCACCCGGGTCTCTGGACTGCGTCCACAGAATCGCCTATCTGACCCACTTACTATCGAGTCCCCTATTACAACTGCCCTCCTCTTCCTTTCCCTACCCTTCTGAGCTACAGGGCCAGACTCTGTGCCGGAGGCACGGCCACTGTTGCTTCCCCCGGGTAAGCTGTCCCCCCCCAACAGTACTCAAACAAGAGTACCTATTGTCAAGGGGCACAGCCACCGGGGTATTCTCTATTCCCTTGACTCTTCCCCTTCCCCCTCCTAACCGTGACCGACTGGTCTGCCTCCCGTAGCCCCAGTGTGACCACCTGCCGGTAACTCCTCTCTATCAACTCCTCACTCTTCCTGACCAGACGAAGGTCATTGAGCTGCAGCTCCAGTTCCCTAACGCGGTCCCTTAGGAGCTGCATCTCGGCGCACCTGGCGCAGATGTGGACGTCCAGGAGGCTTGGAGACTCCAGGGCCTCCCACATCCGGCACCGAGAACAACAAACTGCCCTCACACTCATACTGCCCCTCTCCTCAAATAACAACACAAAAATGAATACCAAACCTTCCTCGCCTCGCCCGTTTCCGCCTAAGCCCGGTGAGCCGAAGCCCTCAAGCCTTCACTCTGCTCCCGGCTCACTCCGCTGCCCGCTGTATGAGGCTCTGTTCCTTTTAAATCTTCCGCGCTTCACTGCCCGAGGTCACACGCTTGCGCAGTCCCGCCCCTCTGAACGCCGAAGGAAAGAAAACGAAAATTTCAAAAATGTCTTCCTCTGCACTCCCGCTCTGATTCTCAGACTTCCTTCTTCGAATCAAATCAGGACTGACGAAGGGTCTCGGCCTGAAACGTCGACTGTACCTCTTCCTAGAGATGCTGCCTGGCCTGCTGCGTTCACCAGCAACTTTGATGTGTGTTGCTTGAAATTCCAGTATCTGCAGAATTCCTGTTGTTTGCCCCTCATTGGATGGCCCACATTCCAAAACACCCATTGTCTCTCACATTAACCCAAACACGGCTGCTAGAGAAAGACCATTACGTCAGCAGTGAAACTTTCCCAGGGCGTTACACTATCCCCCTAGCACTAAAGAAAACCCAAATAAAACTCTCTTTATCAGCATGTTAGAGAGGGCGTAGCTTCAACGTGTTATCTTGAGAAAAAAATACAAAAAAGCAATGTAAATTTAAAAAGTAAGAAGAAGAAAGTAGGAATAGATCGGTACGGCTGTACCAGGCTGCATGCACCACCGGCGCGTGCGCAGGGACCATCTCCCAAGTTTGGAAGCCACTGGAAGGGGCCGGGAGAGGTGCTCAACCACCTCTCCAATGTGGGATATTGGGTGTGGTTGCCTGAGTAGTGGAAGGCAGCCATGCTGTACTGGGATTGGCTGGCTCCGTGCCAGTCCTGGGCCACCACTAACCCAGCGAGGCTGAAGGAAGGAAGTGACACTCCGGGTGCCCTACCTCTTGCCTCACACAAACAGGCGCATTGTCGGTGCCCACCGGCACTTTTGGACTTTGTTACAGACTCTGAGGTTGCCAGGGACAGCTGACCTTTCAACTGGGGGCAGTGTGATGCTCTGGGGGAGTGCATGGTCGATAGCCCACCCCTGCATTTCTAATGCCCAGTACTGTTTATTGTTCTTGTGTTGAAATGATTTTGTGGGATTATGATGGGAAGTTCCAATTCATTTATTGTTACATTTTAGCTTGGATTATACAGTTATTTGCATGTGTGTTTGTGTATTCACCCTAACTGTAACCAGGGTGTGTGATGATCACCTCCCACGTCTGTATGAGACTGTTTGGGTTCACTCTCTGGGTCATAGTGCCTGGTCTGTTTTGTATCTATCACAATAAAATGGTTGTAGAGTTCAATGAGCTTCCTTGTCTGTCATTATGGACCAATGCTCGCCACAATACCTTTGCCTCCTCTCTCTCTCTCTCTCCACTTTCCACAGGGATCACTCCCTCCATGATTCCCTCGTTTATTTGTCCCTGCTCACTATCCTCCTTCCTGGCACTTAACTCTGCACGAGGCCTAAGTGCTACACCTGTCCATTCACCTCCTCCCTCACCTCCATTCGGGGCTCCCAAACAGTCCTTCCAGGTGAGGTAACACTTCACCTGCAAATCTGCTGGGGTTGTCTATCAAATCTGCCACTCCTGATGCGTCCTCTTCTACACTGGTGAGAACTGTCGTAAATTGGGGTCCGCTTTGTTGAGCACTTCTGCTCTTTCTGCCGAAAGCGGAACTTTCCGGTGACCAAATATTTTAATTCCGATTCCGATTCCCGTTCCGACATGCCATTCCATGGTCTCCTCTTGTGCTGTGATGTGGCCACCGACAGGGTGGAGGAGCAACACCTTATATTCTGTCTGGCCAGCCTCTAGCCTGATGGTATGAATATCGATTTCTCCTTCCACTAAAGAAAACCCTCTCCTTCCCTTCATCTCTATTCCCCAGGCCTCTTATCTCTTCACACTTATGTATCACCTCCCCCTGGGTCCTCTCCTCCTTCCTTTCTTCCTATGGTCCACTCTCCTCTCCTATCAGATTCCTTCCTCTCCAGCTCTTTACTTTTCCTTCCCACATGGCTTTACCAATCACCATTTTGCTATCCTCCTTCCCCTCTCCCCACCTGTTTATTCTGGAATCTTCCCCTTCCTTTCCAGTCCTCAAAGAGGGTATCAGCCCAAAATGTTGACTGTTTATTCACTTCCATAGACATTGCCTGACCTGTTAAGTTCCTCCAGCATTCTGTCTGCATTCCTCTAGATTTCTGGCATCTACAGAATTTCTCCTGTTTACGTATGTTCAGACCTCATTTCCTGTCTCTATTTTTAGCAATTGTTCTAATCTGTCAGCATTACATGCTTTTGATGCCACTCATTACAATTCTGTGCAGGTATACAATATTGAATACACACAATTTTCATTTTCAACCTCTCATTGCTACAGGCAGAAAAGTTCACACTTGCTTCAAAACGGCAACAATTATACCAGTGCCTAAGAAGAATAACGTGGGCTGCCTTAAAGACTATCGCCTGGTAGCACTCACGTCGACAGTGATGAAATACTTTGAGAAGTTGGTCACGACTAGACTGACCTCCTGCCTCAGCAAGGATCTGGACCCATGCAATTTGCCTATCACCACAATAGGTCAACAGCAGAATCAATCTCAATGGCTCTCCACACGGCTTTAGACCATCTGGACAACACCTGTGTCAGGATGCTGTTCATCGACTATAGCTCAGCATTTAATGCCATCATTCCCACAATCCTGATTGAGAAGTTGCAGAACCTGGGCCTCTGTACCTTCCTCTGCAATTGGGTCCTCGACTTCTTAACCGGAAGACCACAATCTGTGCGGATTGGTGATAACATCCCCTCCGCGCTGACAAGCACCTCAGGGGTGTGTGCTTAGCCCACTGCTCTGCTCTCTACATACCCATGACTGTGTGGCTAGGCATAGCTCAAATACCATCTATAAATTTGCTGACGATACAACCATTGTTGGTAGCATCTCAGGTGGTGATGAGAGAGTGTACAGGAGTGAGATATGCCAACTAGTGGAGTGGTGCCGCAGCAACAACCTGGCAGTCAACGTCAGTAAGACGAAAGAGCTGATTCTGGACTTCTGGAAGGGTAAGACGAAGGAACACATACCAATCCTCATAGAGGGATCAGAAGTGGAGAGAGTGAGCAGTTTCAAGTTTCCGGGTGTCAAAATCTCTGAGGATCTAACCTGGTCCCAACATATTGATGTAGTTATAAAGAAGGCAAGACAGCGGCTATACTTCATTAGGAATTTGAAGAGATTTGGCAAACTTGTATAGTTGTACCGTGGAGAGCATTCTGACAGGCTGCATCACTGTCTGGTATGGAGGGACTACTGCACAGGACTGAAAGAAGCTGAAGAAGGTTGTAAATCTAGTCAGCTCCATCTTGGATACTAGGCTACAAAGTATCCAGGACATCTTTAGGAAGCGGTGTCTCAGAAAGGCAGTGTCCATCATTAAAGACCTCCAGCACCCAGGGCATGCCCTTTTCTCACCGTTACCATCAGGTAGGAGATACAGAAGCCTGAAGGCACACACTCAGTGATTCAGTAACAGCTTCTTCCCCTCTGCCATCCGATTCCTGAATGGACTTTTAAGCTTTGGGCACTACCTCACTTCTTTAATATATAGTATTTCTGTGTTTTCACATTTTTAATAATCTATTCAATATATGTAATTTACTTGTTTATTTATTATTGTTTTATTTATTATTATTATTACTTTTCTTCTCTGCTAGATTATGTATTGCATTGAACTGCTGCTACTAAGTTAACAAATTTCATGTCACATGCTTGTGATAATAAACCTGATTCTGATCTGATTCTGAATTCACTTACAGGGGCATTTCAAAACTGAACCTTTCTGTTCCCAGGGACACTGTATAGTTTTCAGTAAGAGAGAAGGTGAGGAAAGAATATGCAGACAAATGAGATGGTTCTAAATGGCTTAAAGGACACATTTGCCAGCATTTTAGGTTCTTTGTTCAATGTCTTGTAAGTGATGAAACTGTATGACAATCTCAGCTGGGACGACAAAAAATAACAATGAGGCAATAAGACCTGGGCAGACCTGAAAAGAAAGAGTGGGGGAACCTTGGCTGTTTGGATAAAAAAAAAAATTGGCTTACAGGAAGAAAGCAGAGGGTAGTAGTGGAAGGAAAGTATTCTGCCTGGAGGTCAGTGACTAGTGGAGTGCCACAAGGATTTGTCCTGGGACCCCTGCTCTTTGTGATTTTTTTTATAAATGACCTGGATGAAGAGGCAGAAGGATGGGTGAGTAAATTTGCGAATGACACGAAGATTGGAGGAGATGTGGATGGAGCTGTAGGTTGTCGAAGGTTACAAGAGGATATAGACCGGATGCAGAGTTGGGCAGAAAAGTGGCAGATGGAGTTCAATCCGGATAAGTGTGTGGTGATATATTTTGGAAGAACAAACCAGAAGGCTGAGTACAAGGTTAATGGTTGGTTAATTAAGAGTGTGGATGAACAGAGGGACCTTGGGTTTCAAATCCATACATCCCTCAAGGTCGCTGAACAGGTTGATAGGATAGTTAAGAAGATCTATGGGATGCTGGGCTTCATTAATAGTGGAATTGAGTTCAAGAATAGAGAGGTCATGTTGCAACTCTACAAATCTCTGGTGAGACCACACTTAGAGTATTGTGTTCAGTTCTGGTCACCTCTTTATAGGAAGGATGTAGAAGTTATGGAGAGGGTGCAGAGGAGATTTACCAGGATGTTGCCTGGATTGGAAAACAAGTCTTATGAGGCAAGGTTAGCAGAGCTGGGACTTTTCTCTTTGGAGCATAGAAGGATGAGAGGGGACTTGATAGAGGTCTACAAGATTATGAGAGGCATAGCTAGGGTGGATAGCCAGTACCTGTTTCCCAGGGCATGAATAGCAACCGCCAGAGGGCATATGTACGAAGTTAAGGGAGGGAGGTTTAGGGGAGACATCAGGGGTAAGTTTTTAACACAGAGGGTTGTGGGTGCCTGGAATGACTTGCCAGGGATGGTGGTGGAGGCTAAAACAATAGGGGCATTTAAGAGCCTCTTGGACAGGTACATGGATGAAAGAAAAATAGAGGGTTACGGGGTAGTGTGGGTTTAGTACTTTTTTAAAGGGTTGGCACAACATTGAGGGCCGAAGGGCCTGTACTGTGCTGGAGTATTCTAGTGTCTAGTGTCTAGGGACTTGTAGCTGAGCCCCACATTATTAAGGGTGTTGGATCCAAAAATGCTAACTGTGTCTCCTTCCACTGATTCTGCCTGACCTGTTGAGCATTTCCAGCAGCTTCTATTCCTTGTTTCAAATTTGCAGCATTTACAGTTTTTTACATTTTTCATTTAGAGTTGGTGCAGTTCCCTGTCATCTCTGTCCATTTCCCTCTGAGTGATTGGGGTTTAAAATCAAGCAGTGCGATTAAGATGTATATAATTATAATTTCATTGTAATTAACCAATTGGCAGTATTTAACACACACAAAATGCTGGAGTACTCGGCACATCAGCCAGCTTCTATGGAGGAGCATAAACAGATAACATTTGGGCCAAGAATCTTCATCAGGACTATTCATCAGCAGTATTTAAAGTTTTATTTTACTGTTTAAAATGAAAGCAGGAGAGCCTATCCAGCTTCATGCTGAAAATTATTTGCATTTTTTTTTGATTTGCATGTTTAAAATTCTGAATTTGAAATAAACTGTGGTGGAAACAAAACATTTCTTCTTCATGTGGGAAGAGGTTTTGGGGTACTTGCAGGCTCATGATAAAGTAGGACAAAGTCAGCGGGGAAAATCCTGCTTGACAAATCTACTGGAATTCTTTGAGGAAATAACAAGCAGGATAGGCAAAAGTGAATCAGTAGATGTTGTTTACTTAGATTTCAGAAGATCTTTAACAATGTGCTGCACATGAGACTGCTTAATAACTTAAGAGCTCATGGTATTACGGGAAAGATACTAGCATGGACAGAAGACTGGCTGACTGGCAAGTGGCAAAGAGTCAGAATAAAGGGGATCTATTCCGTTTGGCTGCCACTGACCAGTGGAGTTCCGCAGGGGTTAGTATTGGGACCGCTTCCTTTCACATTGTATGTTAACGATTCGGATGATGGAATTGATGGCTTTGTGACCAAGTTTGCAGATGATACAAAGTTAAGTGGAGGGGCAGGTAGCATTGAAGAAGCAAGGAGTCTGCAGAAGGACTTGGACAGATTGGGAGAATGGGTAAAGAAGTGACAGATGGAAAATAGTGTAGGGAGGTCTGTGGTCATGAATTTTGTTGGAAGGAATAAAGAAGTAGACTATTTTCTAAATAGGGAGAAAACTCATAAATCAGAGGTGAAAAGAGACTTGGGACTCCTTGTACGGGATTCCCTAAAGGTTAACTTTCAGATTGAGTTGCTGGTAAGGAAGTGAAGTTCAATGTTAGAATTTATCTAGGAGCAAGGATGTGATGCTAAGCCATTATAAGGCATTGGTCAGACTGCACTTAGAATATTGCAAGCAATTTTGGGCCCCTCATCTATGAAAAGATGCACTGGCATTTGAGACGGTTCAGAGGAAGTGCACAAGAATGATTCCAGGAATGAAAGCGAGTGTTTGATGGCACTGGGCTTGTATTCCCTATGAAACTCTCCTTTTTAGGAAATATTCTGTAAGATCTCCTGTATATCTTCTCCAACATTTTCCTTAACTTCATAAAATGTGATGGCTAGAATTGAAGATAATACCGTCAACAGGTATCTCATACAAGTTCAGGATAACCTTCTAGTTTGCAAAGTTCTAAAGCCCAGGATCCCATGATTACCTCTCCTGTAACAGGACGTTGACTTCTCCAAGTCTTTATTTACAAGTTTTACCAGTTTGACATCCCCACATTCCCTTCAGAATTGAACCTGCTAACATCTGTTGTCTTGTGCATTCTTCCAAATGCAGTGCTTCACTTCAAACTTTTCTGTCAGTTCATTCCACCTACAGACCAGTTGCATTATGAAATTTTGCAATGGCGTCCCCCAAGGGCAAGTTCTAACTCCAACCTAGTTCAATCTGTTCTTCAGTGGCCTTCCTGAAACCAAATCTGCTAAAGATGAATACACTTAGGACTGGGCCATAGCCTTCCAATTGAACGATGTCAAATCCATTGAAACTCCCTATCCAACTGCTCAAAGTAGTACCTATATATGAATGTCAACAAAACAGTAACTTCCATATTTTATCTGGACAGCCAACTAACCAAATTTAAAATTAATATCAAACTAAATGACAAACAGCTACCAATGATTCATACCCAAAGTATTCAGGAGTCACACTAGATCAAACACACTCTTACAACATCCACCTTCAAAATGTTGTAAAGAAACTAAAATTCAGAATGGCCATGATCAGGAAGATAGCAGGAACCAAATAGGGTCCTTCGAACATCCAACATAACACAATGTTTCTCAGTTGCCGAATATTGCGCACCCACCTGGGAGAAAAGTGCTCACACAAACATCATCAATACACAGCTCAATACTATAAGAATAATCTCAGGAGCCCTAAAATCCACACCTGTCCAATGGCTCCCAACAAGGTGCAGAATGGCACCCCTAGAGATCTGCAGAATATCATTTCAGCAAAGTTTTATAAGGATATCCAAAACATGCCCAACAGCATTCCAGTTCATTGAAAATGCTCCTCTAGCTTCCCGTCTCAAATCCCAAGAACCTTTCTACAACTTGAAAAACCTCGACTCCAATGATGAACACACTGAATGGTGCCAATACTGGCACACCAACATGTACCCACCCCCCACCCTCAACGGAGATCTGATCGACAACCCCACCTCGCTCCTCCCGGCCATTATTACAGCTGCCAGAAAAAACTGGACAGCCGCAAACAGATTCAGAAGTCGACATGCCAAAACAGCACCAAGACTACACCGATGGAGCACCTGGCAAATCCCAGCTGGCCCCTGTGGTTCCCCAACGCAGGACGTCCTCTCACCAAGATCTGAGACAACTTTGCCACAGTCTATCCATGTGGCCGCATACTGGAGGAGTGGCTTGACAAAAAACAATTAGAAAATGAAGAGAAAAACACTAGCCATACGAAACAACAACAGCAACCAAACTGACCGATGCCTCTTGAATAATATTATTATTTACCTCACATTACCCAACATATTTTAAACCTTGTATGAATAACAACTGCACTGGACACATCCATCCTGCCCTCACACAATGAAACTAAATGTGTGCATTTTTATTGGAAGGAGTTACTTTGAGGACTAGAATATAAAAGCATGGGTGGAATGCTGAGGCTTTGTAAGGCATTGGGCAGACCACACTTGGAGTACTGAGAGCAATTTGGGGCCCCTTATTTAGTAAAGGATGATCTGGCACTGGAAAGGGTCCAGGGGAGGTTCACGAGACTAATCCTGAGAAAGAAAAGCTTAACGTATGAGGAGTATTTGATGGCTCTGGGCCTGTGCTTGCTGGAGTTTAGAAGACTGAGGGGGATCTCATTGAATCCTATTGAATACTGAAAGGCCTAGATAGAGTGAATGTGGAGAGGATGTGTTAAAAGTGGGTGAATCTCAGACCAGAGGGCACAGCCTCAGAAAAGAGAGACGTCCATTTAGAACAAGCGATGAGAAGAAATCTCTTTAGCCAGGGGCTGGTGAATCATTGAATATTTTAAAGTGGATCTTGATAGATTCTTAGTTAGTCAGGGCATCAAAGATTATGGGAAGAAGGCAGAAGAACAGGGTTGAGAGGAATAATAAATTATCCACGAAGGAGTAGTGGAACAGACTTGATGGGCTGGGTGGCCTGGTTCTACTCCCATGTCTTATGGTCTTATGGAAAGGTGGGAGATCTAGAAAATACGGTGACTCAAGGATCAGATGTCTCAGGTCATCAGGTCTGAACACTCAAAGGTCTTAAGGTGGTTAATTCATCTGGGCCAGATTCATTACGTGCCAGAGTCTGAGAGAGGTTGCTGAAGAGATAACGGTTATGATCTTTCAAGGATTACTTGATTCTGGCATGGTTCCAGAGGACTGGAAGATTGCAAATGTCACTCCATTCTTTAAGAAGGGAGGTAGGCAAAAGAAAGGAAATTATAGGTAAGTTAGCCTTAGCTTAACGTCAGTGGTTGGGAAAATGTTGGGAATCTATTACTAAGGATGAGGTTTCGGGGTACTTGGAGACTAATGATAAATAAGTCAAAGTCAACATGGTTTCTGTAGAGGGAAATCTTGACTGACAAATCCGTTGAGAGTTTCTTGAGGAAGTATCAAGCAGTGTGGACAAAAGAGAGGCAGAAGATGTAATTTACTTGGATTTTCAGAAGGCATTTGATAAGGTGCCACACATGAGGCTGCTTAACAAGATAAAATCCTATGGTGTTACAAGAAAGATACGGGAATAGATAGAGGAATGACTGACAGGCAGGAGGCAGCAAGTGGGAATAAAAGGGGCTTTTTCTGGTTGGCTGACTAGCAGTGTTCCTCGGGGGTCAGTAGGAGTATTGGGATTGCTACTTTTCACATTGTTTGTTAATGATTTGGATAATGGAATTGACGGCTTTGTGGCAATGTTTGCAGGTGATACAAAGATAGGTGGAAGGGTAGGTAGTGTTGAGGAAGCAATGTGATTGCAGCAGGACTTGGACAAATTGGAAGAATGGGCAAAAAACTGGCAGATGCAATACAGTGTTGGGGAATGTATGATAATGCATTTTGGTAAAAGTAACAATAGTGTGGACTATTATCTAAATGGAGAGAAGGTTCAAACATCAGAGCTGCAGAGGGACTTAGGAGTCCTCATGCAAGACTCTCAGAAGGTTAATTTACAGGTTGAGTCTGTGGTAAAGAAGGTAAATGCAATGTTGACATTTATTTCAAGGGGAATAGAACATTAAAGCAAGGAGGTAATACTGATCATTTAAGAGACAAATAGTCAGGCCACACTTGGAATATTGTCAACAGTTTTGTGACCCATATCTCAGAAAGGGTGTGTTGTCATTGGAGAGGGTCCAGAGGAAGTTCATGAGGATGATTTTGGGAACGAAGAGGTTAAAATAGGAGGAGTATTTGGCAGTTTTGGGCAATTACTCACTGGAATTTAGGATGCAGGGGGTATCTCAATGAAACCTATCAAATGTTGAAAGGCATACAGGGTGGATGTAGCGAGTATGTTTCTTATGGTGGGGATATCCAGAACTAGAGGTCATAGCCTCAAAATTGAAGGGCAACCTTTTAGAACAGAGGTAAGGATTTTTTTTTAGCCAGAGAGTAGTGAATCTGTGGAATGCTCTGCCACAGACTGCATTGGAGGCCGAGTCTGTGGGTATATTTAAGGCAGAAGTTGATTGTTCCTGATGGGTCAGTGCATCAAAAATATAGTGAGACGGCGGGTGTATGGGGTTAAGTGGGATCCGGGATCAACCATAATAGAATGGCAGAGCAGACTCGATAGGCTGAATGGTCTAATTCTGCTCCTATGTCTTGTGGTCTTATGGTCGTGGGTCTTCTCATGAGGAGAATCTGGACATTTCAAAGTCATTTGACAGGTACAATTGATAACATATTAAAGTACCCAAGTATGATAGTCAACTGGTATAAAGCAGTTAAAAGTTTATTCTTCACAAAGTAGCAGGTTACTGATGTGACTTCGAAATGTACAATCCTCTAGCATGGTGCTGCAGCTACCTGAGGTGGTGCGAGGTGCAAGCAGGAGCATTAACCCTTTCTAGCACCCCCAATAATTATAGTCTGTCAACACGTGTGGAGGTAATTAATATATGCTTGTATGTCCTCGTTTGCATTTCTATGCATTTCTTTATTTACAATATACACTCTTTTTCTAATATGGGCAAACTATTCATTTCTCTGTGTGTTTTATGCATCACATTTTCCTTCAGCTTGAGCCCATACCTTGAACTCACAACTTTTAGATTCCTTTATGGGAGTGGCCATCACCCAAGATAAATGGACACCACTCCATCATTCCCTATCCTTGAAACAATTGATAAGTTTTCATTTAACTATTGTGTAACTCAGCTGCCCAAAATGGGCAGTTGGGTTTCCTCCTACAATGGAATTAAAAGACAGCAGTCTTTTCTGTACAGCAGGGATCCCCAAACTTTTTTGCATAGCGGACCGGCCGACCGGGTGGTGTTCAAGTAGGGTTAAGCTCACCTCAACATGTCTTTTACAGTTAGGGTTGCCAACTTTCTCACTCCCATATAAGGGACAAAAGTAGCAGTCAAATCCCGGGACATTTTACCCCGAAAAGACTACCATGACCACGAAGCCTTGCGCAGGCATATGTGTGTGCATGAGTGATGTGCGCATGCAATGTGCGCATGCGCATACGTGCCGATTTTCTCTCCCACTAATCGATTTTGCCTTTATCTTCCCGACTATACTGTACTTACATTATTTCTACTTTATATAAGCTGTGTATTTATCATATCATTCCTGCTTTTACTATATGTTAATGTTATTTATTTTTGGTTTTATGTGTTATTCGATATGACTTGGTAGGTTATTTTTTGGGTCTGGGAATGCTCAAAAATTTTCCCATATAAATTAATGGTAATTGCTTCTTCGCTTTATGCCATTTCGACACGAAAGGTTTCATAGGAACGCTCTACCTTAGTGGGGAAAATACAGGACAAACCAATTTAGCCCAATATACGGGATGTCTCAGAAATACGGGACAGTTGGTAACCCGATGTTCAAGTTCAACAGTGCGTGACAGGGAATGAGGAAAGGTGCAGTTGACACGTATCATTTCCTCATGGCCCGGTAGCACATGCTTTGCGGCCCGAAACCGGTCCGCAGCCCGGTGGTTGGGGACCGCTGCTGTACAGAATAGTATATAGTCAACAGGATGAAGCAGGAGAATTTAATGCAGAGATGCACTGTTACTTAAAAACAACAGGAGAAGCTTGAAATCAGGAATTCACCGCTAAACATCAGTCATGCATTAGCTGAGCTTGGTGTCTGCTGAAGACTGCTGAACCTTCCAGCCAGATGCATGTGTAACTCTCGCTTCGGTTAGTGGCTTAGTATAGGGGATGATAGCCCCCGACCCGGCTAAACTTAACTCGTTTGTGTGGATGCTGTGCGATATGTCCCCTGTTACAAATCAGTACCACGAAATAACAAACAGTACACAACATGCGCTTAAAGGATTGAGCTTTATAATTCTTAATTTGACTATAGGGTTAGTAAAGAAAACAAAAAAGAAAATGGGCCCATTCTCACAAAACAGTTTATTGCGCAAGGTTGGAGCTCACTGATAAGGCCGTTCGTCCACCATCGACCTCCTCTGATCGTCGCTGATCTTCGGACCCTCGCTCCAAGTCCACTCCGTCCAGCGGTCTACCAACTATCTCCATTCACATCTTCTCTCCTCATCTCTCCCCGCCAAAAAAAACATGAATTCCTGGCTCCCAGACACACAAGAAAGAACAACTTCCTGCTCATTGGGGAGCATGCCCCGTTACCTCTAGTCATAATCCAGACATTGCTGCTACAGAGAAACCACTACCTCAGCAGTGGAACATTACAGAGAAGTCATTACATTCGCAGTGAAACCTTACAGCGTGTTACACATGAAAATGCTACAACAGAATTGAACATGCTCTTGTCAATGACTTTTTTCTCAAGACTGAAACTTTATTAGTACAATCCCATTAATCTGCTAAATTGAAGCCAATATATTCACTTTTAGACAGAAACAGGATAAACCAAAAGCAGTACAGTAGTTGAAGTTAGTTAGCATCGTAAAGAAAACTACTGGCACACTGGCCTTCATAAATCAAAGTATTGAGTACAGGAGATGGGATGTTATGTTGAAGTTGTACAAGATGTTAGTGAGGCCTAATTTGGAGTATTGTGTGCAGTTTTGATCACCTACCTACAGGAAAGATGTAAATAAGGTTAAAAGAGTACAGAGGAAATTTACAAAGACGTTGCCGGGATTAGACTACCTGAGTTACAAGGAAAGATTGAATAGGTTATGACTTTATTCCTTGGAGCACAGACGATTGGGGAGATATTTGATAAGGGTATAATTATGGGTATGTTACATAGGGTAAACGAAAGCAGGGTTTTTCTGCTGTGGTTGGGTGGGACTACAACCAGAGGTCATGGGTTAAGGGTGAAAGGTGAAATGTTTAAAGGGAACATGGGGGAAACATCTTCACTCAGAGGGTTGTAAGAGTGTGGAATGAGCTGCTAGTGCAAGTGGTGCATGTGAACTTGATTTCAACGTTTAAGAGAATTTTAGATAAGTACCTAGCTGGTGGCATAGTGGCATCAGTGCTGGACTTCGGGACGAAAGGTCCCGAGTTCGAATCCAGCCGGCTCCCATCCATGCTGGGTTATGAGTTGGTGATCTCTTTGGAAACTCACCTGGCAGAAGGTAATGGCAAATGGTTTAATCGGACCTTGCTAGACATGCTCGGAACCTTGGAAATCAGCAAGAAGAACAAATGGAGTCAACACATTGAACATCTGGTCCACTGCTACAACAGTACATGAAATGAAGCTACTGGGTACTAGCCATATTACCTGATATTTGGGCGTGAGGCGATGTTGCCCACTGACCTTTGTTTTGGGACTGACGAGGGCGACTTTCCATCTGAAGTATGTGTCTGATATGAGAAGGGAGCTGAAAAAGGCTTATGAACTAGCTGAGGTTGCGGCTGCCAAGCAGAATCAAGGAAATAAGAGGAGGTATGGTCAAAAGGTTAGGTTTTCCCAACTCATGCCAGGAGACTGAGTCCTCATAAGGAATTTGAGGCTCACTGGGAAACATAAATTGGTGGACTGCTGGGCGCCTATGCCATATGTAGTGGAGAGTCAGTTGCCAAATGTACCAGTTTTTGGGTGAAACCCAAGGATGGGAATGGGTCTGACAAGATTCTCCATCGGAACCACATTCTGCTTTTGGGACAAGAGTTACAGGTTGACCGAGAGCCTGACCTGGAGCCTACACCTAGTAAGAGGACTCTACGGCAACACGGGATAACTGAAGGACCCACAGCAGGAGAGACTAGACCAGCCCTCACCCCTGAGAGGGATACTGATTTGGAGGATGAGGAAATGGGGGTGTGGTACATGCTGCCGTTTGCTAATTCCTCACTAATTGACAAAGAGATTCCCAATCCCTCTCACGTTGCGTCGAGTGAAATCAGGGGGAGTCGGGGTGGCTGACTCTCTGTGGACAGCCTGGGTTTCAGTGGGACCCTGCAAGGAATGAAGCGGGGCTCAGTCAAGGGACAGAGGGATCTAAGTTGCAGAAGGGCAGGTAGACCAGAAGTATCCCAAGTAGTGTTGGAACCTAAAGAAGCAGATGAAGGGGTAGGAAGGTCTCAAAGAATCAGGAGACCACCGGATAGGCTGGCCTATGTAGCACCGAGAGAACAGAGTGTGGCACCTACCACCTTGGGGAGCTACCTGGGTTGGACTTTGTGCTTTGCATGAAGGGTTGGCAATTTATCTCAATGTCATGAGGATATGACTAAATTTGGTGGGGGGATAGTGTAACGCCCTGGGAAAGTTTCACTGCTGACGTAATGGTCTTTCTCTAGCAGCCGTGTCTGGGTTAATGTGAGAGACAATGGGTGCTTTGGAATGTGGGCCATCCAGTGAGGGGCAAACAACAGGAATTCTGCAGATACTGGAAATTCAAGCAACACACATCAAAGCTGCTGGTGAACGCAGCAGGCCAGGCAGCATCTCTAGGAAGAGGGACAGTCGACATTTCAGGCCGAGACCCTTCGTCAGTCCTGATTTGATTCAAAGAAGGAAGTCTGAGAATCGGAGCGGGAGTGCAGAGGAAGACATTTTTGAATTTTTCGTTTTCTTTCCATCGGCGTTCAGAGAGGCGGGACTGCACAGGCGTGTGACCTCGGGCAGTGAAGCGCGGAAGATTTAAAAGGAACAGAGCCTCATACAGCGGGCAGCGGAGTGAGTCGGGAGCAGAGTGAAGGCTTAAGGGCTTCGGTTCACCAGGCTTAGGCGGAAAGGACCGCAAAGGTAGTAATCTCAGGATTACTGCCTGTGCCACGTGACAGTGAGAGTAGGAATGCAATGAGGTGGAGGATAAATGTGTGGCTGAGGGATTGGAGCGGGGGCAGGGATTCAAGTTTTTGGATCATGTGGACCTCTTTTGGCGCAGGCGTGACATGTACAAAAAGGACGGGTTACACTTGAATCCTAGGGGAATCAATATCCTGGCAGGGAGATTAGCGAGGGCTGCTGAGGTGACTTTAAACTAGAATGGTTGGGGGGTGGGAATCAAATTAAAGAGGCTAGGCAAGAGGAGGTTAGTTCACAACAGGGGGTTGGGAACCAGTGCAGAGAGACAGAGGGGTGTAAAATGAGGGTAGAAGCAAAAAATAGTAAGGTGAAAAGTAAAAGTGGCAGGCCGACAAATCCAGGGCAAGCATCAAAAAGGGCCACTTTTCAACATAATTGTATAAGGGCTAAGAGAGTTGTAAAAACGTGCCTGAAGGCTTTGTGTGTCAATGCAAGGAGCATTCATAATAAGGTGGATGAATTAAAAGTGCAGATTGTTATCAATGAATATGATATAGTTGGGATCACAGAGATATGGCTCCAGGGTGACCAAGGATGGGAGCTCAATATTCAGGGATATCCAATATTCAGGAGGGATAGACATGAAAGAAAAGGAGGTGGTGTGGCATTGCTGGTTAGAGAGGAGATTAACGCAATAGAAAGGAAGAACATAAACCGGGAGGATGTGGAATCGATATGGGTAGATCTGCA
Organism: Mobula birostris; assembly: GCF_030028105.1. Classification (NCBI taxonomy): domain Eukaryota; kingdom Metazoa; phylum Chordata; class Chondrichthyes; order Myliobatiformes; family Myliobatidae; genus Mobula; species Mobula birostris. The sequence continues at coordinate 12,461,796 of NC_092393.1, read as the reverse complement.
GAGCACTAAGGGGCAGAAAACGCTGGTGGGAGTTGTGTACAGGCCACCTAACAGTAGTAGTGAGGTTGGGGATGGTATTAAAGAGGAAATTAGAAATGTGTGCAATAAAGGAACAGCAGTTATAATGGGTGACTTCAATCTACATGTAGATTGGGTGAACCAAATTGATAAGGGTGCTGAGGAAGAGGATTTCTTGGAATGTATGCGGGATAGTTTTTTGAACCAACATGTCGAGGAACCAACTAGAGAGCAGGCTATTCTAGACTGGGTATTGAGCAATGAGGAAGGGTTAATTAGCAATCTTGTCGTGAGAGGCCCTTTGGGTAAGAGTGACCATAATATGGTGTAATTCTTCATTAAGATGGAGAGTGACATACTTAATTCAGAAACAAAGGTTCTGAACTTAAAGAAGGGTAACTTTGAAGGTATGAGACGTAAATTAGCTAAGATAGACTGGCAAATGACACTTAAAGGGTTGACGGTGGATATGCAATGGCAAGCACTTAAAGATCGCATGGATGAACTACAACAATTGTTCAGCCCGGTTTGGCAAAAGAATAAATCAAGGAAGGTAGTGCACCTGTGGCTGACAAGGGAAATTAGGGATAGTATCAATTCCAAAGAAGAAGCATACAAATTAGCCAGAAAAAGTGGCTCACCTGAGGACTGGGAGAAATTCAGAGTTCAGCAGAGGAGGACAGAGGGCTTAATTAGGAAGGGGAAAAAAGATTATGAGAGAAAACTGGCAGGGAACATAAAAACTGACTGTAAAAGCTTTTATAGATATGTGAAAAGAAAAAGATTGGTTAAGACAAATGTAGGTCCCCTACAGACAGAAACAGGTGAATTGATTATAGGGAGCACGGACATGGCAGACCAATTGAATAATTACTTTGGTTCTGTCTTCACTAAAGAGGACATAAATAATCTTCCAGAAATAGTAGGGGACAGAGGGTCCAGTGAGATAGAGGAACTGAGGGAAATACATGTTCGTAGGGAAGTGGTGTTAGGTAAATTGAAGGGATTAAAGGCAGATAAATCCCCAGGGCCAGATGGTCTGCATCCCAGAGTGCTTAAGGAAGTAGCCCAAGAAATAGTGGATGCATTAGTGATAATTTTTCAAAACTCTTTAGATTCTGGACTAGTTCCTGAGGATTGGAGGGTGGCTAATGTAACCCCACTTTTTAAAAAAGGAGGGAGAGAGAAACCAAGGAATTATAGACCGGTTAGCTTAACATCGGTGGTGGGGAAACTGCTAGAGTCAGTTATCAAAGATGTGATAACAGCACATTTGGAAAGCGGTGAAATCATCGGACAAAGTCAGCATGGATTTGTGAAAGGAAAATCATGTCTGACGAATCTTATAGAATTTTTTGAGGATGTAACTAGTAGAGTGGATAGAGGAGAACCAGTGGATGTGGTATATTTGGATTTTCAAAAGGCTTTTGACAAGGTCCCACACAGGAGATTAGTGTGCAAACTTAAAGCACACGGTATTGGGGGTAAGGTATTGATGTGGATAGAGAATTGGTTGGCAGACAGGAAGCAAAGAGTGGGAATAAACGGGACATTTTCAGAATGGCAGGCAGTGACTAGTGGGGTACCGCAAGGCTCAGTGCTGGGACCCCAGTTGTTTACAATATACATTAATGACTTGGATGAGGGAATTAAATACAGCATCTCCAAGTTTGCAGATGACACGAAGCTGGGCGGCAGTGTTAGCTGTGATAAGGATGCTAAGAGGATGCAGGGTGACTTGGATAGGTTAGGTGAGTGGGCAAATTCATGGCAAATGCAATTTAATGTGGATAAATGTGAAGTTATCCACTTTGGTGGCAAAAACAGGAAAACAGATTATTATCTGAATGGTGGCCGATTAGGAAAAGGGGAGGTGCAACGAGACCTGGGTGTCATTATACACCAGTCATTGAAAGTGGGCATGCAGGTACAGCAGGCGGTGATAAAGGCGAATGGTATGCTGGCATTTATAGCGAGAGGATTCGAGTACAGGAGCAGGGAGGTATTACTGAGTTGTACAAGGCCTTGGTGAGACCACACCTGGAGTATTGTGTGCAGTTTTGGTCCCCTAATCTGAGGAAAGACATCCTTGCCATAGAGGGAGTACAAAGAAGGTTCACCAGATTGATTCCTGGGATGGCAGGACTTTCATATGATGAAAGACTGGATCAACTAGGCTTATACTCCTTGGAATTTAGAAGATTGAGGGGGGATCTGATTGAAACGTATAAAATCCTAAAGGGATTGGACAGGCTAGATGCAGGAAGATTGTTCCCGATGTTGGGGAAGTCCAGAACGAGGGGTCACAGTTTGAGGATAAAGGGGAAGACTTTTAGGACCGAGGTTAGGAAAAACTTCTTCACACAGAGAGTGGCGAATCTGTGGAATTCTCTGCCACAGGAAACAGTTGAGGCCAGTTCATTGGCTATATTTAAGAGGGAGTTAGATATGGCCCTTGTGGCTAAAGGGATCGGGGGTATGGAGGGAAGACTGGTACAGGGTTCTGAGTTGGATGATCAGCCATGATCATACTGAATGGCGGTGCAGACTCAAAGGGCCGAATGGCCTACTCCTGCACCTATTTTCTATGTTTCTATGCTTCTATGTAACGAAACCAAATTTCCCTTGGGATTAATAAAGTATATCTATCTATCTATCTTCTTCTGGGAAGGCCAGTAGACCCATACTGGGGCCTCCACCATGTACTGCTGCATTGGCACCCGAGACTGGCGGCCCAGCCTCTTCTGGGAAGTGCAAGCTTCACAGCGGTGTATGAACAGCTCTCCGTCCTGCCTGTACCCAGGCCAGTAGAAACGTTCACGCAGCCTAACCAACATCTTTGCACCTCTGAAATGGCCGTTCCTCTCCAGCCCGTAGCGCCGTGGCGCGCAGCCCCTGGGGGACCACCAGCTGCAAGAGGTGTCTGTCACCGTCAGACAACTGCCACCACCTGAGCAGCTATCCATCGCGCACCTCCGTCGTTCCTCACTGCAAGTATAGAGCTTTGGTCTCTGGGTCCAGGCCGGAGACCTCGGCCCACTCCGGCCGTCTCCCACACTCAGCCATCGCCTCACCAGGGCGAACACGGGATCGCTCACCTGTTCGCTGCGCAGCTGCTGGTCCGTGGTGGGGAGATCGTCGCCGGCTGTCACCTGAAGGGCCGTCACCGTCACTTGCGTTGGGCCGCGGGCCGCTGTGAAACCGGTGGTGGTTGCTGCCCCTGCCAGGTCAATTTCCTGGAGCTGCCCTGCTGGACAGCCATGCCTTTGGCACCGAGGTAGAGCGCAGCCCCCGACACATCCGCTCGGGTCCTCCAGCGGGACAATGATGCAGGACTCTCAGATGTCGGCGAGCCACACCTCATACTACACGGTGTTTTTCCCCATGGCGGTGCGCAGCCTCCTTTTCCCTCGCATTGCTGGTCCATGTTGGGGAGAACACTGGGACAGATGATAGTTATGGTTGACGTGGTGTCCACTAACGCCCGGCATCTGATGCCCTCCACCATGCAGTCCACTTATATAAGCCTTGCTCTTCACCACCTCCACCTCCTCACCAGAGCATCACAATATTTTTGGTGGTAGGAACCTTTTGGCAATGGCGGAAGTTGTAGAGAACCATGTGTTGGATACAGAAGCTCATGGAGTGGTAAGTCTCTATCGCTGTGTATATATGATGAACATATGTATGTATAGTATATTAGACGTTTGAACTTAATAATACACTCAATCATGTACAGGCAAGCCCAGAATCTGGGCATTCATAGCCCGGTGGTGGTAACTTGTATTTCTCTTCTCAGTTCTGATAAAATGTCTTGGACAGAAATCGTTTCCTGTTTATCCTACCACCAATGATGATCAACCTGCTGAGTGGTTCCAACATTTTCTGTTTTTAATTTCAAGACACACACCATTCTCACGTGGACTGGCAATGCTGTCTCTTCATCACCGCATGTTCAAAGCCCTGCAATCCCCTAACCAGCAACATTTAATTCATATAATCCTTTAAACATAATAAAATTACTCATGTATTACCTGACAACAGTAACAACCTTGGCCAATGTCTATTCTCATTGATCACAGCAGAAGAGAGATCGTCTGGCAACTAAACTTTACATGAGTTTCAATATTTGGGCCCCTATCTCTTGAGAATGTCTTATAACTTACATTATTTTCAAACAAGATTTGCTTAAATTATTTAAAGCTTGTTAAAATAAATAGATGAAGAGGATCAAATTACTCCCAGGTGGTAGTTTGGACCTCTTCCTACATCCTCATTTATTTTAACAAGCTTTAAATGATGGGTTAATCATTAGGAACACCTAAAAAATAGCTTGTGGAGAGAAAGACCAACTGAAATGGCCCAAACTGAAGGAATGACCCATCCATCATAATCCCATAATGAAAGAGATTACTGTCTTCTGGCTAATTAGAATAAAAACATGGTCATATTTTTAACGTAAACACGAGGGATTCTGCAGATGCTGGAAATTCAAGAAACATTCATCAAAATTATCCACGGCCATATCTACTGTACCCATTCTTATATGTCTACCCACGGCCTCCTCTACTGTAAAGATGAAGCCACACTCAGGTTGGAGGAACAACACCTTATATTCCGTCTGGGTAGCCTCCAACCTGATGGCATGAACATTGACTTCTCTAATTTCTGCTAATGCCCCACCTCCCCCTCATACCCCATCTGTTATTTATTTATATACACACATTCTTTCTCTCTCTCTCTCTCTCTCTCCTTTTTCTCCCTCTGTCCCTCTGACTATACCTCTTGCCCATCCTCGTGGTCCCCCCCCCCTTTTCCTTCTCCCCGGACCTCCTGTCCCATGATCCTCTCATATCCCTTTTGCCAATCGCCTGTCCAGCTCTTGGCTCCATCCCTCCCCCTCCTGTCTTCTCCTATCACTTTGGATCTCCCCCTCCTTCTCCCACTTTCAAATCTCTTACTAGCTCTTCCTTCAGTTAGTCCTGACGAAGGGTCTCGGCCCGAAACGTCAACTGTACCTCTTCCTAGAGATGCTGCCTAGCCTGCTGCGTTCACTTTGATGTGTGTTGCTTGTCATATTTTTAAGGTTGAACACTCCAGCGGTAAGTGATCTCCATTCCATACTGAAACGGAGGCAGACCTCACTTCAAGATCAAGTTCAAGATTATTGTTATCTATTGTACATACAGTATACAAACAAACGAAACAATGTTCCTCTGGACCACGGTACATCCACTCAACATATACCACACACAGCACATAAACCAAAATAATATACTATAAGTAAGTTAATAAAATATAATTCAACATGCATGTAGTAAAGCACAGCACAGGTTAACAGTAAAGTACAGTAAACAGCTCGCTGTCCTAGTGACAATATCTCGATGGTGGCAGGGTATTCATTATTCCCACAGCCTGAGAGAAGAAGCTGTTTTCCCATCTGGGAATCCTAGACATAATGCTTCTGTCCCTCCTTCCTGATGGTACTGGGTCAAAGAGATTATGGGATTCTTAATGCTTTGGGCCCTTCATCTGCAACGTTCCTGATCAATGTCACAAATAGACTCCAGTGATCCTCTTGGCAGTTTTTGCAGTCCTCTATAGGCCTGGCAGTCCGATGCCTTGCAGCTCCTGTACCACATAATGATGCAACTTGACAGGATACTCTCAATGATGCTCCCGTAGAAAGCTGTTAGAATGGGGAAGGGGAGCCTTGCACAGCTCAGTCTCCTCAGAAAGTGTAGATACTGCTGTGCATTCTTGCCTAGTGAGGAGATGTTGCGGTTCCAGGTTACATTGTCTATTCTATACAAAGAAACTTTGTATTGTTCACTTTCTCCATGGCAAAGCCATTGATGCACAATGGAGAGTGGTTGACCTGTACCTTCCTGAAATCCGCAATCACTTCTTTTGTCTTGTCCACATTGAGACTTGGATTGTTGTTCTTGAACCATTTGATAAGCCTCTTTAACCCCTCTCTGTATGCCAATTCATCATTGTTGCTGATGACACAAGTTCAAGGAACTCCTGTCAATTAATAATTGAAAAACAACATAACCCAGGTGACGAACATTAAAAGTTTTTTAAAAAGTTTGCCAGTGAGGCAGATCTTCAGAGAGAGAAAAAGTTGATATTTTTCAGACAGGTTAGAAATCAAACATTTCCAAATTGCAAGGAAAGGGGATGATGTTCAGAACAGAGGGAGTATCTGTGATAAGGTGAGAACTAAGAGAAAATGAATGACACAACTAGTGAAGGAGCTGGCTAACAGAGATTGATGGAAGCATGGTAATCTCAGATGAAGAGTACTGCCTCAAGAGAGTAGCATCCATCATCTAAGACCCCCAACATTAAGGCCATGCTCCCTTCTCTCTGCTGCCATCAGGAAGGAGATGGAGGAGCTTTAGGTACCACACTACCAGGTTCAGGAATTGTTATACCATTCAACCATCAGGTTCTTGAATAGCATGGATAACTTCATTCACTTTAACACTAAACTGATCCTACAACCTATGGACTCAATTTCAAAGATTCCACAATGCATTTTCTAAATATTATTTATTTACTTATTATTATAATGTTTTTATTTTTCCTTAGCTTAAGCTGGTAAAACCAGAGGTAGAGGGATAGCCAGGCACAGTCACTTCTAAATTGCTAGGAAATTTCGGACTATTCTAGTGGTGTTTAGTATTGTGGCTTTCTGTAGACTTACATGTGTAAATATGGCCGTGTAGGCCTAATTGTTTTAATGCTATTGTGTAGTGCCTTTGGGATGATACCAGTTGTAGATATTATTATTGGTCCCACATTCATGTTCCATAGACTTTCAATTTCCTCTTTTAATTCAACATGTTTCTGGTGCTTTTCACAGAATGATTTCTGTATGTTATGTGTGTTTGGAATGGCTATATCTATTAAGTAAGCAAGAGGAATTCTGCAGATGCTGGAAATTCAAGCAACGCACATCAAAGTTGCTGGTGAACGCAGCAGGCCAACGAAGGGTCTGACGAAGGGTCTCGGCCTGAAACGTCGACTGTACCTCTTCCTAGAGATGCTGCCTGGCCTGCTGCGTTCACCAGCAACTTTGATGTGCGTTGCATCTATTAAGTAAGTTGTTTTTGCCTGTTTATCCAGTATTATTATATACAGATTGTTATAAGGGATTGTCCTATCTGTAATAGCCGATCGGTCCCAATATAATTTGTAGGATTCTGACTCTAAAACTGGATCAAGCTTGTATTTATAGTAAGGTATGGTGTCTTTTATAAGTTTGTATTTTAAAGCAAGATTTTGGTGAATGAGTTTATCACTTGATTATGCCTGTGCAAATAATCAGATTGAGTTAAATTACCTGATTCTGTAATGTGTTGGATTGTTTCTGGTTTCTCTTGGCATTGTCTGCATTTATTGTCTTGAATTTGTTGGTCTTTTATTAAGTGTGTTTGATGTCTGACATTTTTTTTATGTTAACTACCTGGCCCTGTATTGCCGCAGGTAACCTCTCTGTTTCCTGAGAGTTCTCCAACTCTAAGGCAGGCGTTTGACATGTCCTTGACAACATCTAGTCTGCTCAGATCATGGGGATGTCTTCCATTGAGGGTCATGTTCTTTCATTGGTTAAATTTCTCTGTTGTGATAATTTCTTCATTTTTCTGGGTTGTGCTTTCATTTAAGTTTAGTGGTTAGTACTTCTTATCAGAATTGCATATGCTCGTGTGAAGTGATGAATCCTGTTTTCATTGATTAAAATATATCTTTAGAAGTTTTATATGCCTGTTGTGTAATTTTTCTATGTCTGTTATTCCTTTTCCTCCTTCTGTCCTATAGTGTTAATTTAAGCGCATTCTTCCGCCGTCTCCGTCTCCGAGCCTACTTCTTCGGCAAGGACTCTTCCACCCCCACCGATGACCCCTTCTCCCGTCTTCAACCCTCCTCTTCGTCATGGACACCCCGCTCTGGTCTTCTGCCTGCTCTGGATCTCTTTATCGCTAATTGCCGACGGGACATCAACCGTCTCGACTTCATCGCACCTTGTCCCCATTCCAACCTCACTCCTTCCGAACGCTCTGCTCTCCACTCCCTCCGCACTAATCCTAACCTTATTATTAAACCCGCCGATAAGGGGGGTGCTGTTGTAGTCTGGCGTATTGACCTCTACCTTGCTAAGGCACAGCGACAACTCGCAGATACCTCCTCTTATTTACCCCTCGATCGTGACCCCACTAAGGAGCACCAGGCCATTGTCTCCCACACCATCACCGACTTTATCCGTTCAGGGGATCTCCCATCCACTGCTACCAACCTTATAGTTCCCACACCCCGCACTTCCTGTTTCTACCTCCTACCCAAGATCCACAAACCTGCCTGTCCTGGCTGACCTATTGTCTCAGCTTGCTCCTGCCCCACTGAACTCATTTCTGCATACCTCGACACTGTTTTATCACCCCTTGTTCAATCCCTTCCGACCTATGTTCGTGACACTTCTCACGCTCTTAAACTTTTCGATGATTTTAAGTTCCCTGGCCCCCACCGCTTTATTTTCACCATGGATGTCCAGTCCTTATATACTTCCATCCCCCATCAGGAAGGTCTTAAAGCTCTACGCTTCTTTTTGGATTCCAGACCTAATCAGTTCCCCTCTACCACCACTCTGCTCCGTCTAGCGGAATTAGTCCTTACTCTTAATAATTTCTCCTTTGGCTCCTCCCACTTCCTCCAAACTAAAGGTGTAGCTATGGGCACCCATATGGGTCCTAGCTATGCCTGCCTTTTTGTTGGGTTTGTGGAACAATCTATGTTCCGTGCCTATTCTGGTATCTGTCCACTTTTTCTTCGCTACATCGATGACTGCATTGGCGCTGCTTCCTGCATGCATGCAGAACTCGTTGACTTTATTAACTTTGCCTCCAACTTTCACCCTGCCCTCAAGTTTACCGGTCCATTTCCGACACCTCCCTCCTCTTTCTAGATCTTTCTGTCTCTGTCTCTGGAGACAGCTTATCTACTGATGTCTACTATAAGCCTACTGACTCTCACAGCTATCTGGACTATTCCTCTTCTCACCCTGTCTCTTGCAAAAACACCATCCCCTTCTCGCAATTCCTCCGTCTCCGTTGCATCTGCTCTCAGGATGAGGCTTTTCATTCTAGGACGAGGGAGATGTCTTCCTTTTTTAAAGAAAGGGGCTTCCCTTCCTCCACTATCAACTCTGCTCTTAAACGCATCTCCCCTATTTCACGTATGTCTGCTCTCACTCCATCCTCTCGCCACCCCACTAGGAATAGGGTTCCCCTGGTCCTCACCTACCACCCCACCAGCCTCCGGGTCCAACATATTATTCTCCGTAACTTCCGCCACCTCCAACGGGATCCCACAACTAAGCACATCTTTCCCTCCCCCCCCCCGCATTCCGCAGGGATCGCTCCCTACACAACTCCCTTGTCCATTCGTCCCCCCCATCCCTCCCCACTGATCTCCCTCCTGGCACTTATCCGTGTAAGCGGAACAAGTGCTACACATGCCCTTACACTTCCTCCCTTACCACCATTCAGGGCCCCAAACAGTCCTTCCAGGTGAGGCAACACTTCACCTGTGAATCGACTGGGGTGATATACTGCGTCGGGTGCTCCCGATGTGGCCTTTTATATATTGGCGAGACCCGACGCAGACTGGGAGACCGCTTTGTTGAACATCTACGCTCTGTCCGCCAGAGGAAGCAGGATCTCCCAGTGGCCACACATTTTAATTCCACATCCCATTCCCATTCTGACATGTCCATCCACGGCCTCCTCTACTGTAAAGATGAAGCCACACTCAGGTTGGAGGAACAACACCTTATATTCCGTCTGGGTAGCCCCCAACCTGATGGCATGAACATCGACTTCTCTAACTTCCGCTAAGGCCCCACCTCCCCCTCGTACCCCATCTGTTACTTATTTTTATGCACACATTCTTTCTCTCACTCTCCTTTTTCTCCCTCTGTCCCTCTGAGTATACCTCTTGCCCATCCTCTGGGTCCCCCCCCCCCCGTCTTTCTTCCCGGACCTCCTGTTCCATGATCCTCTCGTATCCCCTTTTGTCTATCACCTGTCCAGCTCTTGGCTCTATCTCTCCCCCTCCTGTCTTCTCCTATCATTTTGGATCTCCCCCTCCCCCTCCAACTTTCAAATCCCTTACTCACTCTTCCTTCAGTTAGTCCTGATGAAGGTTCTCGGCCTGAAACATCGACTGCACCTCTTCCTACAGATGCTGCCTGGCCTGCTGCGTTCACCAGCAACTTTGATGTGTGTTGCTTCAACTTTACATAGTGTTTTCTAAAATTTGCCATTTCAGTTCCGATCTTCCTTTGTAAGCTTTTCAGATTGGTTTTGGACCAAGATATTATGCCAAAAGAATACGTTAATATGGGTATAGTGAAAGTGTTTAATGCTTTTGTTATATTTTTACAATTGAGCTCTGTTTGGCAGATCCATTTTCTTTGCTTGTTGATACCTCAGATACTAATATGTTTCATATTCAGGACACTCTCAGTGGTGCACAAAAGGCCAGGCCGTGTTTATGGAGAAGAGTAAACAATTGACGATTTGGGTCGAGACCCTTCATAAGGACTGGAGAAAAAAGATGAGAAGTCATCTGGGAGGTGAGGAAGGGACCCCCTTCCCTTTCTTCCATGGCCTCCTGTCCTCTCCAGTCAGATTCCCCCTTCTCCATACCCCTGAGGTGCACCAGTATTGATCGTCAGCGAGGAGGAGATACTATCACCAATGCACAGAGATTGTGGTCTTCCAGTTAGGAGGTTGAGGATCCATTTGCAGGGGAAGGTATGGAGACACAGGTTCTGTAACACCGATCAGGATTGTAGGAATTATTTTGTTAAATGCTGAGGTATAGTCAATAAACCGCATCCTAACATAAGGTGTTTGTATTGTCCGGGTGATCTAATGCTACGTGACGAGCCATTGAGATTGCATCTATTGTGACAATAGGCAAATTGCAGTGGGTCCAGGTCCTTGCTGAGGCAAGAGTTCATTCCAGCTGTGACCAACCTTTCAAAGCATTTCATCAAGTATAGAATCAGCAAACATAGAATGCTTTTCCACCTGTAATTATCACACTGTGACTCAATACATCTTTGCTGGCACTTGGTGAGACAACTAATAAAAAGTTATCTCCATGAGCCTGAACTTAAGGCTGGGATTCACCCTCACTAATATGATTGAGAGCTTTTAGATACCACAGCCTCAGTTCTCAGTCTGGCTTCTTATGAGAGTGGTTCTGTGCTTGGACTGTGGGAATACTGGGATTAAAGCCCTTGTCTGAAGAGTCATCCATCTTCACAAGCAGGACAGAGTGTGGTCAAACCATACACCGACATAATTGTCCTTCTTATTTTAGACACAACTCTAATTCCCAACTTGCTGGACGGTTCAATTAATTCAGGACAGCATCCAATTACGCTTTTCACTAAAGTAGCTCCCATAGGAGAGCCAGGACAATAACATTTGCAGAACCTATAGCCACGGCTCAATAGGAGCAATCAGCTTGCACGGCTCATTTTGTGTACACAATCACTGATTGAATTATCACTCCAAAGATTCTTTATTTCCTTCTGAAAATGTATTTAAATATTTATGGAGTTATTGACCCACAGCAGAAGCTTCGTGAATGAGATGAAGTTTGATGTATCTTTTTTTAGCTAATCCTTTTGCTTCTGCTGAGTGTTGGGTATAAATGTCATGGAAGCAGGCTCTTTTGAATGTTCTGATCAGTTTAACATGTTTTACAGTAGCTGCTATGATCACTGATGACATGATATTAACAGTCATCAAAGCCACTCTGTCCTTCATAAAGTATCCAGAGATGCAACCTCTTCAGTGAAGATCCAACAATGATAAGTGCAACCAAAGATTCAAAATTCAAGGATTCAGGGTACATTTATTATCAAAGGATATATGCAGTATACAACCCTGAGATTTGTTTCCCACAGACAGACATGAAACAAAGAAAACTGTGGAAACATTTCAAGAAAAACAACAAACCCCCAAAGTACAAAAACAAAGAACAAATTCTAAGTGGCAAAAAAAGAGCGAAATACACAGAATATAAAACATCAAGCCACAAAGTCAATAAAACAGTAGGAATGTTTAGTTTCATCTCAGTTCAGTTTAATCTAGCGCTGTATCGTTCATTGACCCATAGGCCACAAAGCCAGTCTTTCCCAATCAAAAATGCACAAAAAGGCAAAAAAAAGAGCAACCAGACACCAGAAACACATCATAACATGAACTACAGAGACCAGTCCACAAACCAAATCAGTTAAACCTTACCCAAGACCCAAGACTCCAGCACCATCCTCCAGCAGCAATGAACAAGAGGGAGAGAAAGACCAATCAAATGTAGACACCTTCCTCTGGGAGCAACAAGCTGAATACCCACGCCATCCACTCTTGTCCTCATTGATTTCAATCTTTCTTGACACCTTTTTCGGCGAGTTTGTGAGAAAAGGAGTCGATCATCAACATTTCAATGCTGTCATTAAAAATGACACTTGAATTTGTAAAGAAATCATTATAGTTGCTCAGCATGTGCAAGGAATACATATCTAGTCAAAGGACTAGAGCTTGGAAGACAGACCCCTAGGAAGAGAGGATGGTTTTAGGGAGGAGCCTCAGCAATATATTTGGCAGTAATGGAGCAAAGGGTATGAACATCCACAGCAATCAGGAAGCCAGAGTCCTGTATTAAATTCAACCCCCAGTCTACATCGCTGAAGCAGATCATTTAATTGCAATTGTTGGTAACTCCTGACTATGTACAAGTGGAGAGCTTCGAGAGGAAGGAAGGGTTGCTGGAGGATGTCATGGAAATAGACTGCTGGCTTAGACTATTACAAGACTGGAAAATGATTTTAAGTTTAAGGTATTGCAAACTAATATAGGTTTGCAAGGAGGCTGGTGTTAGTCATACCCAATTTAAAGGCTTGTGACAGGGTTTGGATAAACTTTGCATAAGAATTTGAGAAGTAGAAGAGCTGGGTGATAAAGGAAACCTTGGAATGTTTGGGTCAGTAGCTAATAATGGTAGGTATGAGTGTTTCATCTGTAAACATATTGTAGTATGGATAGAAGTAGGTAAAATTACTGAGTGGCTGGCTGTACACAGTCATTATGCTGAAAAGGGTAAAATGCAGCTCAGGATCAATCATCTACTGCAATGTGCAATATATATCTATATGGCTAGGTTCACAAGGTTAATTCCCGGGATGGCAGGACTGTCATATGTTGAAAGATTGGAACGACTGGGCTTGTATACACTAGAATTTAGAAGGGTGAGAGGGGATCTGATTGAAACATATAAGTTTATTAAGGGATTGGACACGCTAGAGGCAGGAAATAAGTTCCTGATGTTGGGAGAGTCCAGAACCAGAGGCCACAGTTTAAAAATAAGGGGAAGGCCATTTAGATCGGAGTTGAGGAAAAACTTTTTCACCCAAAGAGTCGTGGTTCTGTGGAATGCTCTGCCTCAGAGGGCAGTGGAGGCCAGTTCTCTGGATTCTTTCAAGAAAGAGTTAGATAGAGCTCTTAAAGATAGCGGAGTCAAGGGATATGGGGAGAAGGCAGGAATGGGGTACTGATTGTGGATGATCAGCCATGATCACAGTGAATGGCGGTGCTGGCTCGAAGGGCTGAATGGCCTACTCCTGCACCTATTACCTATTGTCTATTGATTCCAAACAATTGGTTTATTGATCATTACAGAATGTCTCTCTAGTGCTTCCCACTCCGTCCCCTCTCCCTTCCCTTTTTCCCAACTGTTATTCCCATCTGTCTGCCCTCTTGCCACTCTCAATTCACAATAGAGACCTATTTTAGAATCAGGTTTATCATCACTCACATATGTCATAAAATGAGGTGTTTTTGCAGCAGCAGTACAGCGCAATGCATAAATTACTATAGTACTGTGCAAAAATCATTCTCAGACTCCATACTTGGAGAGTAGATATGACCTGGGTCCTGCCAAACCCATGAGGTTGGGATGTCTCACTCACCCAAACCCCGGTTTGTGTGAATGCTGTGTAACTTACAGCTCCCATGCAATCACCTGTCGGCAAGAAACAATAGCCCATACACTGCATACACTTATAAAGAAAGTATATATAAGAAATCTGCCTAAAAGCACTTGGTAAAAGATGGAAATGGTGGGTCATTCATACACTTAGAGCAATCATGTCATATGAGAGCATGCCCTGCACAGCTTGCTCCATCCTCAAGCATTTTCTCCCAAACAGTTGAATGTCCCCTTTGTGGCACAAACAGAGCAGCAGCTTCTCCAACCCAAAAATGTAGGCAGACAACTTCTGTCCTTCCTCCGGAATCATGTGCCTAAACTTTATCCTAAGATTGCCTGCACTTCCAGCAGTGCCAAAGGCATCTTCCAGGGCTTGCAGATAATTAGCTGACCTAGCTAATGGATTTTCCGCCTTGAGGAACCTCACTAGATCAGCCACTTTATGCCTCTATCAGTCTCTGTTATCTGAGCACCGCCATTCATCCAGGAAATGAGATGTCTGTTCAGCCCAAGCCTCAGAATCTTCTTCCCCATCGGGTTTGGGCTGGACCCCAGAGAACACTCCCAGCCTACAATAACCTTGGCTCTCTGTAGATATACTTCTGCATTTATCTACCAGTGACGGAATAACCCAAATGAGCCCAGAATTTAAATCAACAGCTGAAGGACACACCAGACAACTCCTTCCCCTCACTCCACAGAAATGAGAGCAACTTTTCTTTAAAATTTCCACCCTCAGCCACGGGAAAGTTGACTTGGGAAACTTGTCTTCTAATACGGCACCCTTGTCTACACTCTCTCCTTCTCTGAAAGTATGGACAGCCCATGGCCTCACCTCTCCCGGGACCCCACTGGGACCGGGCAGATCCACTCCCATCACATCATTGCTAGTCTGAACTAAAACCACCTCTTTGCCCACAGTTTGGTCAAACTGCTGTTCCATGATCATAACTTTCCCTAATACTTCAACGTTACTTAAAACCCGAATCAACAATTCATCTGGGCAGCAGATGTCCACCCCACTCAGGACACAAGTATTACGGGCAACCTTTTTGAATCACACCAATGCTTAATCACTTTCCCAGACAATAGTTTAACACAGGCTTAGACACAAACCCACTTAATCAATTCTTAGAGCAATTACGCAGCATTCAACAAATTCAAACCCAGATGAGCCCACACCATGAAACCCCTTTTTAGATAGATATACTTAATTGATCGCAAGGGAAATTGGGTTTCATTACAGCCGCACCAACCAAGAATAGAGCATAAATATATCAATACAAGAACCACAAACAATCAAACAACAAAATGCAAACTATGCCAAATGGAAAATAAGTCCGGGACCAGCCAATTGGCTCAGGGTGTCTGACCCTCCGCGGGAGGAGCTGCAAGTTCGATGGCCACAGGCAGGAACGACCTCCCATGCCGCCCAGTGTTGTATCTCGGTGGAATATGGCCGAAGTCCAACAGCAAAAAGTTCAATATCCGGTCTACAAACACATTCCTCGATCGTAATATGACCCAGATTGCACCATCTGTCGTTAACCAGAACAGCAAGCCCCCAACTCCTTTACGCTTACCGCTCTCAGTGCACTTCCGGTCAGCTGGAACAGTCTGGAAGCTGTCTATGGAGAAGTTTTGATCGGATATGTCCTCATGCAGCCCCGTTCCAGTGAAACACATGCTACTGCACTCCCGAAATGTTCTCTGACGCCTGGCTAGCGCCGTGAACTCGTGAACTTACTGAGCATCTCTATAGATGCAGCTTGTTAGCTCCTCGCTAACAGGCACTGGACTCAGCGGTGAAAAAAACACCTTTTTCAGGCTCTGTATGTCTAGGGTAGATATGACCTGGGTTCCGCCTACCTGTGAGGTTAGGATGTCTCGCCCACCTGAACCCTGATTTGTGTGAATACTGTGTAACTTACTGCTCCTATGCAATCGCTCACCGGCAAGAAATAAAACCATATACTGTATACAATTATAAATTTAAGAACGTTAACTAAAATGTTATTAGAGAGAAGAAAGAAAAAACAAAAAGGCCGATCATAATTAAACAGTCAAATGTGCACGTAAGTTGAAGTTCATCTTGAAGTTGTTTTTAACTCGTGCTGGACCCTTGGTCTGCGTGAAATCACACACCATCTTGCGAATGTCGCTTGAAATCCATCTTGAATAAATGGGTCTCCCATGGGAGTGTTGGTCCTTCTTCCTTGAAGCCATTCATCTGAACAAAGCACCTTGTGCAACTGGGATGGCATCCTCAGCCATCTTCCCTCCTGCCTTCCCCCAGCTCCTGCCAAAAGACCTCAATCCACACCAGTGTTCATCACAAAAATCTCTCTGCCCAGGGGTCGCTAGAATCTTCTCCCAATTCCACCATCCTGATTGGCTGACACCACATTCCTAACTTGAACAACAAAGCCCCTTAACTTAGCTCAAACCCAAACAGGCTGAAAGCAGAACAGACTGCTCTGATAGAACTGATAAAATGTAATATCTACAGCATAGCACAGCATAGCTCTTCCCTGGCACATCATTTCAGACATTTGCATTCAAACTTCCATCAGTCACCCTTACCAACACCACCCACAGAAACACTATCAATTTGCCTTCTGAGTCAATTTCTAATGCTCACTCAGGATCCCCAGTACTGTGCAAAAATATGAATGCAAATATCTGAAGTGCTGTGCTGAGGAAGAGGGACAACTGCTGGAGAGAAAACTTGGAAGAAAAAGCATTGTTTGGAAATCTCTGGCTACAAAGGTAAAATTGAAATAGGATTTGGATATAACCAGTATTTTTTAGATGACAGCTGTGTCTCAGCAGATAACATTCTCAGTTTAATTAGGAAGGATCACAAACAAGAGAAAATCTGCAGATGCTGGATATCCAAGCAACACACAGTATGTGTCACAGCAGTATGGTGCAATGCATAAAATTACTACAGTACTGTGCGAAAGTCTTAGGCACCCAAGCGCACACGCTTGCTCGCACTTTTTCTCTCTCTCTATATACACACAGACACAGACACACACACATTTGTATCTGTGTGTGTGTGTGTGTGTATATATATAGATTGTGTTTCTGTGGGTGACGTTAGTAAGGGTAACACATCCACAGGAAAAAAAAACGAATGACTGATGGAAGTTTGAATAGGAAGGAGTGAAGTGGTGTGCTGGAGAAGAGGGATGACAGGGTCTCGGCCCGAAACGTTGACTATACTCTTTTCTATAGATGTTGCCTGACCTGCTGAGTTTCTCCAGTATATCTGTGTGTTGCTTTAATTAGGAAGGTTCAAGTTCAGGCTCACTCCAAAGAACAAAGCATAAAAATCTCAACTGGTACTCCAGGGGCACCTCCTAGGAGCACCATGCTCTCTGAGGTGGGCATTTGAAAGAGACGTAAACCTGCACCTAGATACTCTTCCAGTATGATATAAATAATTACTGTTTCAAACTGAATGGGAGATATTTCCAGTGATCTGCCTAGTTTTTGTCCTTTAATTTAGATCATTGAAAACATATTATCTGATTAGTACTCAGTGTTCAAGCAAAAGCTTCTTCCACTCTGCCATCAGATTGTGAACAGTCCATGAACCCTTGAACACTATCTCATTTGGACCAAGTTCACCAGCAACTTTGATGGTACCTCTTCCTAGAGATGCTGACTGGCCTGCTGAGTTCACCAGCAACTTTGAATGTCCTCACCTACCACCCCACCAGCCTCCGGGTCCAACATATTATTCTCTGTAACTTCCGCCACCTCCAATGGGATCCCACCACTAAGCACATCTTTCCCTCCCCCCGCCCCCCACCTTCCGCAGGGATCGCTCCCTACGTGGCTCCCTTAAACAGTCACTCCCCACTGCCCATCCCTCCCCACTGATCTCCCTCCTGGCACTTACCCTTGTAAGCCGAACAAGTGCTACACGTGCCCTTACACTTCCTCCCTTACCACCATTCAGGGCCCCAGACAGTCCTTCCAGGTGAGGCAACACTTCACCTGTGAGTCGGCTGGGGTGATATACTGTGTCCAGTGCTCCCGATGTGGCCTTCTATATATTGACGAGACCCGACACAGACTGGGAGATTGTTTTGCTGAACACCTACGCTCTGTCCGCCAGAGAAAGCAGGATTTCCCAGTGGCCACACATTTTAATTCCACGTCCCATTCCCATTCTCATGTGTCTATCCACGGCCTCCTCCACTGTAAAGATGAAGTCACACTCAGTTTGGAGGAACAACACCTTATATTCCCTCTGGGTAGCCTCCAACCTGATGGCATGAACATTGACTTCTCTAACTTCCGCTAATGCCCCACCTCTCCCTCGTACCCCATCCGTTATTTATTTATATACACACATTCTTTCTCTCTCTCTCCTTTTTCTCCCTCTGTCTATACTCCTTGCCCATCCTCTGGGATTTTCCCCCCATCCCCCTTTTCCTTCCCCCGGGCCTCCTGTCCCATGATCCTCTCATATCCCTTTTGCCAATCACCTGTCCAGCTCTTGGCTCCATCCCTCCCCCTCCTGTCTTCTCCTATCATTTTGGATCTCCCCCTCCCACTTTCAAATCTCTTACTAGCTCTTCCTTCAGTTAGTCCTGACAAAGGGTCTCAGCCTGAAACGTCGACTGTACTTCTTCCTAGAGATGCTGCCTGGCCTGCTGCATTCACCAGCAACTTTGATGTGTGTTGCTTGAATTTCCGGCACCTGCAGAATTCCTCGTGTTCGGTGATAATAAGCCTGATTCCAATTCTGATTCAGATAATACCGCAGTGCAATTTGTGGAAATTTGCTGAGTGCACAATGTGTTTTCAACTTTATAACAGTGACAAGACTTCATTGGCTGAAAGCAATCTGAGATACCTTGGAAGAGATTTGAAAGGTGCTATGTAAATGTCTCTGCTTAATTCAAAGGCTCTGAGGGCAATTAAGCTGCCCTCACTACAACCCGAACTGCATTTTTCTCCTTCTTCCAGAATCAAACCACACTCCTCTTGCCCCTTAAATGCGTATGATTTACATGACTTATTTCCACAATTGAGCACAGGGCGTTTCCTTAAAACCCTGACAAAAGCTTAACTAATCTGGCACGGGATGTTGGACTCCATGTTTGGTTTGGCAGATTGTAAAGTTTCTACTGACTGTGTGAAAGGCCACCAGTAAGTGGAGCTACAATAATGATAGTGATTCACATTTACCATTTTTAGGAAATTGAAATGAGCTACTTGACCTTTGCAAATCAGCCTGGCTGCCTGTAGATCTGACTGATAACAACAATCCAAGCAAGTTCACATTACTGAATATGTTCCCAGCAAACTTAGGTTCTGGTGAAGTAGTAAAAATCTGAAACTGAATTAATAACTTTAATAACAAAAATGAGGCAATTGAATTGGCTATTAGAAAACATGAGCCATAAACCCATCTAAAGTTCAAGCATTATTTAATAATGAGAAGTACAGGGAAGAAAATAATACTCTAGCGTGTTTAAAAGGTTGAGTGTTGTTAAGCAAAAGACTTGACAAAGAATACAGTTGCTATATTTTTCATCATTATGTATATGAGCAATGTCATCTGAGAGAGAGACATAACATTTAGTTTGGGCAAGTAACAAGCCCCTGCCCTACTAGAGCACATATTCTTGGATACTTTTTCAAGGCGTTGCTACAATGCCAGTGGAGCTGTTTTCCTGTCAACTTAAGACTTTTGTTCTCTGAGTGTCTGTAGATGCAAACCTCACCTCAGAAACATGGATTCAGCTGAATCTTCAGGACTGAGGAACTTCTGTCTTGTTGAAAGTGCACTTTTTCAGACCCCTTCTGCATTTTATCAATTTTTAAAAAACATTGGGACCACATATGCTGATCTATGCTATCCCATCTGCTAAAAAGGGAGGAAGTTTTGCCATGTGTTTTTGGCCCTTTCAAATCGATATGGACACCTCCTGGTGGCCAAATATTTTAATTCCAATTCCCATTCACGTTCTAACATATCAATTCATAGCCTCCTCTTGTGCCAAGAGGAGGCCACCCTCAGGGTGGAGGAGAAACAACTTATATTCCATCTGAGGAGCCTGTAACCTAACGGCATGAATATCGTTTTCTCCTTCCAGTAATATTTTCCCTTCCCCACTCTGGTCTTTTACCTCTTTTTACCTGCCCATCACCTCTCCCTAGGTCCCTTTCTCCTATGACCCACTCTCCTCTCCGATAAAATTTCTTCTTCTCCAGCCCTTTACCTTTCCCACCCACCTGGCTTCACTTATCACCTTCCAGCTATCCTCCTTCCCCTCCCCCACCTCTTCCCCCTTCCTTCCCAATCCAGAAGAAGCGTCTCAGCCTGAAACATCAACTGTTTATTCATTTCCATATATGCCGTCTGACCTGCTAAGTTCCTCTAGCATTTTGTATGTGTTGCTTTGGATTTCCAGCATCTGAAGACTTTCTTGTGTTTATCATATAAGCTTGATTGCAATTAGCACATTTGTTTGCTAATTTATGTGCAGCAATTTTCACCAAGTAGGTATATAATTATAAGGACATTTTCTTTTTTTTATGGTTTGTTGGATGAAGAATGCATATGAGTCTTGGACAATTGGCGTAACTTTTCTTAATTTTCTTTCAAGTAGTGCCAGGGACATTTTTTATTTCCTCACTAAAGGATGGCAGGTCCTTTGCTTTCCTTCTATGGCAACACATTAGACAATGCACCACCTACTCACAGCTGCACTGATGTGTCAGCTGAGATTTGTTGTTCACGTATATGGGTCCTGACCCCATGGACTTGTTACAGAGAGACGGAACAAAATTCTATGGGGATCAACTGAAAGGCTTCAGGAAAGGTTCTCTGTGGGTCCATCTCAACCCTGAACCTCATAAAAACAGCAGGCTTAAGACACATTAGCTAGATCCTGTCTCTCTGTTTCAGAGAGACTAGGTGTGAGTAAGGAAAGAGTGAGATCAAAAATCACAAGCTAAAGTCAGGATTATCATGCTACATCCTTAGTTAACAGGTGGGTTCAATGCCCACATTTCCAGTTTCTCTCCCTCTCTCCCATTGCCAGTGGAATCAAGCTAGTTGCAGCAAACTGATAAAGGAACTTCAAAGTGCAGCGGCTGATCAGACTGTGTTGGGGGGGGGGCTCTCAGTGGGTTTAGAGCCACTCAGATTTGGAAGGGATTATCAGTTAATAGGTTTTCCAGCTCCATGATCTAAATGGCTGAGACTAAATTCACACGTGCGAGCTGGAATATACATGGACCCATGGCCGTAACTTCTGGCATCAAGTATCAGTTCGAAGCTGGATCAGGATTCACATCCTCTTGTTACTGCTGCCAGCTTGTATTTGGCAGAACCACTCTCAAAGCAGCCAAGGTTAATATAAAAAGATCAATTACTCTGAGGGGGAAGGCACCAAAAATAAATAATAATCTGATTGCTGTCTACAACGTCTTGAAGCTCATTATATAACCCTCACACTGTTACATTCTTTTGGTGATTTTGTCATTTGCTAATGTGCAGCTGTGAACAGTACAAAAGCTTAAATTAAAGGGAAGAACTTTCAATCATGATGTAGCACCTACACAATAATCTAATCCCTTTCTCTGCATCTGAACCACGCATTTAAAGAGCTCTTAAATAACATGCGTTTCTCTCTCAGAGGTAGGGGAAAACTGCAAGTATCAAATGTGACAGTAACTTCCCTGAGACCATTTAAGCACTTTTGAATGACAAGAGAAAGAAGCAGGAGTTAATGTGGAAAAGACACACAAAACATTGGAACAACTCAGCAAGTCAGGCAACATCTATGGAGGGAAATAAACAGTCGACCTGTGCCAACCAACTAGCAGGAGTATTCAAGGACATTTTCAACCTCTCACTGCTACGGGCAGAAGTTCCCACTTGCTTCAAAAAGGCAACAATTATACCAGTGCCTAAGAAGAATAAAGTGAGCTGCCTTAATGACTATCACCTAGTAGCACTTACATCTACAGTGATGAAATGCTTTGAGAGGTTCGTCATGACTAGACTGAACTGCTGCCTCAGCAAAGACCTGGACCCATTGCAATTTTCCTATTGCCACAATAGGTCAATGGCAGATGCAATCTTAATGGCTCTCCACACGGCTTTAGACCACCTGGACAACACAAACACCTATGTCAGGATGCTGTTCATCGACTATAGCTCAGCATTTAAAACCATCATTCCCACAATCCTGATTGAGAAGTTGCAGAACCTGGGCCTCTGCACCTCCCTCTGCAATTGGATCCTCGACTTCCTAACTGGAAAACCACAATCTGTGCAGAGTGCTGATAAT
Source organism: Mobula birostris (assembly GCF_030028105.1). Classification (NCBI taxonomy): domain Eukaryota; kingdom Metazoa; phylum Chordata; class Chondrichthyes; order Myliobatiformes; family Myliobatidae; genus Mobula; species Mobula birostris. The sequence continues at coordinate 12,439,387 of NC_092393.1, read as the reverse complement.
ATATCCTCCTTGCTGACGATCAACACTGGTGCACCTCAGGGGTGTGTACTTAGCCCACAGCTCTACTCTCTATATACACATGACTGTGTGGCTAGGCATAGCTCAAATACCACCTACAAATTTGCTGATGCTATAACCATTGTTGGTGGAATCTCAGGTGGTGATGAGAGGGCGTACAGGAGTGAGATATGCCAACTAGTGGAGTGCTGCCACAGCAATAACCTGGCTCAACATCAGTAAGACGAAACAGCTGATTGTGGACTTCTGGAAAGGTAAGATGAAAGAACTCATACAGGGATCAGAAGTGGAGAGAGTCAGCAGTTACAAGTTCCTGGGTGTCAAGATCTCTGAAGGTCTAACCTGGTCCGAACATATCGAAAGAAGACAAGACACCGTCTATACATCATTAGGAGTTTGAAGAGATTTGGCATGTCAACAAACACACTCAAAAACTTGTATAGTTGTACCTTGGAGAGCATTCTGACAGGCTGCATCACTGACTGGTATGGGTGGACTACTGCACAAGACTGAAAGAATCTGCAGAAGGTTGTAAATCTAGTCAGCTCCATCTTGGGTATTAGCCTACAACGTACCCAGGACATCTTTAGGGAGTGGTGTCTCAGAAAGGCAACGTCCATTATTATGCACCTCCAACACCCAGGGCATGCCTTTTTCTCACTGTTACCATTGGGTAGGAGATACAGAAGCCTAAAGGCACAGAGATTCAGAAACAGCTTCTTCCCCCCTGCCATCCAATTCCTAAATGGACATCAAACCCTTGGACACTACCTCACTTTTTTAGTATACAGTATTTCTGTTTTTTGCACGTTTTTTAATCTATTCAATATGTATATACATGTTTTCCCCCCCCATCCGAAGGTAGAGTGTTCCTATGAAAAGGTTCGTAAGCCGGAAGGTCATAAAGCGAAGAAGCAATTACCATTTATTTACATGGGAAAAATTTGTGAGCGTTCGCAGACCCAAAAATAACCTACCAAATCATGCCAAATAGCACATAAAACCTAAAATAACAGTAACATATAGTAAAAGCAGGAATGATATGATAAATACACAGCCTATATAAAGTAGAAATACTTCTCTACAATCATTGCCTGCACTGATCTCCGTAGCAAAAATCTCACGCAAGCGCTCTCGGGAAAAACACAGCACAAGCGCTGTTGGCAGAAATACAGCACAAGTGCTCTCAGCAGAAACACTCTCTCCAGTAACCTTTAAGCTATGAAGCTGCCAAATCTTACCAAATAATGCATAAAATACACAGCCCATGTATAGTAGAAATAATGTATGTACAGTGTAGTATCACTCACGGGAATCGGGAAGACAGCGCAGGGCACACTGATGATGGTTTGTTAGGTAGAGTCGTCAGAGGCTGAGGTGGTGCAGTGGCCCCCACCCTCTGGGCCGCCAACCGATACACGAAGCATGCAGGGGTACAGCGGTAGCCGGGACGCACCCAGCACATCTTTAAGGAAAAACCCGAAATAAACAAGCCAATTATTTAGGTGCCACCCGGCATGTAAATGTTGGCCCAGATCAGAGGCAACGCAATTGGCAACCGCCTCTGATCTGGGCTGGTGTTTATGTGTCGGGCAGCACCTAATTAATTAGCTTGTTTATTTTGGCTTTTTTCTTAAAGATGTGCTGGGTGCCTCCCAGCTACCGCTGCATTCTCCGCGAATCAGTTTCTGTCCGTGGCCCGGGGGTTGGGGTCGCGGGACACTGGGGTGTCATCCCATTGTCATCTGTTTCCATGAGGGCAGGCAGCTCATCTTCTCCTATGACTGCCTGCCTTGATGCCGAAGGTCGAGGTTCGTCGTCTGCTGAAGGCTTGCTTGACTGCTAGCCTCGCATATTTTTCTATCATACAGTTCTTTGTAAGGACTCAAACCATCTTGCAAATATGCCCTAAACCGACGTACCCTTTCAAAATTAAAGTCGTGCTTTATCACTGCAGTGAAAATCTTACGCATTTGCTTCACATTCAGTTCCTGGACAACTTCACTTGCAGTTCGTTCGCTACTGCATTCGGTTTTGATTGTTATCCTTTCCTCTTCCAATTGCATCAGCTCTTGGTCATGGGATGCCAAAACCTCTTCAACATCATCTTCGTCAACTTCCACAAGCTAAACTCACTTTGTCCTTACTTCGTTCACCACGATCGAAACGCTTAATTATGTCTAGTTTTACGCTAAGTTTAACACCCTTACGAGCTCTTTTAGGCTTTTCCAATAACTTAGAACTCACCTTGCTAACGGCTGCTCACAGGGACGTGTTGAAGCAATGCCGGCGAGAATGCCATTCCGAAACCGGGGGAGGAACGGCTACTCAGGACACGCACGGCTTTTTCCACGCGTTGCCTTTTTTCATAAGAGTGAAAGCACCTTCTGTTAGCGAAAACAGGGTACCAAAACAGGGTACCAAAACAGGGTCTTTCGTAACAGTGAGGTTTCGTAAAGCAAATGTTCGAAAAGCGGGGGACATACTGTAATTGATTTATTTATTTATTTATTTATTTATTATTACTATCATTTTTTTTCTCTTCTATATTATGTATTGCATTGAACTGCTGCTGCTAAGTTAACAAATTTCACGTCACATGCCGGTGATAATAAATCTGATTCTGATTCTAACCTTCAACAGGACTGGAAAGGAAGAGGGCAGAGGCCAGAATAAGAAGGTGGGGGAAGAGGAGAAGTACAAGGTGACAAGTGATGGTGGAGGCCAAATGAGGGAGAAAAGATGGTTGGGGGAGGGGTATGATATAATTTTCCACAAGGTGATTCGAGGAGGAGGTAAAGGGCTGAACAAGAATCTAATAGGAGAAGACCAAGGACTGTGGAATAAAGGAAAGAAAGAGGGGAACCAAAGGGAATCGATGGGCAGGTCATGAGGGCAGAAGCGGAGAAGAAAAAGAAGAGAGGAGTGAGGGGGTAACCAAAATAAGGAATGGAAAAAAGAGAAGGGTGAGGGGAACAGAGGAGAATAATTACTGGAAGTTGGAGAAATCGATGTTCATGCCATCCGGTTGGAAGCTATCTACGACAGTTGGCGCCCATAGGACTGGACCCAAGTGCTTGTCACGGGAGTCACTGGCACTGCATCAAACCAGGAACGGAAGATGACAGGCTTGTGACTTGACCCAGGGAAACCTGGAAAAACTCTTGAACGTAGACTGGAGAAGCTCAGAATGTACAGTCGGAGTGTTGACTTGGGGTGGTCAGAAGCTCCACAGGGTCCAAAGTAGCGAAGTCATTCTGTCCAACACAGTTAACTTGACAGGATTAAACAAAAGCACAAGGGTTTAACAGCTCCAGTTGAGCTAACAATTAGTAAATCTAGTTGCCCGAGAAGCTACAGCTATGTAGACCCTGGTCAGGCCCCACTTGGAGTACTGTGCTCAGTTCTGGAAGCCTCACTACAGGAAGGACGTGGAAACCATAGAAAGGGTGCAGAGGAAATTTACAAGGATGTTGCCCAGATTGGGGAGCATGCCTATGAGAATAGGATGAGTGAAATCGGCCTTTTCTCCTTGGAGGTGCAGAGGATGAGAGGTGACCTGATAGAGGTGTATAAGATGATAAGAGGCATTGATCATGTGGATAGTCAGAGGTTTTTCCCAGGGCTGAAATGGCTAGCACAAGAGGGCACAGTTTCAAGGTGCTTAGAAGTAGGTACAGAGGAGATGTCAGGGGAAATGGCAGAGAGTGGTGGGTACGTGGAATGGGCTGCCGGCGGCGGTGGTGGAGGCAGATATGATAGGGTCTTTTAAGAGACTTTTAGATAGGTACATGGAGCTCAGAAAAATAGAGGGCTATAGGTAACCTTAGGTAATTTCTAAGTAAGTACAGGTTTGGCACAGCATTGTGGGCCGAAGGGCCTGTATTGTGCGGTAGGTTTTCTATGTTTCTATGTTTCTAAGCCTAGAAGCTCAATGTCCTTTGCAAGCTGTAGAGGTCTGCAGAGTTCATGACAGCACCCAGGTGGAATATGAGATGTTGCTCAATTGTGGCAGTGAGGAGGTCATGGACTGACATGTTTTGTGGGAATAGGAAGTTGAATTGAAATGGGTGGCCATCGGGTAATCCTCACCGATGCAGCAGGCAGAGCAAAGATGTGGGGAGGCATGTTGGGACATTGGTAAAAGTCCTTGACAAAATGTTGAGCTGCTTAAAAATGAGAGGCCATTTAAAGTCTATAATCAGTGCATATGCACGCAGATGAACAGAAGATGATTGGATTGAGGCAACACATATCAAAGTTGCTGGTGAACGCAGCAGGCCAGGCAGTACCTCTTCCTAGAGATGCTGCCTGGCCTGCTGCGTTCACCAGCAACTTTGATGTGTGTTGCTTGAATTTCCAGTATCTGCAGAATTCCTGTCGTTTATGATTGGATTGAGACTGCCATGGGACTTAAATCAGTGGGGATAAAATGAACATGTAACCTAAAGGATAGCTGGTTATGTTAACAAAATGGAAATGTGAACCATACTAAAATTATTACCTCTTTATTTCTAATAATAGCATTTGAAAATGTATAAGCAGACTTTGCAGTTCCTTCTTTGGGCCCTTGAACAGGATGGGCATGATGCATATGGGAGTGGCACAGTAGCTAGTGGTTAGCATAATATTATTACAGCAGCAGCGACCTGGGTTCAATTCTGCCACTGTCTGTAAGAGCATATACGTTCTCCCTGTGATTGCGAGTGTTTCCTTGGTTGCCCCAGTTTCATCCCACATTCCAAAGACATATGGGTTAGTAACTTAATCGGTCACGTGGGTGTAATTGGGTGCTCAGGCTTGTTAGGCGGGAAAAAAAATTAAAAAGTATAGAGAGGAATGGAAGGAGGGAAGGAGAGAGAGTGAGAAAGGGAGAGGAGAAGCTCAAGTGAATAAGAAGCAGAGAGAGAGAGCGAGCAAGAAAGAAGTAGAGAGTAAGAGAAAAAGAGAGAATTGAACCTATCCAACCCCAGAGTGAGTATGTGATGGATATTGTGTACTGAGTTGCCTTCATGGTTATTTTTCAGTATAACCATGATGCCCATGTTCTCAACTCCTGCTCTATCTGTACTACCTGATGTACAGAATCAGTTCAGTAACAGAAGAATGATGTAAAGCCTTCAAAACGCAGGAGCAGATTGGACTGACAGCTGTGATTCCAGCCTCATTAGATCTGCAAGCATTGACTTGGTAGGGAATTAATGAATCTCTCATAATCTCTGGATGTTCTGGCCTGATCTTATTCCACACACAGTCAATCTATCAGCCCTGGCATAGGAGTGGAGAATAATATCTAGATGTTGTGTTCTATCTCAGGAACTGGTGCCCCAACATTTTGCATTGAGTCCCTCGATGCAACGATACTGTGCCGTGGCTCTTTCACCTCTAATCTCTCGGTTTAACTTTAGCTCAGGTAACCTGAGCATGAAAGTTGGACTGAGACAGAGCAATACTAGACTGGCAATTGCACTATTGGAGATAATTTATTTTACATTATTCCTGGAGTTATATGCCTCTTTGGGTGACTTTAAATGGACCCATGGCACTAGCTTAAAGAAAATCCTCCCCTGTGTCCAAATCACCAGGTGAGCTTACTCTGTCAGTGTGCTGCCTTTGTTATGACTGGACTTCAAATGATTTTCAGACCAAAACCATTTGGGATATCCTAAGTTGATTTAAGTGTTACCTAAATGTAAACCTTTTTGTTCTTTTACTGACAGTAAGAAATTTGTAAAAAAAAAATCTCTAACAAGAAAAAATATTATCTTATTTTATTTAGATAATCATCAAGTCATTAAGTTATAGCACAGAGACCCTTCAGCCCATCAAGTCTGTACTGACCATTGACCACCATTTGCACTAATCCCATTTGATATTCTCCCCACACTGCCACCAACTTCCCTCAGTTTCTATCACTCACCTACATTTCAGAGGCAAGTTACAGTAGTCATTTGCAGGTCTTTGGGATGTGGGAGGAAATCCAGTGGAAATACATGTCGTCAAAGGGAGAACTTGCAATCTCCGCTCAGACAGCACTGGAGATCAGGACAACCGGGATCATCTACCTATCTATCTATCTATTGTGATACAGCGCAGAATACCAGCAACCCCCAATTTAATTCTAGCCTAATCACAGGACAATTTACAATGACCAATTAACCTACCAACTAGTACATCTTTGGACTGTGGGAGGAAACCGGAGCACCCGGAAGAAATCCACACGGTCACAGGGAGAATGTATAATCTCTTTACAGGCAGCAGCGGGAATTGAACTTGGGTCGCCTGTACCGTAGAGTGTTGTGCTAGCCACTACGTTACCATGCTGTGAGGCATCAGTTCTACCACCTGTGCCACTGTGCCACCAAATCCTTTACGAAGAAAACAAAGTGTCCCATTTACCCCTGCAATCAAACTGCATATGCAGTCAACAATAGGTGCAGCCAAAATGGAGCTGAATGAGTAACTTTCAGCTGATGAATGCTTGTGATTAATGGATGTGTGGGTTGTGGTGAGGTAATGTATAAAATTAGGGAAAGGAAACAAGAAATAGGTTAACATTTAAATCAGAGTCATTGACAAGTTTTAATCCATGGCATCTTGTTACTACACTGGATAAACTCATTGTTTCATGGAATTCCCAATTTAGGAGCTGGTGCTGCTGTGGAAAAATACAAATCTTGATGTAGGAATCTTTTCCCCATGAACTCAACAGCTAGACCTTCTGTATTCAATGTGGTGAATTTCCTTTCTGGCACCACTCACTGACAGAAGTCTTGGACATAAGTGGTCCTTTCTCTTGAAGAATGCAACCATGACGCATCTCACCACATTGTAGGCCAGGAAGGTAGATTCAATCCTTCACAGTGGTACAGTTGCTCACTGTGATACCCACTGAATAATAATTGTCTCACATTTCAAACAGAAGGAAGGCCAACAATTATCTCTAGGTGAAGAGTTATGGAGTGAGGTTGAGCAGGATGGAATATAGGAGAATGTGGGTGATATTACAGAGATGTATAAAATCATGATACCAAACACAAGCAAATGAGAATCTTGCAGCATCAATAGAAAAGAATATAGTCCATGCTTCATGCTGAGACCCTTCAGCATTTTGTGTGCGTTACTTAGATTTCCAGCATCTGCAGATATTCTCTTGTTTGCAAATGAGAATCTTGTTTGACATAGACTAGCTGGGACAGAAAGCACATTTCTCTGCCATGTTATTCCATTACTCGATGACCCTAAGTACTAAGCCATGTACCCTAGTCTTCCAACAACTTTAATCAAGAACTCAGACCACTGGGAGAGAGTTTAAATCCAACTCCTCACAAGGAAAACACCATCATATCCATCACCATCAAAAGCAAAACAGCCACAATCAGTGATGTACAACTATTATAAAAAATTGATTACAGGGAAATAGTTGGTCATTAATTTTATTTGCCTCTTTCCTTAACAGCAGTTGTGTAGCCTGACCTAAGTGCAGTTAGTGAGTAGTAGGGTACTTGCAGTTTAGTGGGCACTGAGGCGTGTGGAAGTACAGAGGGATCTGGAAATACAGATCTGTAATCCCTTGAAAGTGGCGTCACAGGTAGGCACATTGACCTTCATAAATAGAAGTATTGAGGACAGAAATTGGAATGTTATGCTATATTGGTTTTATATTGCTGAGACCTAATTTGGAGTATTGTGTCCAGTTTTAGTCACTTACCTACAGGAACAATATCAATAAGATTGAACGAGTGCAGACAAAATTTACAAGGATGTTGCCAGGACTTGAGGATCTGAGTTATAGGGAAAGGTTGAATTGGTTTGGACTTTATTCCCTGGAGCATAGGAGAATGAGAGGAGATTTATTAGAGGTACACAAAATTATGAGGGACATAGATAGGGTAAATGCAAGCAAGCTTTTTCTACTGAGGGTTGGTTCAGACTAAAACTATAGGTCATGGGTTAAGGTTGAAAGTTAAAATGTTTAAGGGGAACTTGAGGGAAATTTCTTCACTCTGAGGGTGGTGAGAGTGTGGAACGAGCTGGCAGAGGAAGTGGTGGATGTGGGTTCAACTTCAATATTTAAGAGAAATTTAGATAGGTACATGGATGGGAGGGATATGGAGAGCTATGGTCCAGGTGCAGGTCAATGGGACTAGGCAGAGTAATAGTTTGGCATGGACTAGATGGGCCAAAGAGCCTGTTTCTGAGCTGTGGTGCTCTATGATGGTATGACACCATGACTCTAAGTAAAACAAAATCAAGAGCAAAATTGATTTCAGTTTATCCAAGAATTTTAATTAGTACATTTCACAATAAGACTGTTCACAAGTTGGTGATTCAGGTTCGAATTTTATGGGAACTTTCGATTGGAATGGATAAATAAAGGTTTAGAAGGATTTGGGGCAAATGCAGAAGTTGGGTCTAACTTGGATGGACATCTTGCTCGCCATGGATGAGTTGGGCCAACTGTACATCTCTCAGACTCTGAGACTGTCGCAAAGGGGGCGCTGGTAGCGGACCCAAATGCAGGACACAGACACTGAAGTACAAGGAACAGGACTTGACTAGAGTAGGGACATGACAGGATACAGACAAGGAGCAGGGACAAGAACGCAGACTTGGGCTAGGACATGGACAAGCAGGGACACCGGAGTCCTCGGTCCACGGACCGGACGGTGAACCGGAATGCGGACCTCACGGACCAGACCATGACAAAGACAATATAATATATGTGTGTTTGCTGTGAAGCCACTGCTCCATTGATGAGCTGTTGTCCTTTATGCATTGCATTGCAAATGCAGTTATCCAATCATATCCTTCCAATCCTTCTATATAGTTTAAATTTCCAATCTTGAACTATTGCATTGCAAGGTCTGTATATCTACAACACACATTACCTAGTTCCATATAATATGTTCAATATGTAAACCGATGTCAGAGAGAGATAAAGCATGCAGACACCAAGTCCAAGTTCAACCACCATTTACATTAATCCTACAATATCTTATGTTTAATTTACTCTCCTCACATTCCCATCAATCTCCCAGATCCACCACACTTCTACCAAAAGAGGCAACTTACAGTGGCCAAATACCAAGTCCCATGGGGTGCCATGTTTATGTAGCGGCTACTGTAACATATTAAAGCTTGGGGCATTGGAGTTCAGAGTTCAATTGCAGCATCCTCTGGATTGAGTCTCTATATGTTCTCCCTATGGAGTGCACGGGTTTTGTCCAGATGCTCCGGTTTCCTCCCACAGTCCAAAGACATACTGGGTAGGTTAATTGGGCATTGTAAATTGTTCCATGATTAGATCAGGATTTTTAGTGGTTGCTGAGCGGCGCAGCTCAAAGGGCTAAAAAAGTCTATTCTGTGTTGTATCTCTAAATTAATAAACTTCTTTGGATTGTGGGAGGAAACCAGAGCACATGGAGGAAACCCATATGGTCACAGTGGGAATATTGAAACCACATAGAATCACCCATAATTGGGACTGAACGCAGGTCTGTGACACCATGAGACAGTGGTTCTACTGGCTGCATGCTGTGCTGCTATACCTTCCATTTTTACAGTAAGCCTGCTATACTTTTTGTAGAATTGCACATTAAGCAGTCCATGCCAACATAAACAATAGTTAGTGCATCCAAGCAAGAGCTGATAGGTGGCAAATACCTTTGTGCACCACATAAGTGTTAGATACTTACCGTCTCCAATAACAGCAAATAGAGCCAACTCCCTTGACAATCAATAATGATACCATCACAGATTTCTCATCAATAATCTGGAATCACTGTTGGCAATAAGTATAACCAGCACAGACATACATATTGTAACTCAGAGACAATATACTCAATTCTTGCACAAGGCAAGAGAATGGTAAAATAATCCACTTTGTGGAATGGGGTCAGCTGCAACAATAATATGCAAATTAGTATACCAACACATGCCCATCTACTTGACCAGTGCTGACCACCCATAACCACCTACTCTCTACACCATTACTGACACTCGCCACTTAAATTGACAAGATCATCAGATATAATGCAACAATGTCACACCTTTGTTACCTTAATTGAACAATATAATGACTTGGAGGTACTTTTCTAATCCTTCATCATTCCAGGGTCAAAATCCTGGAACTCTCATCCTTAACATTGCCAAGTGCCTTCAGCAGAGTTAGAGACTATGATTCATTGTTGCTTTCTTGTGAGCAATTTGGCTGTCCAATAAATTGAATAAATGTTCATGTCCCCAAGGACAATGGATTAGATTGTGGTTGGCTGTGGACAGCAATTCAAAACATTCCTCCTTTACGCTGCAGTCTAACTTAGGTTATTTGTGTTTTCTCTCAGTAGTGCTGGCCAGAAAGACCTACAATCTACAAAACAGATTGTGTTGGCGTGTGGCCAAGTAGTTAAGGTATTGGACTAGTGATCTGAAGGTCGCGGGTTTGAACCTCAGCTGAGGCAGCGTGTTGTGTCCTTGAGCAAGGCACTTAACCACACATTGCTCCTGCATGTTTATAGCCCAGTGGTGGTGGTTGGTGCAGTATGGATAAGACAAGACAAAACAGTGTATTCAAATGAATCAAGGACAGTGGAAGCAGACAGACCAATCGGTTTTGTTCTTGCCATGTGCTTGAAGGAGATGAAGGGTGCCATTTTGTGAAGCTGTTCTGCATCCTCCATTTTGTGAAATGAAGCCTCTTGGCTTGATCAGTATTTTAAAGTAAACACAATGATGCTCCAGGTAATATGCTAAACCTTTTGCTGCTGTAACACCCAATCAGGTTGCCCACCAACTGATACTAAATGGTCGACCAAATAACAAGGAACGGAGGCAAAAGAAAAAGCAACATTAGGCGATGGAGTCAGCTCTCTCAAACGGGAGTAACAACTTCCCACCTCTCACTCTAGAGGAATTAAAGGATGAAGTATCACAGCTAAAATCCAACAAAGCTACTGGCATAGATGGGATTCTTGATGAATTCCTTAAACATCTTGGACCTAAAGCACTCCACTGGCTTCTGTCCCTTTTTCACTGTTGCCTAAGATCATGACAGATACTTAAAAAGTGGAGAAGAGCCAAAGTTGTTGCTATCCTAAAACCCAATAAAGACACCAACATTCCTAAAAACTACAGACCGATTTCCTTGCTCTGCACCCTCTATAAACTCTACGAGAGACTCATACTGAAAAGAATATCCCCCTTAATCGAAGATCTTCTAACACCAGACCAAGCCGGGTTCAGGCCAGGCCGCTCTTGCTGCGGTCAAGTCCTGAACTTAACCCAGTATATTGAGGATGGCTTTGAAATGTGACAAATTACAGGGGCAGTATTCATTGACTTAACAGCAGCATACGACACTGTGAATCACAGAGGCCTTCTACTGAAATTATCTAAAATGTTAAAGAACGAAACCACAGTCAAAGTAATAAGAAGCCTCCTAGAAAATCGTAGATTTTATGTAGAAATGAATGGAATTAAGAGTAGGTGGCGTCCACTAAAGAACGGACTACCACAGGGATCAGTCCTGGCATCTCTACTATTTGATTACACAAATGACCAACCAACCTTTCCTAACACACGCAGGTTTATCTATGCAGATGACCTATGCATAGCAAGACAAGCTAATTCCTTCCAAGAAGTTGAAGTACGACTTACAGCAGTCCTCGAAGCAATGAAACAATATTGTGAAAAATGCTCTCTGAACCCAAATCCATCAAAAACTCAAGTGTGTGCATTCCACCTGAAGAATCGAGAAACAGCTCAGAAACTCAAGATCTTCTGGTGCGGGAAGGAGCTCGAACACCATCCGACTCCAATTTACCTGGGCGTGACACTGGATAGGACACTCTTATTTGCCACCCATATTCAAAAGCTCTGAGGGAAAGTTGGCTCTTGCAATTCTCTCTTGAAAAAATTAGCAGGCACAAAATGGGGAGTTAATGCTCACACAGTCAGATCAACTGCTCTAACACTCTGCTATGCACCTGCAGAATACTGTGCACCTGTGTGGGGCAGATTAGCCCATGCGAAGAAAATAGACCTGTTGCTTAACGAAGCCTGCCGAATAATCACGGGCACATTGCGCCCCACACCTACTAACATCATCTACAGACTTGCAGGCATTGCTCACCCAGAGTTCCAAAGACATGCTACAATAAAAATTGTAAAAGGTAAACAGAACTCAGGTCCACGGCACCCACTACATCATCATGTGCCAGTTTCCAACCGCCTAATATCAAGGAAAAGCTTTGCTACAGTGGAGGAACTACCGCACGGAACATTCCCCCAGACATACAGGATTGACCTCTGGCAATAAACAGAAGCCAGAACCCCACCAAACAATACAGTGCAAAACCCCACAGAAATGTTACCAGACGGGGCACTGCTTGACAGACGGATGTGGTGCACCCCCAACAGAGCGAGAGCGAGAGTTTGTAGGATGGGAGACAATATGGTGAAGTGGGGTTTAAAGACCAGCGAATCTTGTGAGTGTGGTGAGAGGGTGCAGAACATTGAACACGTTCTGCGCAACTGCCCACTCTCACCTGATTTAGCTGACACTGACCTGATCAACATCAACCAAACGACACTAGAGTGGCTGGCTGTCTGCTGTGACAAACTATGATGATGACGATATGCTAAGCCTGAGACGATTCTCAGATAAGCTGTGTATTGTGTACAACAGCAGATTTGCAGAAGTAAACTCATTAGACTCATGGTCTGGGTCACCTGACTTGTCTGCTTTGAACCAGTCAGAGTCGAAGAGAACAAAAAGCCAAAAATTACCAGTTGTCACTTACAGAAGAAGGGCAATGAATGGATTCCGGCTTGGATCAGAGCCAATAAGATGGTGTTAAAGGTCAGCCAGATGACCCGTAGCCAATAACACTGAAAAGCAACGCTTGAATTGGTAAGGAATGAATATAAAAGCAGAATCTGCCATTAGGCTGCCCCCTTGACTCTTCAGATATCCTACACGTACTTGTTATTCAGGTCAACACAGGGAAAGTGCTCATCACATGTAATTCTTTCCCCCTAATTTACCTCTTATCCATGTCTAAACAATGTTATAGATGGTGGTCCTTGAACAAGACCATCTCACAGGACCTTAATGCAACAGAGCACCTTATAGTTAGGACAAATTTCTTGAAGCAATGAGAATCAGTATCACAGAGAGTAAGAGCTGGCAGTTTGGAAAACAAGAGACCTGGTTTGTGTTTGAACTTGGATCAGAATATTCAGGTTCAGGGTCTTCAGTCTCTACTCAATAAGAAGTGAATCTCAGTCATGTTCATCATAGCTATAAATCCACAGTGAATTATTCCTTCTAATTTCACACTATGATGAAAATCAAAGATTCCACTCTATGACTGGGTGGGAAATGGCAATGCAGCATTCAGAATGGCAAAAAACTAATCTAGCACAACAGAAGATAAGTGGGGTCGAGCAGAAGGAGGCATGGAATAGAGAGCTGTTCCCTGCTCTCATTAGAAAGTTTTCTGTAGTTAGTCTTGGTTTTGGAGTATTTACTGACAATGCTCCTCTTTATGGACTAAACTATGATTTTACTGAGCAGTCTTATACCTCATGAATCTAGAAGCTTGTTGTTAATCTCTTTAGAAATCTATACTCAAGGGAAATATAATTACCTATGTATTGAACTCAATGCCGATTAATGCTGCTTTACCTAATAAATATAAAATGATTTTAAAAAGTCAAATCAGGGCTTTTCAGATTTAATCTGTCAACAATATGGCCCTTGTGGCTACGGGGGTCAGGGGGTATGGAGGGAAGGCTGGGGCGGGGTTCTGAGTTGGATGATCGGCCATGATCATAATAAATGGCGGTGCAGGCTCGAAGGGCCGAATGGCCTACTCCTGCACCTATTTTCTATGTATGTTTCTATGTAATATTATTTGAAAAAAATACAAAAACCTGCAACCACTGTATTCTGGATTATTCTATTAAATATTCAGTCCAGCATGAATAACACCTTCATTTTCCTAGTTCAACGTATGTGCAACATGCAAACTCACTAATTGTAGGAACTAATACGAGACATTCCTTTGATTTAGAAAATCCAGATAAACCGGACTTTAAAACGTTGAGCATTTACCCAGGAAGATATAGAAATGTAGAAGCATAGAAATCTACAGCACATTACAGGTCCTTTGGCCCACAATGTTGTGCTGACCATGTAACCTCCTCTAGAAACTGCCCAGAATTTCCCTACGTATATATGATTGCCTTTTATACAGTAATCATGATAAACAAAACCAATGCCACTGTTTCTAACTAAACTAGCAGAAATTCAAGTAATTCTTGCATTTAAAACAGTGTCATAATTCTCTTCTGTACTTAAAATTGCAAAGTGTTCTGTTTCCTGAATTAAACAGTCAGAAAGAAATTTGTGAACACATTGTGTAGCTCTGTAATACTTGGTGGAACGTTAGCTATGATGTAACATTTCTGTAATGGCCAATGAAGCAGGTTTGTCAGCATGGCCTGTTTCTGGAAATGAGCCCATTCTAATGAAGTTCTAATAGCAGTATAAAACTTTGAAATTTTGAACTAATAATGAGCAATTAATGTTCACGGGTGGTATCATTGTCCAACTGCTTTAAGCATTTGAATTACATCAATAAAGTGTTAAGCAACAGGGGGGCCCTTGGTGCATATATGCACTATTCTATGAAAGTATTAAGATACCCTCAATAGGCAGTTCGTAAAGCACGTGATTCAGTTGGTTTCATAACTAACTGCAGAGAGATTATGTTGAATGAAGACACAAGAAATTGTAGATGCTGAAATCTGAGGATAAAGACAAGCTGGTGGTAAAATTCAGAGGGTCAGGTAGCATCTGTTGAGTCAAAGGAATACTCAGAATTTTGCTTCAAGGCCTATAAAATACACATTCAGTGGCCACTTTATTAAGTACCTTCTGTACCTAATAAAGTTGCCAGTGAATGCATGCTCATGGTCTTCTGTTGCTGTGGTCCATCCACTTCAAGGTTTGACGTGTTCTGCATTCATAGATGCTCTTCTGCACACTTTTCTGTGTAATGAGTGACAGTTGACATCTGAATTAATGTCACTTTTCCTGTCAGTTTCAACCAGTCTGGCCATTCTCCTCTGAACTCTGCCATTAACAAAGCATTTTTGCTCATAGAGCAGCCACACATTGGATATTTATGTTTGTTATTTTGCACTAGTCTAAAGTAGGGTTTCCCAGCCTGGGATCCACAGACCCTTTGCTTAATGCTATAAGACCATAAGATGATAAGAATTAGGTCATTTGGCCCATCAAGTCTGCTTTGCCATTTCATCATGGCTGATTCAATTTTCCTCTCAGCCCCAATCTCCTGCATTCTCCCCATATCCCTTTATGCCCCAGCCAATCAAAAACCTATCAACCTCTGCCTTAAATATACATAAAGACTTGGTCTCCACAGCTAGCTGTGGCAAACGATTCCAAAAGATTCACCACTCTCTGGCTAAAGAAATTCTTCCTTAACTCCGTTTTAAAAGGATGTTCCTCTATTCTATGGCTGTGTCCACTGGTCTTAGACTCTCCCATCATAAGAAACAACCTTTCCACATCACCCTGCCAAAGTCTTGCACCATTCGATAGGTTTTAATGAGGTCACCCCTCATTCTTCTGAATTCTAGTGAATACAGGCCCAGGGCCATCAGATGCTCTTCATATGACAAGCCATTCAATCCTGGAATCATTTTTGTGCACCTCCATTGAACCCTCTCCAGTTTCAACACATTCTTTCTAAGATACAGGCCCTAAAGCCGCTCACAGTAATCCATGTGAGACCTTAATCAGTGCTTTATCAAGTCTCACCATTACATCGTTGCTTTTATATTCTAGTCTTTTTGAAATAAATGCTAACATTACATTTGCTTTCCTCATCACTGACTCAACCTGCAAATTGAACTCTAGCAAATCCTGTGCAAGGACTCTCAAGTCCCTTTGTGCCTCAGTTTTTGTATTTTCTCTCTATTTAGAAAGTAGTCAACCCTTTCATTTTTCTACCAAAGTGAACACTTTCGGACATTGTATTCCATCTGCTATTTATTTGCCCATTCTTCTAATCTGTCGAAGTCCTTCTGTAGCCTCTATACTTCCTCAGAATAACCTGCCCCTCCACCTATCTTCATATTGTTGGCAAACTTTACAGTAAAGCTATCAATTCCATCATCCAAATCATTGATATATGATGTAAAAAGAATCGGTCCAAACACAGACCACTATGGAACACCACTTGTCACTGGCAGCCAACCAGAAAAGGCTCCCTTTATTCCCACTCTTTACCAAGTGCCAATTAGCCACTGCTTTACCCATACTAGAATCTTTCCTGTAATACTATGGGATTGTAGCTTGTGTGCGGCACCTTGTCAAAGGCCTTCTGAAAATCCAAGTACACATCAACCGAATCTCTTTTGTCTATCCTCTTGTTATTCCTTCAAAGAATTCCAACAGATTTGTCAGGCAAAATCTTCTCTTGAGGAAACCATGCTAACTACAGCCTATTTTATCATGTGCCTCCAAGTACCTAGAGACCTCATCCTTAATAATCAACTCCAATATCTTCTCAACCACTGAGTTGGATTAACTGGCCTATAGTTTCCTTTCTTCTGCCTCTCTCCCTTCTTGAAGAATAGAGTGACATTTGCAATTTTCCAGTCTCCCGAAACCATTCCAGAATCAAGTGATTCTTGAAATATCACTACTAATGCCTCTACAATCTCTTCAGCCACCTCTTTTAGAACCTGCGGTGTACACCATCTGGTCCAGGTGACTTATCTACCTTCAGACCTTTCAGTTTCCCAAAAAATTTCTCTCTATTAATGGTAACTTCACACACTTCATGACCCCTGATATCTGGAACTAGCATCTTCTACAGTGAAGTCTAATGCAAAATATTTATTCAGTTTGCCCGCCATTTCATTGTCCCCCATTACTATTTCTCCGGCATTGTTTTCCAGTGGTCCAATATCTACTCTCACCTCTCTTTTACACTTTATCTATCTAAAGAAACTTCCAGTATCCTCTTTAATATTATTGGCTCACTTACTTTCAGTTTTTAATTGCTTTCTGTTGGTTTTGAAGGCTTCTCAGTCCTATAACTTCCCACTAATTTTTGCTTTATTATAGGCCTTCTCTTTAGCTTTTATGTTCTCTTGTTAACCATGGTTGTGTCACCTTTCCTTTAGAATACTTCTTCCTTTCTGGTATGTATATATCCTGTGCCTTTCGAATTGGTTCCAGAAACACCAGCCAATGCTGTTCTGTCACCAACCATGCCAGTGCTCTTTCCCAATCTATTCTGACAACTCCTCTCTTATACCTCTGTAATTCCCTTTACTTCACAAAAATACTGGTGCATCTGGCTCTAGCTTCTCCTTCTGAAATTTCAGAATGAATCTGATCATATTATGATTACTTGCCCCTAAGGGTTCTTTTACCTTAAGTTCTCTCATCAGTTCTGGTTCATTGCACTAAACCTGATCCCGAACAGCCGATCCCCTACCGGGCTCAACTGTTAGCCGCTCTAAAAATCCAACTTGTAGGCACTCTGGAAATCCTGGAATCCAGCACCAACCTGATTTCCCAATCTACCTGAAATCCCCCATGACTATCGTAACATTGTCCTTTTGTTATGCATTTTCTATCTCCCATTGTAATTTGTAGACCACATCCTTATGATTGTTTCGGGGTCTGTACACAACTCCCATCAACAGCTTTTTACCCTTGCAATTCCTTAGCTCTATCCACAATGATTCAACACCTCCTGACCGATATCACCTCTTTCTAATGATCTGATTTCATTTTTTTACCAATGGAGCAACGCAGCCCCCTCTGCCTTTCTGCTTGTCCTTTCAATACAATGTGTATCCTTGGACATCAAGCTCCAGCTATAATCTCCTTCCCTTCTACCCACCATGATTCAGGGATGCCTACAACATCATACCTGCCAACCTGTAACCGTGCTACATGTTCATCTACCTTATTCCATATACTGCGCACATTCAGTCCTGTATTCACCCTTTTTGATTGTGTCCGCCTTTTATGTTGCACTCATCCTGTTGACTGCAGTTTTGCCCTATCAACAGCGTCTCCTCACTACATATTGCCTCTGTTTCTAAACCAGCTAGCTCATCTTCAGCACTATCATCTACCTTTCCTACAATACTTCTTGCATTGAAATATACGCAGTTCAGGACACTATTCGCACCATGCTCAACCTTATGATTTTTTAACTTTGTTTGAAGTCTTACCAACATCTGCCTCAACAACCTCTCCACTAACTGTTTTGGCACTCTGGTTCCCTTCCCCCTGCAACTCTAGTTTAAACCCCACCGTGCAGCATTAGCAAACCTTCTTGCAAGGATATTAGTCCTCCTTCAGTTCAGGTGCAAACTGCCCCTTCTGTACAGTTCCCTGGAGGAGAGACCAATGATCCAAAAATCTTATGCCCTCCTTCCTACACCAACTCCTTAGCCATGTATTGAACTGTATAATCTTCCTAGGTCTGACCTCAGTAGTACATGGCATGGGTAGCAATCCTGAGATCACAACCTTGGAGATTCTGCCCTTTGACTTAGCACCTAACTCCCCAAACTTCCTATGCAGAACCTCATCACTCATCCTACCTATGTCACTGGTACCTTCTGTACATGAACCACGACTTCTGGCTGTTCACCCTCCTATTTAAGAATACTGAGGACTCGATTTGAGATATCCCAGACCCAGGCACCCAGGAGGCAACATACCATTCAGGAATCTGCTCTGGAGACTGTTATGCCTGAAACTCCTAGGGGATCAGCGGTTTCTGAGATACTCAAACTACCCCACCTGGCACTAACAAAGTCACTTAGATCACATTTCTTCCTTATTCTAATGTTTGGTCTGAACAACAACTGAACCTCTTGACTATGTCTGCATGCTTTTGTTCATTGATCTGCTGATTAGATATTTGCATTAACAAGCAGATGTACAGGTGGCCAATCAGCGTAGAGCACTACAGCAGAGAAACAGATCCTTTGGCCCACAATGCTGTGCTGAACTAATTAAACTAGTAATTAAATACCTGACTAGGTATTTAATAGTAATCTCCATACAGTATTCTGTACATTTCTGTACATTCACATGCCTGTCTAAGAGCCACTTAAATGTCTCTAACATTTGTGCCACCACCTTGGCAGTGCATTCCAAGCATCAACAACTCTCGGTAAAAACTCGCGCTGCACATCTTCTTTGAGCTTACTCTATTGTGACTTAAATGTATACTCTCTGTTGTTGAAGATTTCTACCCTGGGAAATAGATATTGTCTGTCTATTCCATCTATGCCTCACATTATTTATCAGGTTTCTTCTCAGTCTCTGCTACTTCAGAGCAAGTAATCTCAGTTTGTCTGAACTCTTTTTATAGCACAGGGCCATAATCCATGCAGCATCCCGTTAAATCTCTTCTGCAGCCTCTTCAAAGCCTGTACATACTTGCATTAATGGGGCAACCAGAACTGGAAGCAATACCCCAGATGCAGCCTAAGCAGAGTTTTATAAATCTACAACACAACTTCCTGACTCAATGCTGTTACTAATAAAGGCAAGCATACCATACACCCTCTTTACTAATCTATCAACTTGTGCGGTCATGTTCAGGGAGATATACCCCAAGATCTCCCTGTACATCAATGCCTTTGCAAATGTCAACCATCTCTTTGCTTCCTTCCATAGATGCTGACGGACACATTAAGATCTTTCAGCGACTTGTTTTTTGCTTGATATTATGCTACGACCAGTTCTCCTCAGCGTCTTCTCTCTTCATTTTCCCTCTTGAACAAAAAAACCCCAAGCCCAACTTTAGTGTCCCTCACTAGAGAAAGCTCCTATTCAATTCGACCATCCTAATTGGATGGCACACATCTCTTATCTTCAACAATAACTCAAACATAAGCTGAAAACAAGCAACTCTCACAGAACTGCTAAAACAAAATACAGAAGAGCACAAGTGAAATACATACAGCATAACAGTAAAAATATGAACCAGGGTATTACATTTATTTATTGAGATACAGCATGGAATAGTCCTTTCCGTTCCTTCAAGCCATGCCACCTAACAATCCCCCGATTTAGTCCTAACCAAATTAAGGGATAACTTGCAGTGACCAATTAACCAATCAACCAGTACATCTTTGGAATGTGGGAGGAAGCTGGAGCACCCGGAAGAAACCCATGTGGTCACAGAGGAGAACGTACAAGCTCCTTCCAGGCATCAGTGGGAATTGAACCCAGTTCGCCTGTGCAGTGAAGCATTCTGCTAACCACTCTGCCGCCATACCTTTTGAAGATGTCTGCAATGCCGGAGAGAATAGAGCTGACTGTTTGCAACTTTCTGCAGTTTTTTTCCAGTCCTGCGCAGTGGCCCCTCTATACCAGATGGTGTTGCAACTAGTTAGACTGCTCCCCACAGTACATTTGTAGAAATTTGCAAGAGTCTATAGTGACAGACCAGGTCTCCTCAAACTCCTAATAAATATGCGTAGCTGCTGCCATGCCTTCTTTATAATTGCACTAATATGTGGGGCCTTTGCTTCCATGGATGAGGGATTTCAGCAGCAAAGTGGTGTGGGAAATTTAGGAGCTGAAGCAATGAACATCAAGCAGAAATTTGATGTGGTTCAGAGAGTCACACAGCTGGTGCATACTTGAATGCATTGACCATCAAGTACCCAGTTACACCAATCCCATTCTATTCTCCTCAACTCCTATCAGCTCCTCCAAGATTCTACCACTTGCGGAAACTTACAGTGGCCAATGTAGCTACGGGTGTGGAAGGAAACTGTAGTAACTGAAGGAACACCATGTGATCAAAGTGAGAATGTGCAAACTGCACACGGACATCTCAGGAGGCCAGGATTGAAGCAGGAGCTGCTGAAGCTGTGAAGCGGCAGTTATACTAACTGTGCCACTGGGATGCTCCCTTGAATATATATGTACCATTAAATCCATGTGGGAGATGAAGGGCTGAATGGGGGGAAGCTGCTCCAATCAGCCAGAAATCAGAATCAGAATCAGGTGTAATATCACTGGCATATGTTGTGAAATTTGTAAGCTTTGGGGCAGATGTACAATGCAATACATGATAATAGGGAGAAAAAACTTTGAATTACAGTCCATACATATATATAAATAGTTAAATAAGTAGTGCAAAAAATAGGAAATAAAAAAGTGGTCAGGTAGTGTTCATGGGTTCAATGTCAATTCGGAAATCAGATGCCAGAGGAGAAGAAGCTGAATTGCTGAGTGTGTGCCTTTAGGCTTCTGTACCTCCTTCCTGATGGTAACAATGAGAAGAGGGCATGTCCTGGGTGGTGTGGTGGTGGGGGAGTAGTGGATGCAGCCCAGTACATTACAAGTAAAGCCCCCCCAGCCATTGAGCACATCTATATGAGACACTGTCATAGGAAAGCAGCAACCATCATCCGAGATCCCCACCTCCCAGGTCATACTCTCTTCTCACTGTTGGCATCAGGTAGAAGATACAAGAGCCTTGAGACTCACATCATTAGGTTCAAGATATTTACTACCCCTCAACCATAACGCTCTTGAATAAAAAGGGATAACTACACTCATTTGCTCCATCATTGAGATGTTCCTCACAACCAGTGATCTCACGTTAAGGACTCTTTGTCTCATTATTTCATGTTCTCATTATTTATTGCTATTTATTTACATTTGCATTTGCACAGTTTGTTGTCTTCTGCACTCTGGTTGATCTTTCATTGAGCTTTCATTGATCCATTGATTATAGTTACTATTCTATAGATTTCCTGAATATGCTCACAGAAAAATGAATCTCAGGGTTGGAAATGGTGAGGTATATGTACTTTGATAATAAAATTTACTTTGAACTTTTGAACTTCAAAGACCAGGGGCACAGTTTAAAGTGAGGGACACGTTCACTGCCTGTAAATATGCTGGAAAAAGAGTCAATCAGGTCTTTTTTTCAAAATGGAATTGGATAGGGACTTAGTCTCAAAAAGCTACGGGGAAAGTCCACATTTAGAGACTTACAACTAGTTGTACGTGGAGTTCCAATGCACTTGCTAAGCTAAATGGCCTCCTTCTGACCTACTTCCACATGGTGGACAGCTTTGTTCTTCTGTGCTCTTTGTCACAATGGGTAAAGAGGAGTAGAAAAGACCAGGTAGGTAAAGGAGTTAACACAATAAGGAAAAACAGGAATGCTTAAGAGGAATAGGGCAAATATTCTTTAAGTGTGTTCTGCTATTTAAAAAAAACTATATGTGAACTTCAAGTTTCCATCCAATCCTGAACTCTTTTAATACATAAGAATGCAACTATTTCTGGAGAAAGTGCCCATACCAGCTCTCTGGGTAGAGAATTTCAAAAAACTATTAGGTGCTTTTCATAGGCTCAGAATGTTCCAACGACCTTACAATAAGGAAGTGCCTTTTGAAGATTAGGCATTAATCAGGAAGCATAGAGGCCACTTGGCACACAGCACAGCTCCACACACAGCAAACAGATAATGACAAGTAAGTTCTGTTATAAAGATGCTGCTGAGTGATCAATTGTGGTAGTCCTTCAGATTCAAAGAAGACACGCTGTTGTGCAGTTCATCTGTGGACACAGAGGTGGCTCTGCAGACCCAGTCTGGTGAGTTTGGACTGAGATGAATCGCACAACAGAAACCTGTGCATGATGGAGTTTTAAGTGGAACAGCCGTTGCACAGGGGCAATCCTACTCTCTTGGCAGAAGAGACCTTAATCCAGTGGCACGGACAACCATTACAGCTGGAGACATCTCAATGCTGCCCTCTATAAACTGATGCATCATTTACGTCCAAGTGAGAGGGCAGACAAGATCTCATTTTAATGTTTCACCCATAAGAGAAGCATCTGAGACAACTCCTCAACATATGGAGGCCATGTGGAGCAGCTGAGAGGGAAAGAGTATAATCATTTTCTCGAGGCAATAAGTCACAGGCAGTAAACTTGTCAGTAGGGCCACAGCTTCAGGAAGGGCACAATGGTGGTCGACATCTTCTCCTCTTTTCTGCTCGGAACATGCTTGGAGTCAGGCAGAGAATCTCAGCTGTTATCTGTCATTTCTCCACTTCATTGTCATGGCTGATTTAAAGCCTTCCTTCTCTGGGCTGTGCCTGATCAGGAACAACAGCGGAAGCCAGGCATGAAAGTAGGATTATGGTGATTCATTAGTCATTTTGAATAACGTCAACCGGTTATGCAACATAAGAGATTATGCAACAGCTCAGTCTGAATCCAGCTCAGACCAAAATCATTTTCCTTCCAGCAGTTGTGCCACATATGAGTTTGGTTAAGTCAGTCTTAACCTAATTCTACACAAGCCTGGGTCTTTAGTTATTTCTACATTGTGACTTCACATGCTTTATTATAACTGCTGTTAGTAAATGCTGTCAGAACCTATTTTCTCATACATAGTACTGCATGTTTCGGGAGTAATGGATAACAAATCAAGAGGATGAGCGCTGAAGGATCCTGAATGACCTGGTGCCCTGAATTCCCAATTCTTAATCCAGCTACAAATTAATCTGTGGAAGTATATGACCTCAGTATTAGACAACATTCTTTCAGCATTTGGTTCCAAATTGACACAATTTTTTCTCCTCTGCCTACAGTCATTAGACTTCACAGTTCAGGAGAGAATTTATTTTCAGAGAAGTATCCCTATTCTTGTTGACCTGCCTCAGGAGGTTTAATAAGCTGGAAGGACTCTGCAGAATTTTCAATTAACATTTGAGTTGCAAATTTGACCCACATTTGAGCTTTAAAGCATTAATCAGAATGACTAATTTTCACTTAATCACAATAATGTTACAATGCTACAGTAATCAGATTTTTTTCTGCTTAAAAATGTAAAGTTTTCAGAGAATATCATTACCATGCATTATTAATTTGAATTGAATGTCGGTTATGAAATATTTACAAATCTGCAGCTGTTAAATTTGCTTCCACTGCCTAAATTTTATCTCGTGTTTCATAAACAGAGTTTTATTTGTGTCATTATTCTGTAAACAATGCCCAACCATGAATGACTAAACTTGATGACGCAGATACCTATGCAAAGTTATTTGAGATACAGACATCAATGACAAGATAATTTCCCTTGGGATAAGAATGGTGGGGTAAGTTTTCCCAGCACACCATTTAATGACTAGTATCTACTGTAATAAAAGATATGAAATGGATATGAATTCCAGTGATTGGAAGTGTACCAGTGTAAAATCGATGGATGAAAATTGGACACTTCTCCATTAAGGTTCACGCAGTAGCAGTTTTGCTGCATCGAAGAATTGAGCAAATGCCTGGTAGTATCTCCTAATTCTGCTCCTTGATCTTATAGTCTAAGTAAGGAAAGAATACTGGGAGATCAAACCACAAAGCTGAAAGTACAGTTCAGGTAGTCTCAACAGACTGAGGATGATTCGTCATAATATTGTCCAGTTCCATGAACAATACAGAGCTCTGACCAATATTCCCTCTAAGGTGTACGCACACACACATCTTTTGCTACTAGTGCACAAAGGAATTTAAACTGCGCACAAAGGGTTGTCACCCTCTACCTCGTTGGCATGTTAAGTATATTTCACGATCATACATTTCCACTTTCTGATGCAGATGGTGCTGACAACGTGGAGTTTGCGATGGTTTGTCCACAGATTTTAGAACTGCCTTCTCTATTCTGTTTTTATTGAAGAAATTATTGCTTCAAATTCCAAAGAAGCAAAGTGTGTGAAGCGCAAAAGAACTGCTGGCTCATTTAAAGCAAAGTGGCTTAATGAAACAGTAGAAACTGCTACACCAAAAGCTACAAGAAATATTTATGTATAATACTGAAACTGGTGTTACCTGCGTGTGTTGTCGAAGTGCAAAA
The DNA here is from genome assembly GCF_030028105.1 of Mobula birostris. Taxonomy (NCBI): domain Eukaryota; kingdom Metazoa; phylum Chordata; class Chondrichthyes; order Myliobatiformes; family Myliobatidae; genus Mobula; species Mobula birostris. The sequence goes on along the minus strand of NC_092393.1, from coordinate 12,414,410 downwards.
GTTGCTGGAGAATTTGCTAGTGGGAAGAAGTGGAGTGATACTTGGAACCTTAACTGTTTAAAGTGACATTTAGCAAGCAAATCGTATATGGATGGTGTGCAACAACAGCTCAGTCGAGAAAATCCTTCACTACCTGCTACAGGCTGAAGAGTCTCGGCCCGAAACGTCGACTGTACCTCTTCCTAGAGATGCTGCTTGGCCTGCTGCGTTCACCAGCAACTTTTATATGTGTTACAGGCCTTTTAAGTATGTTTTGTGAGAATGCAGGTGAACAAGAGCTAAGATAATCAAACCCAAAAGAAATCAGTTTTTATTGACCGTGTTTTGCTAGCTGTTAAAATACTACCTCTATATATAAAGTTCAGTGCACACATGTTGTTGTCAGTGGGCAAAAAATTGCACAGCTCAAGATTTTTGCACACACTGGTCATTACAAATTAGAGGGAACATTGTTCCTGAGGTGTCTGCTTTGTTTCATTCTTCATTGATGGATTATGCATTCCCAAAATAACATGAGAAATAAAGCATCTGAGTGCCTTGGGTTCACAACCCTCTCTAAAGTACAAGCACCAGGCTGACACTCCAGTACAGGGCAGAAGGAGCACTGTCTGAGCAAAGATAGATTTGCTTGGATGAAATATTGACCCAAGGCAAATGGACATAATATGTTCCTTAATACATATTAACGTACCTTAATACACAATATGGAGAAGAGTTGTGGTGTTCATCCTAATGTTTTGGTTAATGCTTCACATTGTCTAAGAATGCACATTGTATCAAAAGGACAGGCAGGTAGGCTGAGGAGATGAGGTACCTCTGCAGAAAAAAAAATCATATCAAATCCTTAGAAAGAGGTGACATAGGATTGGAAGATATAAACCATAGAAACTACAGCATAGAAACAGGCCTTTTGGCCCTTCTTGGCTGTGCCGAACCATTTTCTGCCTAGTCCCACCAACCTGCACACAGACCATATCCCTCCATACACCTCCCATCCATGTATCTGTCCAATTTATTCTTAAATTTTAAAAAAGAACCTGCATTTACCACCTCATCTGGCAGCTCATTCTATGTAGAATCTTTGAATCCTTGTGGGTAGAGTTAATAAACTACAAGGGTAAAAAGACTTTGGTGGGAGTTATATACAGACCACCAAACAGTAGCCAGGATGTGGGGTACACATTACAACAGGAGATAGAAAAGGCATGTAAAAAGTGTAATGTTATGATATTCATGGGGGATTTCAATATGCAGGTACAGTAGATTGGGAAAATCGGGTTGGTACTGGATCCCAAGAGAAGGAATTTGTAGAATGCCTATGAGTGTGACACCCACAGACTCTGCTGCAGGTTCTACACGCCCCCGCAGGGTCTACACGCCCCTGCAAGCAATCTGCACAGAGCGTTTGGCAATTGAGCTTGTGAATATGCACTTGTCAGCTAATTACTATTTTGTTTTGGTGGGATTTAACTCCTTTTTGTTGTAGTGCTTGTTGAGATTTGAGCAGAGCACAGTAATATTATGCTGCCTGCTTGCATTCAGCCTCGCCTGAGAAAGTGGACTGTCGAGTCGGCTTACACTGGAGACTAGCGGCATTCTTTTTTTATTTAGTTATTCCTTTTAGCTGCGGTGTTTGCATTTAGTTTCCTCTTTGAGTGTTTTATTTAACAATCCTGTTTGGCCTAGCTTTTCACATCAAAGTTGCTGGTGAACGCAGCAGGCCAGGTAGCATCTCTAGGAAGAGGTACAGTGGACGTTTTGGGCCGAGACCCTTCGTCAGGACTGACCTGCAGCGTTCACCAGCATTTTGTGTGTGTTGCTTGAATTTCCAGCATCTGCAGAATTCCTCGTGTTGGCCTAGCTTTCATTGTTTTCCTTTCCTTTAAAATCCTGTTTACATTAAAAGTCAGTCCCTCTCCCTCCCCCCGTCTCTCCCTCTCTCTCTCCCTCCCCCTCCCCCCTCCCTCCATCTCTCCCTCTCCCTCCCCCTCTACACTTGGGCCACATCTGAACGCCTCGACAATGAGATGATGTTTTTAGAGCAGCTTGTGGTTGAGCCCACTAGGGAAAATGTCATGGGTGTTGTGTGATGAACCAGATTTGATTAGGAAGCTTAAGGTGTAAGCACCCTTGGGGAATAAAGGGGGCCTCTGCTGGTTGGCTGCTGGTGACTAGTGGTGTTCTGTAGGAGTTGTTGTTGGGACCATACGTTTTCATGTTATATGATGGCTTTGTGGACAAGTTTGCAGACAATACAATGATAGGTGGAGTTTGATGGCTCTTAGCCTGTACTCCCTGGAGTTCAGAAGAATCTCTTTGAAACCTATTGAATATTGTAAGGCCTAGATTGACTGGACATGGACAGGAAATCTCCTATAGTAGGGGAGCCTAGGACCAGACATACAGCATCAGGATAGAAAGATATTTCTTTAGAACAGAGATGAGAAGCAATTTATTTAGGCAAAGGATAGTGAATTTGTGGAATTCATTGTCACAGGCAGCTGTGGAGGCCAAGTCACTGGGAGTATTTAAAGTAGAGGTTGATAATTTCTTGATTACTAAGGGCCTCAAAGGTTATAAGAAGAAGGTGGGAGAATGGGGTTCAGAGGAATAAATGATGGAATGGCAGAGCAGCTATATGGGCCAAATGACTTAATTCTTCTCCTGTCTAATGGTCTATATTCATTTCTCTTGCACAACCTAAAGACAATCATTGCCAAAGACAAGAGATGAAAATGATAATTTGAACAAAACCTTGAGAACATCTGGTTCCTCTTGAACTATAGGAAATGAAACCATGAAGGAAAAGGGTGAAGAGGAAGTTGAGGAATAAAACTGTCTCAAAAATAACCTTCCTGGAATCAAATTGGCCCCAAGGTAAGGGAGAGCACTTACCCTGTTTCTGATCTGTGTTTACATCAACCATTTCCAGTCACAGATTAAACAGATTAGACTGAGAATATACAACATCCCTATCTGTTAAAATCTGAGTTGAGCACTTGTAACCCTTTACTTGCCAACTTCAGGTGTCATAGCTGGTAGAGTTGCTGCCTCACAGCCCCAAAGACCAGAACCAGTCCCAAGCTCAGACACTGTCTAAGTGGAGTTTGCACCTTCTCACTGTAACCGTGTGTGTTTTCACTGAGTAATCAGCAATTTGATAGCTTAATTGGCTACTGAAGATTCCCCCTAGTATATGGGTGAGTCTTGGAATTCGGGAGGTTTGCCAAGAATGTGCAGAGAAGAAGAAAAATCTGAAAGAGAATCAGGTTTAATATCACCAGCATATGCCATGAAACTTGTTGTCTTTGTGGCAGCAGTATAATGCAATACTAATAATAGAGAAAAATACATACATAAAATAGTTAAATTAAATAAGTAGTGCAAAAATTTAAAAAATTAAAAATGTATTCATTGTCTATTCAGAAACCATTTGGCAGCGGGGAAGAAGCTGTTCTTGAATCATTGAATATGTGCCTTCAGGCTCCTGTATCTCCTTCTGGATAGCAGTAATGAGGAGTGCATGTCCTGGGTTTTGGGGATCCTTAATGATGGATGCCACCTTCTTGAGGTATCGCTCCTTGAAAATGTCCTGGCTACAACAGAGGCTGGTGCCCAAGATGGAGCTGACTGAGTTTTTAAGTCTGTGTAGTTTACTGGGATGAATGGAGGATTACTGTAAATAGATACTTGATAGTTGATGTGGATACGACATGCCTGAGGAATGTTAAGTTCACACCTGCACTGGAGACGTAAAAGCCTGGCCTCCTTGTTCAACTAAGTTGAAAGGTTATCAGTGCAAAAGCCTGTGCTGAAAAGCATCTGTTTGGTAGCAACTCCAAGAGAAAAAGGAACATTGAAAGCAAAGCAAGAAGCCAACTCCAGAATTGAATTTGGTGAACTGGGCTACAATGAAAAATTACCTATGGAGACCTTGAAATATAGATCAGCCAATCAAGATATATTTTCCAGTTTGAAAACAAAAGTTTCCTGGACTTTCTCTAACTCACCAGAGTGCAGCTGATTGCCAGGTGGTTTTGGGAGTGAGCATGAGACTGGGAAATGCCACATCTCCCAACTGATGCTTTACATACTTGTATGAAAGAGTTTGTTCCCAGTTCTCATACTAAGAGATTAGACTGCTTTGCAGATGGTATATCTGAGCAAGTGCTTACATCTGAAGCACAAAACGAACATGTGTCCTATTGATGCTGGGCAATGTTTTAGTTCAGATAAGGTCCAATGTCACCAGTACAAGTGGAAGCAACAAAAGGAGAAGAAGATGCAGAGATGAAAACAGCGGAGGTTGCAGCAGCAACCTCCCCCTTACACAGGCGGGTTGCCCCAGTGTCCCTCCTTGCTGTAGTTCTTCTGGAGTCTCCAATAAACCATTTGCTTAGCAGCTGTTAGCTTCTGCACTTAGTCATGTCTTGATATTTCCTTCTTTTTTCAAAAAGTTAATTAGAACATTTCCCTGTAGATAATGCAGTGGCTATTATAGGTCAAAGCATCAAGCCATTCATTGTCTCTGGAACACTGAAGTAATGAGCTGTCCTCAATTCTTGTTTTTCAGTGAAGAGATTGAAATGAAAAGTATTATAGCTGGGGATATGCTGGGAAATCAGCACATGTAATCAAGGAAACAGGGGATGCTAGCAGAGTTGAATTATAATCGTAGTGCTGAGTGCAATTTGGAGTTTGTGTTAACCTTATAATATTAGATAAGATATTTAATGGTCTGTGGGGAATTTTCCCATTTCCAATATTGTGGATTCCCTCCTGACAGCTTGGTGGATTATTCAGTAATTCAAGTAAATGAGCAAACATCCAAATTCAGTGATAACAGTGGGCTGAGCAGGGCTACTGAGATGTCACAGTACCCTGGCATTTGGAAGATAAAACTTATCAAGATCACATATTCTACTAGGAAACACAATCTGGGCTGATCTTGCTAATTATGCTTCTTGTGAGTAAATAGCTGTGGACATTCTTAGTCAAAGTTTAAATAAATATTTAATATTTGTTTATTTATGGTATGTAGGCGTCACTGGAAAGGCCAGTATTTATTATTTATGCATAATTGCCCTTGAGCTCGCTTCCTCGATCTCTCATTTTGTCCTTGTGCAGATACTGCCTCAATGTCATAGGAGCCCCAGGATTTACACCCAGCAATAATGAAGGAATGGCAATATATTTCCTAATTAAAATTATATGTAGCATCACATGTTGGCATTCCCAGAGATCTTCTGCCTTTATTTTTTTTGTGTGGTAAAGGCCAAGGATTGGGGAGGTACTGACAGAACAGGCTAGATAGGTGACATAGAAACATAGAAAATAGGTGCAGGAGTAGGCCATTCAGCCCTTCAAGTCTGCAACGCCATTCAGTACAATCATGGCTGAATTGAATGCCGTGGATGAGATCCATAGTTGCCACTGTGCACTGGAATGAATGTTTAGGATGATAGGATACCAATCAAGTTGGCTACTTCAGCGATGGAGAAGTTGTTTCCAGAATGTTGTTCCAGCAACATTCATCAGATAGGTGGACAGGATTCTGTCTTCACTGCTGCTGTGTCTTGTAAATAATGAAATGCAATTGGAGTATGCAGTGCTAAAGCACAAACTGCAGCCTCTGGCCTGCTCTTGGAGTCATGTTATTTATGCAGCTGGTCCACTTCAGTTTCTGGAACAACGAGATAGTGATGGTGAGGATATTTGTTAATAATAATGAATTTGAATGTCAAGGTATTGAGATCCACTTTTATTAGAGTTAAATGAAAGGTCTGTGCTATGAATGTAATCAGCCTATTCATGAATGTTGTCTAGAACTTACTGCACACAGGCATGGCCTGTTTCACTTCCTAGAGATACATGAATATCAGAGAACATCCCCATTTTTGATGTTGTAATCAAAGATTGAAGATTAAACCATGAGACACATGAAAACAATTAGGCTATCTGTCCCATTGAGTCTGCTCTGCCAATTGATCACAGGTGACCTATTTTACTTCTCAAGCAAATACGGGTGCTCAAGGAACATAGAAGACCAATGCTCTACAGCGCAGCTCAGAGGCCCATGGGGCTCATGACACAAATACCATGAAGTTTCCTAGTTTTACATCAAACATGAAACCTCTTTATGATCATCAGCTGATGAACACTTAATGCCAACAACACTTTGAAGTAGCAAGAGCTGCAAAGGCACTGGCTGTTCTTTGGGTGAGTGGATTTAAGGTTTGTCAATAAATGTAGCTTAGTAGAATGACCATTAAACAGCAGGATGAGTCCTGAAGGGCATATACCAGACCACATCCAAGGCCAGTGGTGAGTGAACCAACAGGAAGGATAAACCTACTCATTTTAAAGTTATTATTCATGGGATTTAAATGGGGCATACCAACACAATCTGAAAACTTCCTGCTAACTTGCGCCAGCAGCTCGTTTTTCACTCCCTTGCCTGGTTCCTCTCAAAACCTTCTTTCCTTATTGGGTTCCAGAATCTTCAGCCCTTACTTTGTCTCCACAGCAACCTCCAGTCTATGTCGCTATCTCCATCCCACCCTACCCGACCTATCTCCATCTGCACATCAACCTTCCTCACTATTGGGAGCAGCACGAGCATGGAGCGTCAGCATGGTGAAGATGATGCATAGAAAGGCAAAACCTGAGCAGCAAAGCAGCATTCCACAAGCAGAGTTGAATGATCCCACAACCCAACTGATCAGGGTCTTGGCCTGAAACGTCGACTGTACCCCTTCCTAGAGATGCTGCCTGGCCTGCTGCATTCACCAGCAACTTTGATGTGTGTTACTTGAATTTCCAGCATCTGCTGAATTCCTCGTGTTTGCGTGATCAGGTAATTTGATTAGTTCTGTTGAGATTCAGTCATAAAAAAGAGGTGGACAATTGAGAACAGAACAGCTCTTGAGAGCAGAAGGCTTTAAGGACATCCCCATTCCATATGCAAGTGTGGCCCAGCACATGAATGCTAAAGACAAGGCTGAAGAGTTTGCGACCTTGTTCATTCAGAAGTGGACGATCGATTTTGTTTCCTTCCTGAAGGTAACACTTTTACACAGGCTAACTTGAGCCATTCCACATAATTTCAAGAAATAACTAAGAACAAAGGCTACAGAAAAGACTATGGGGTCAGACAACATTCCAGCTCTCTTACTGGATACCTGCAGTCCAAAGGTAGCTACATTCAATTTTTTCCAGTATAGTTACAGCAATGTCAATAATATTTAGAGTTGCCCAGGAATATCCTGCCTAATTTGGAAACACCAGCCAGTGCTCACCTTCACAGTTGCTGTTGTTCCGCTGCTCCTGGGTCAAGTCATTGCCAGTGCTCATCATGACAGTGGCTGTTGTTCCTCTGCTCCTGGGTTGAGTCATTGCCATTCTCACCATGATAGAGTCTACCATTCCTCCACACTTGGGTCCAGTTGTTCAAGCGCAAACAGTGACAATTTGGAATCAATGTTGAATATTCTCTCCTACCTTTCTTATTCCACTCCCCTGCAAATGGGATGGAAGATACCCATGGAACTAGGAATATGATTGAGGTATCCAACACTTTGTCTGTAAGGCAGTATTCTATGAGCATTAGGCCTGTATGACAGCAATCTCTAGACATTTATAAGGAGGCCTTCAAGCTGGGCTATGAGAAATTTTGCCGTGTCCATGTTTGTTGCCTAGATGAATGGAAACTGACCCATGTAGTTTTGCAGTCACAGAGTCAGGGACTGATATAGCACACGGGTCAGGCCATTCAGCCCATCAAGGGCACACCAGCCTTCACACACCCATTTACAGTACACTAATCCCACACTACTCCCACTTTAGTCCTTCAACATTTTCACTTACTCCTCCCAGCCATTACCACTCACCTGCACAAAGGTCAAGTTTGAACAGCCATTTAACCAGCCAACCCACATTTTTTTGGGATGTAGGAGGCAACTGCAGTAGCTGGGGGAAAACTGGAGGAATATCATATTGTTGTCTGTGTAAATTCCACACAGAACAGGAGGTCAGGACTGTGGGGTAGAAGCTGTAACAGCTGTTACAACATAGAGGCCGAATGGTTTACTTGGATATTTTAGAGTGCAGCTCAGATTCAACACTGTTATTATGGGTACGGGGTTGGCTTCCCTGAATCTAACAGCCTCATGGTTGCTGTTATTGAGACCGGATATTTTTATTCAATCCCAGGTGATTTAATTCACTGAATTTAAGTCTCCTAGTGGACATACATAGAGTGGAATTTGAACTCATAACTCAAGTGTAAGCCTTTGGATTCCGAGTGAAGTAATTTAACCTGGTGCATCGTCATTTCCTGATAATGCAAAGCAGCAGTTGAAAAGTTATTTTCACCAAATATTTCAAGTATTAAATAGCTTCTGAGGTGAAACAGCCTGAAACTTGAGACGGGAATGAGAATTAAACTTACTGATCTAAAGCTCCTAGTCTCACTCACTGGGTGAAAGAAAACAGTATTTCCAGTGCTTTTGTTTTACTTTCAGCATTTTAGCAACTGCAGTATTTTAGTTTTCTTTACTTGATGGAGACATCTAAGTGAAGCCTTTCAAAACATTCTAACTTGGCAGTCAATATCAGACTGAGGTAGAACTCAAATCACAAAAAAATGTCTTTTGTATCTCATTCATCAATATTTTAACGAAAAACTAGTAGCTCAGGAAGACCAGTAGTAATTGTTCCATTGGGTCCTCAACTTTTCTTGAATAAAATAATGGGAAGTATTATGTTTTCATAAGCCCATTATACCAATAACAGCAAGAAGTTACAAATTTTTCTGACCTTCCCTAAAGACTAATGTAGAACCAAAGATCCAGTCTGTCTGAAGAAATAAAAGCAGTAAATAGTAGTGAAAGAAATACGAGAAAAGTTATTGAACCCAAGAAAAGCCACCACAACCTCTTTATTTACATCTCAGAGTTTAGGAAGAAAGAGGCTTTCAGTATAGTTAATGATCTAAGTTTTGCAAGGTTGCTGAGGAATGGGGAGTAGCAAATGTTACCCCACTTTTTATGAAAACCAGGAGAAAGAAAACTGGGAACTACCGACTCGGCATGACGCCAGTTGTACTGAATTTGCCAACTGATTGCCAAACCCCTCTGGTTTTCTGTTGGAGACCTTGAAGGTTAGAATTTGGTGCTTGATGTTAACATTAATGATGCAAATATTTGTTTTACTCAATAAATTATACCCTGAATAAAACTGTGTCTGTGCATGATCATGTCACTGACTACACTTGCATGCAGGAGGGCTCCCGTAAATAACCCAGACCTATTATCAACAAGAAAGCTTGCTGCTCCTGAAATAAGCCAACAACATTCAAGGACATTTTCAACCTCTCACTGCTACGGGCAGAAGTTCCCACTTGTTTCAAAAAGTCAACAATTATACCAGTGCCGAAGAAGCAAAATATGAGCTGCCTTAATCTACAGTGATGAAATGCTTTGAGAGGCTGGCCATTACTAGACTTATCTTCTGCCTCAGCAAGGCCCTGGACCCAGCACAATTTGCCTATCGTCACAATAGGTCAACGGCAGATGCAATCTGAGTGGCTCTTCACACAGCTTTAGACCACCTGGACAACACAAACACCTATATCAGGATGCTGTTCATTGACTATAGCTCAACATTTAATACCATCATTCCCACAATCCTGATTGAGAAGTTGCAGAACCTGGGCCACTGTACCTTCCTCTGAAATTGAATCCTTGTCTTCTTAACCAGAAGACCACAATCTGTGCGGATTTGTTAATAACATCTCCTCCTCGCTGATGATCAACACTGGCGCACCTCAGGGATGTGTGCTTAGCCCACTGCTCTACTCTCTCTATATACCCATGACTGTGTGGATAGGCATAGCTCAAATACCATCTATAAATTTGCTGATGATACAACCTTTGTTGGTAGAATCTCAGGTGGTGACGAGATGGCGTACAGGAGGGAGATATGCTAACTAGCGGAGTGGTGCCACAGCAACAACCTGGCACTCAACATCAGTAAGACGAAAGAGCTGGTTGTGGAGTTCTGGGAGGGTAAGATGAAGGAACACATACCAATCCTCATAGAGGGATCAGAAGTGGAGAGAGTGAGCAGTTTCAAGTTCCTGGGTGTCAAGATCTCTGAGGACCTAAACTGGTCCCAACATATCGATGCAGTTATAAAGAAGGCAAGACAGTGGCTATATTTCATTAGGAGTCTGAAGAGATTTGCTATGTCAACAAGTACACTCAAAAACTTCTACAGATGTACGGTGGAGAGCATTCTGACAGGCTGCATCACTGTCTAGTATGGGAGTAGCTACTGCACAAGACCAAAAGAAGCTTCAGAGGGTTGTAAATTTAGTCAGCTCCATCTTGGAGACTAGCCTACAAAGTACCCAGGACATCTTCAAGGAGTGGTGTCTCAGAAAGGCAGCGTCCATTATTAAGGATCTCAAGCACCTTTTCTTGCTGTTACCATCAGGTAGGAGGTACAGAGGCCTGAAGGCACACACTCAGCGATTCAGTAACAGCTTCTTCCCCTCTGCCATCTGATTCTTAAATGGACATTGAACCCTTGGCCACTACCTCACTTTTTTAATATATAGTATTTCTGTGTTTTGCACAATTTTTAATCTATTCAATTTACATATACTGTAATTGATTTGCCATGTTCTCGTGCAGTGTGTTGAAACTCTGACTAAACACCGAGTTAAACCGGAGCCAATAAAGACAAAGTCGTAGTACGGTTAACTATTTACTGTTCACTGTTCCACATTAACATCATATGGTGAAAACTGTTGATAAAAAAATACAACCACATACAGAGTCTGTTTCATTCCGGAGACCACGCGCGCTCCCTTCTTTTAGCGAGTGTCTCCAGCCGCCCCGAGTGGGGAGCGAGGCGGTCGCGTCAAACCGCCGCCGGGCCCCAGCCCACCCCGCGTTTGAAATTAAAAAGCCGACATGCGCACCACCCCAACCGCCGCTTCCCTTAACAGAAACCGCGTTAATATTTTTACTTCAAATATTTTCATAGGAACTTACGGTGTTGCTTCTATACTGTTTCTTTGTGGGTAGATACGAAGCTCTTCACGATCATGCTGCACGCATGACACCCACCTTCACACCTTCTCCGAACCAGAGGTTACACATAAGACGCGGCGAAACTGGAGGTGACATCATCACATGCCGCGATATACCATAGACAATGAATTTACCTTCGTTGTACTGTAACTTAATTATCAACCTTTAACTTTAACTAGAAAATAGTTACAAACAAATCATTAAAAGCGTAGACCCAACAAAGTCAAATAAATGCCTTAAGGGCGACACATAATTAGTTATTTATTTATTATTATTATCTTGATTTATTTTGTTTTTTTCCTTCTTCTATATTATGTATTGCATTGTACTGCTGCTGCTAAGTTAAATTTCACGTCACATGCTGGTGATAATAAATCTGATTCTGATATGCAGCTTATTGGGAGAAGAATTTTGTCATGATAAATGCTACCTTTCTGGGAAAGCATTGCCTTCTCCTGCGGGAATATTCCCCACTTGAGTGTGAGTGGTCAGCATTGTCAAGAGGAAAGAAACCTGAGGGAATTAAAGCTACCCTCTGCTCACCACTACCCACTACAGTGCAGGTAGATTGAGAGCCACGGAAACAGAAAACTCATTGTTGCACTTCCACTGTGTACAGCAATCTGGGCCATCCTGCGGTACACCACAGACAGGTGTGGACATGATATGTAAACCCTGCCGACCAAAGGAGAAAGGGTAGCGTGCCCTTCCTGTGCATAAGGCAAATGAGGCACAACATGAAGGGAAAAAGGAAGATATGTAGGAGGGTTAGGAATGCTAGCAGGGTGAAATCTCAGTTGAATCTCATTAGCTTGTAAAGGGACTCGCTCACAGAGTAGGGCCTTTCATAAAGTGTGTCCTGAATGAGAGTTTCTAATGTTTGCTAAGTGACTGTAGCCAGATGACAACCTCACAAAATATCCACAGGCAGAGCACAGGCGACGCCTAATTATTCCTCACATATTTGATGGGGAAATGCCCATTTGACATCCGCAATCAATTCCCTGAGCCTGTAAGTTAAGTAGCTTTTACAAAATGACTGTGCTTCCTGATGAGTCACTCTTGGTTTAGAGAAATCTGACTGCAGCATTAATGATATTTTGTTTTGGATGATCTTGTCTCTTTAGGAATAAACCTCATTTGTAATTTCATTCTGTTTGGCTCGCACATCAATATCAGTGGTGAGCAATCAGCATCGTAGCTACAGCAACAAAATAATGCATAAACAAGTTACTGATCAGAATGGCATTCAATTGGCGTGAGTATGTATTAAGGGGACAAAGTCTGAGCCAATGAAGTCTGTAATCAATGAGCAATTCCTCATGACATAAAACTTGAGATGCATTTTAGACCTTTGGTAAATTGGTAAGTTAGTTTATTGTCATATGTACCAAGGAACAGAGAGAAACTATTTTTCATGCCACCTACAGTGTATAGCTCATTTCATCAGCTGAGAATTTCAGAGCATTGGGTACAGAGAGAGAGAAACATATTTTATTTATCTATAATTCTTGATTTTTTAATGTAAATTTTTATTCTTTATAATTGTTATTTTGTCGCACATCGCACCCTGACCTACACAATGCAGCAAATTCATAAATCAGAGTAGAAGAATATCCCTTTAGAACAGAAATGAGGTAGAATTTCTTTAACCAGAGGGTGGTGAATCTGTGGAATTCATTGCCACAGATGGCTATGGAGGCTAAGTCATTAGGTGTATTTAACGCGGAAATTGATAGGTTCTTGAATAGTAAGGGTGTCAAAGTTCACAAGAAGATTAGATTATGAGGACACGCAGTCCTCTTTTATTGTCATTTAGTAATGCATGCCTTAAGAAATAATACAATATTCCTCCGGTGTGATGTCACAGAAACACAGGACAGACCAAGACTGAAAAACTGACAAAAAACATGTAATTATAACATATAGTTACAACAGTGCAAGCAATACCATAACTTGATGAAGAACAGGCCATGGGCACGGTAAAAAAAAGTTCAAAGTCTCTCGAAAGTCCCACATCTCACGCAGACGGGAGAAGGAAGAAAACTCTCCTTACCATGCCCGACCACAGTCTGACTCTGAGTCGTCCGAAAACTTCGAGCCTCCGACCAGCCCTCTGACACCGAGCACCGAGCGCCATCTCTGCCAAGCGCTTTGACCCCAGCCCCGGCTGCCAGCAGCAGGCAAAGCCGAGGATTTTGGGTCCTTCCCTCCAGAGGTTCTCGATCACACAGTAGCAGCGGCAGTGAACTGGGCATTTCAAAAGTTTCTCCAGATGTTCCTCTGTACTTCTCACAGCTGTCTCCATCAAATCAGAATTGTGCACGGTACCCTATTTAACAAATACGATATCATTTCACCAGAGAGCTATGCGTACTGCGTCGCGCCGCCATCTTCTCCTCCAGCCTGGGAAGAAGGTGAGAGAATGGGGTTGAGAGGGATAATGAAACAGCCATGATTGAATGGCCTAATTCTGCTCCTACGTCTTATGGTCTTATGGTATAACATAGAACATATTATATACTAACATATTAACATATTATGTTAATATTAACATATTAACATACTAACCTCATCATCCATGAATTTGGGCCAGAATTTAACCTACCTCGTTCAATCTAACCCTTACCTCCTACATAAGCCTTAATTTTTCTATCAGTTATGTTTCTTAAATGCTCCTAATTTATCTGCCCTTACCATCATTCCAGGCCGAGTGTTCCAGTCATCCACCAGATTCCTAATAGATGTAAATGTATAGGGTGAATAAAACTGGTCTTGATCCCTTATCCTTGAATATTGAGAACAAAATGGATGATAAAGTGGTAGTTACTGAGAAAGTGTAGTGCAAGCAGGTAATAAGGTTCAAGACCATAATAAGGTAGATTGTGAGGTCATGAATCCACCTTGTTGTACTAGGGGACCATTCCAATAGTCTTATAACAGCCGGATAGAGGCTGTCCTTCAGCCTGGTAGCACTTGCAGGCTTTTGTATCTTCTGCCTGATTGGAGAGCACATTTGTACCAATATTTCTGACCCGTATCTGGGCTGTATCCTCCAAATATCCGGAGCTGCATTCCTGTTTTTTTGCACTACCTTACTTTCCATTTTTATATTTTCTATTTCTGATTTATAATTTAAATTTTTAATATTTACTATCAATTTGTAATCCAGAAGCAGGAAGCGCAGAATCAAATATCGGTATGATGATTGTACGTTCTAGTATCAATTGTTTGGTGACAATAAAGTATAAAGTACAAAGTATTTGAAAGTAAACAACGAGGCGCTACCGATAGAGTCTCAGAGATACTGTAGAAACAAAACATTTCACTCAGTTTGCAACAACTGGGGCTGATTATTGCACTGTCATACATCCTTGCACAATGAATCACTTCTTGTTAACATGTTCCCAACTTTTTCTGTGGCTCTCAAGCCATCGTATCAAAGGGAACAGCAAGAGAACGAGCAACATACTGTATCTTCAAAAATTCAAAAGATTCAAAGTACATTTATTATCAAAGTATGTATGCAATAGACAACCCTGAGATTTGTCTTCCGACAGACAGCCATGAAAAAAAGAAAAGCTATGGAACCCCTTCAGAGAAATACATCAACCTCTAATACGCGAAAAAAAAACACAATTTGCACAAATGAAAATAAAACAAGCAAAAAACACAGGATATTAACCCTCCCAAGTCAACAAAAGAGTCCAAGCATATAGGGTTTAGCTCAATCTAGTGCAGTGTCATTCGTTAACTCCGGTCACAGATCCAGTCCATCCCGATCAAAATCACACAAAATAACGACCAAAAAAAGAAGCAACAGGCAGCCAGAAACACATCATAATGTGGATTACAGAGTTCAGTCCACAAATTGGATTGATTAAACCTGCCCAAGACCCAGGACTCCAGCATTCACTCCCACAGCAAGAGGGAAAGTGAGTCCATTCAAACACAGGGACCTTCCTCTGGGAGCAGTGGGTGAGAGGGTGAGAGACACCAGATACACGCAGACACCTTCCTCTTAAGTTGGTAATGATATGTATTGTTGAAGTGGAACAAACAGAGAATAAGATCACTAAGATACTTCTCAGTTTGACCTTACAGGGTCAGATACAATCAATGCAAGAATAATTTGGCAGCCAGGGCACATGATTTTCCAATCATGTGGTCAGCTGTGCAGCTGCACTGGGTAGACCTTGCTGCTTGCATACCCTTCATCAGACTCTAGAACCACACACTCCATACCAAGTTCTGTCATAAGAAGAGATAACCAGAAGAGCAGAGTTCTTTGAAAATTTGTTATGTCCCCTATGACTCCTGGGAACTTCTTGCCCATAAACATCCAAAATAGAGAATGGGCATTCATGGTGGCATTGAGAACCTCAAGGCAGTGGGTCAGGACCACATCAGACCACCTCTCAAACTACCAATCTGTCTACCTCAAAAACAATCTCCTGCCTCGCCTATGGAGGATTCTATAGGTCCCATATTGACCTCATCCATCACCTCAGTACACAGAGTCGAAGCAAATACTCCTCTATCTTGAGAAATTGCCTCAGGATTCATGACTTTGTGGCTAATTTCTGCTCTATCTCCATTTACAAGTTAGCAGATGAAACCTCATAGTGGTTCCAGACCTCAGTCAATGACAAGATGGAGTACAGGAAAGCTATGGGGAGCCTAGTAGCATAGTATAACAGCAATCTTTCCTTCAATATCAACAAAATGAAGGAGATGGTCATTGACTTCTGGAAGCAACGTGGAGCACACAGCCCATGCTGTAACAAGGGGGCAGGGATTCAGATTGCTGGATAATTGGGACATCTTCTGGGGCAGGTGTGACCTGTACAAAAGGGACGGGTTGCACTTGAATCCAAGATATTCTTGCGGGCAGGTTTACTAGAGCTGTTGGTAGTGTTTTAAACTAATATGGAGGGAGACAGGAACCAGTATGATAGAGTTGAGGATGAGCCAGCAGGTTTACAAGTAGATGATGGATGCAACATGAACAAGTCAATGACTAGGTACAAATCCAGACAGAGCAAAGAGTTAAATTGTACCTCAGAGGCAAAATTCAAAAGGGCAAAGAATGCAGGACTGAAGGTGCTGTATTTAAATGCATGGAGCATTCAGAAAAAGGTGGACAAACTCAAGGTGCAATTACAGGTTGGTCGGTGTGATATTGTGGTCATCACTGAGTCATGGCTGAAAGACCCTAATTGGGAACTTAACATCAAAGGATATACTTTGTACTGAAATGACAGGCAGGAAGACATAGGCAAAAGGAGCTGGAAATGACAAGTAATAAGGATAATGACATAATTGTAATGGGAGACTTCAGTTATAAAGGGGATTGGGAAAATCAGGTTGGTATCTGATTGTAAGAGAGGGAATTTGTTGAATGCCTACGAGATAGCTTTCTAGAGCAACTTGTGCTTGAATCTACCTGGGGAAAGGTTATCTTAGATTGCGTATTGTGTAATTACCCAGATATTATTAGGGAGCTTAATATAAAGGAACCCTCAGGAGGCGGTGATCATAATATGATTGAATTCATACTGCAGTTTGAGAGGGAGAAGCACACGTCACGTGTATCAATATTGCAATGGAATAAAGGGAATTACAGAGGCATGAGAGAGGAGCTTGCCAAGGTGGATTGGAGGAAGATATTGGCAGGGATGACAGTAGACCAGGGAAGGCTGAAGTTTCTAAGAATAGTTCACAAGGTGCAGAATAAATATGTCTCCCATGCCAACGCCTTCACCATTGTTTTGGGAGATCTTAACCAGGCCAGTCTGAAAAAATAACTAAGCAATTACCATCAACAGATCACTTGCAATACCAAAGGAAACAACACACTGGACCATTGCTACACCACTATCAAGAATGCCTACCGTGCTGTTCCACACCCTCACTTCAGGAAGTCTGATCACCTGGCTGTACTTATACTCCCTGAGTACAGGCAGAGACTGAAGACTGCAGCACCAGTAGTGAGGGCCAAGAAGCTATGGACAAGGGAAGCACAGAAGTGACTACAGGACTGCTTTGAATCGGTGGACTGGATTGTATTCAGTGATTCATCTTCAAAGTTGGATGAGTATGCTGCAGTTGTTACTGACTTCATTAAAACCTGTGTGGATAAGTGTGTGCCTACAAAGACTTCCTGTACATTCCCAAACCAAAAGCCGTGGATGAACCAGGAGGTACGTCATCTGCTGAAGGCTAGATCTGTGGTATTCCAGTCTGGTGATCCATGCCTGTACCAGAAACCCAGGTATGGGTGCAGAGGGCTATATCAAGGGCAAAGAGACAATTTCAAATGAGGTTGGAGGTGACATCGGATGCACGACAACTCTAGCAGGGCTTGCAAGACATTACTTTCCTACAAAGCGAAACCCAATAGCATAAATGGCAGCGATGCTTCACTACCAGATGAACTCAACACCTTCTATACCCCATTGAAAGGGAGAATACAACTACAGCTGTGGAGATCTTTGCTTCATCTGATGATCCTGTGATCTCTGTCTCAGAGGCCGATGTTAGGCTGTCTTTAAAGAGAGTGAACCCTCGCAAGGCGAAAAGTCCCAATGGAATACCTGGTAAGGCTCTGAAAACCTGTGCCAACCAGCTTGCGGGAGTATTCAAGGACATTTTCAACCTTTCAATGCTGTGGACAAAAGATCACACTTGCTTCAAAAAGGTAACAATTATACCAGTACCTAAGAAGAATAACATAAGCTGCCTTAATGACTATCACCTGGTAGCACCCACATCTGCAGTGATGAAATGCTTTGAGAGGTTGGTCATGACTAGAATGAACT
Source organism: Mobula birostris (assembly GCF_030028105.1). Taxonomy (NCBI): domain Eukaryota; kingdom Metazoa; phylum Chordata; class Chondrichthyes; order Myliobatiformes; family Myliobatidae; genus Mobula; species Mobula birostris. The sequence continues at coordinate 12,396,490 of NC_092393.1, read as the reverse complement.
TCTCTCTCAGCAAGGACCTAGACCATTGCAATTTGCCTATTGCCACAATAGGTCGATGGCAGATGCAATCTCAATGGCTCTTCAAACAGCTTTAGACCACCTGGACAACACAAACACCTATGTTAGGATGTTGTTCATTGACTATAGCTCAGCATTTAAAACCATCATTCCCACAATCCTGATTGAGAAGTTGCAGAACCTGGGCCTCTGTACCTTCCTCTGCAATTGGATCCTTGACTTCTGAACCAGAAGACCACAAACTGTGTGGATTAGTGATAACATATCCTCCTTGCCGACGATCAACACTGGCACACCTCAGGGGTGTGTGCTTAGCCTACTGCTCTACTCTCTCTATACCTATGACGGTGTGGCTAGGCATAGCTCAAATACCATCTATAAATTTGCTGATGATACGACTTCTGTTGGTAGAATCTCAGGCGGTGACGAGAGGGCTTACAGGAGTGAGATATGCCAACTAGTGGAATGGTGCCTCAGCAACAACCTGGCACTCAACATCAGTAAGACGAAAGAGCTGATTGTGGACTTCTGGAAGGGTAAGATGAAGGAACACATACCAATCCTCATAGAGGGATCAGAAGTGGAGAGAGTGAGCAGTTTCAAGTTCCTGGGTGTCAAGATCTTTGAAGATCCAACCAGGTCCCAACATATTGATGCAGTTATAAAGAAGGCAAGACAGTGGCTATACCTTATAAGGAGTTTGAAGAGATTTGCTATGTCAATAAATACACTCAAAAACTTCTATAGATATACCGTGGAGAGCATTATGACAGGCTACATCACTGTCTGGTATGTGGGGGTGGGGGGGGGGGGTGCTACTGCACAGGACCGAAAGAAGCTGCAGAGGGTTGCAAATTTAGTCAGCTCCATCTTGGGGACTAGCTTATAAAGTTCCCAGGACTTCTTCAAGGAGCAGTGTCTCAGAAAAGCGGCTTCTATTATTAAGGACCTCCAGCACTCAGGACATGCCGGTTTCTCACTGTTTCCATCAAGTAGGAGGTACAGAAGCCTGAAGGCACACACTCACTGATCTCAGTGATTCAGGAACAGCTTCTTTCCCTCTGCCACCCGATTCCTAAATAGACATTGAGCTGTTAGACACCACTTCATTTTTTTAATAATATAAAATATTTCTGTTTTAGCATGATTTTTAATCTATTTAATATATGTATACTGTATAAAGTATACTGAATATGATTTATTTATTATTATTACTTTTTTTTCTTCTATATTATGTATTGGCATTGAACTGCTGCTAAGTTAACAAATTTCACTTCACATGCCAGAGATAATAAACCTGATTCTGCGAAGAAGTTGTTTTCAAATGGTAGGGGTAGGCAACCATGGCTGACAAGGGAAGTAAAGGACTACGTAAAAACCAAGGAAAGCGAATATAAGGTAGCAAAAGTGAGTGGGAGGTTGGATGTTTCAGAAGCTTTTAAAATCCAACAAAAGGCAACTGAAATGCTATAAGAAAGGAAAAGGTTAAATAGGAGGGCAAACTCGCCAATCATATAAAGCAGGATATTAGAAGTGTTTTCTGTTATGCTATGTAAAGAGTAAAAGGAAGATGAGAGTTGATATTGGACCACTGGAAAATGATGCTGGTGAGCTAGTAATGGGGGACAAAGAAATGGCAGATGAACTTAATGGATACTTTGCATCAGTCTTAACTATGGAAGACACTAGCAGTGTGCTAGAGGTTCATGAGTGTCAGGGAGCAGGAGTGAGTGCCATTGCTATCACAAAGGAAAAAGTGCTAGGCAAACTCAAAGGTCTTAAGGTAGATAGTCCACCTGGACCAGATGGACTACATCCCAGAGTCCTGAGAGAGGTTGCCGAAGAGATAACAGATGCATTGGCCATGATCTTTCAAGAATCACTTGATTCTGGCATGGTCTCGGAGGACTGCAAATTTGAAAATGTCACTCCACTTTTTAAGAAGAGAGAAAGGCAAGAGAAAGGAAATTATAGGCCACTTAGCTTAACCTCAGTGGTTGGGAAAGTGTTGGAGTCTATTATTAAGGATGAGATTTTGATGTACTTGGAGACTAATGATAAAATAAGTCAAAGTCGGCATGGATTCTGTGAAGGGAAATTTTACCTGACAAATCAGTTAGAGTTCTCTGAGGAAGTAACAAGCAGGGTGGACAAAGGAGAGGCAGTAGATGTCATTTACTTGGATTTTCAGAAGGCATTTGATAAGGTATCACATATGAGGCTGCTTAACAAGATAAAATCTTATGGCATTACAGGAAAGATACTGGCATGGATAGAGGAATGGCTGACAGACAGGAGACAATGAGTTGGAATAAAAGGGGCTTTTTTTGGTTGGCTGCCAGTGGCTAGTGGCATTCCTCAGCAGTCAGTATTGAGATCGCTACTTTTCACATTGTTTATCAATGATTTGGATAATGGAATTGATGGCTTTGTGGCAAAGTTTGCGGATGATACAAAGATATGTGGGGAGTAGCTAGTGTTGAGGAAGCAATGTGATGCAGCAGGACCTAGACGAATTGGAAGAGTGGGCAAAAAAGTGGCAGATGATATATAGTGTTGGGAAATGTATGATAATACATTTTGGTAAAAAGAACAGTAGTGCAGACTGTTATCTAAATGGAGAGAAGGTTCAAACATCAGAGCTGCAGAAGGACTTAAGAGTCCTCGTGCAAGACTCCCAGAAGGTTAATTTACAGGTTGAGTCTGTGGTAAAGAAGGCAAATGCAATGTTGGCATTTACTTCAAAGGGAATAGAATATAAAAGCAAGAAGGTAATGCTGAGACATTATAAGACACTAGTCAGGCTGCACTGGGAGTATTGCCAACAGTTTTGGGGCCCATATCTCAAAAAGAATGTGTTGTCGTTGGAGAGGGTCCAGAGGAGGTTCACAAGGATAATTCCAGGAATAATGGGGTTAACATATGGAGAATGTTTGGCAGCTACAGAATGTTGAAAGGACTAGATAGGGTGGATGAGGAGAGGATGTTTCCTATGGTGAGGGTATCTAGAACTAGAGGGCACAGCCTCAAAATTGAGGGGTGACCTTATAAATCAGACGTAAGGAGAATTTTTTTAAAGTAAGAGAGTAGTGAATCTGTGGAATGCCCTGCCACAGACTGCGGTGGAGGCCAAGTCCATGGGTATATTTAAGGCGGAAGTTGATCATTTCCTGATCAGCCAGTGCATCAAAGGATATGATGAGAAGGTGTGTGTATGGGGTTGAGTGGGATCCAGGATCAGCCATAATGGAATGGCAGAGCAGACTTGATGGGTTGAATGGCCTAATTCTGCCCCTATGTCTTACGGTCTTATAGTCCTATGCTGAGTTGGAGATGGTTGAGTGTTTGGCGAAAATATCATCAACAATTACTTCCAGTTCAGTTCATGAATGCTGCAGTCAAGAGCACACCAACTTTATCAGGATTGCCTGGTGGGGAGAATTGGTGCATAATTCTCCTGACCGTAACTGCAGCATCACTTCAGCAGAGTGGAATTTTTTCCTGGCCCAGACTTCAGTTCCTGGCCCCAGCTGAATTTCCAGTTTTGGGGTAATTTGCAAAAGGGCCTCAGTTTTGGGGCCTGAGAGACAGCAGTCATGTTGTCCTTCCAGAGAACATAGAATGAATTCCAGAGGAACAGTGGACACTTCACAACAACTCCAATAAAACACACAAATGAGGCACATATCTCAAAAGTGAATCATATGTTATTTACGCAATTAATTATGCTGGGATTTGGTTCACCAAAGTTCCAGGCATTCAGATTTATGACTGGAAAACAATAGTGTAAATCAATGCAAATTACCCCAATACTGGGAACTCAGCTGGAGCCTAGAGCTGAAACCTGGACCAGGCAAGCATTCCACTCTGCTGAAGTGGTGTTGCAGTTTTGGTCCAGGGAAAAGTGGAGCTTAAATACTTGTCCCCACCAGGTAATTGATAAACTGATAAATGGTTATTACAGAAAACAAAAGCTGTGGCATAGGAGATAACATTATAGCACGTGTAGAAAGTTGGCTGCCCAACAGGAGACATAGGGTCAACAAAAATGAATCATTTTCTGGTTTTAGTGCTTTATATAGGGTGGTGTACCACAGGGATCTATGCTGATATCTCAACTTCTAACAATTGATTTAACTGATGAAAGAACGCATTGAAGACTTGGTTGCGAGTTTATTGACATATGCACAAGTGCAGGCATGCACGGGTGCCATGAAAACCTGACTTGAAGCGGTATCACAGGCACACAGATGGAGCAAAATAAGTTGTGAAGGAAACTTAAAGCTACAAAAGGCTATCCATTTAAGTGAGACACTTATAAAAGAGATAAATTATTTAAATGGCAAGCGATTGCACAGCTTTCAGTATCCTGGTGCACAGTTCAGATACACGTAATTGGAATGTTATCAAAATGCTACAATTATTGCAAAGTCCATTGACTACAAAAGCAAGGAAGTTATGTTTCAGTTATATGGGGCATTTCTGAGACTACAAATGTGGTGGTTTGAATATTTCAAATGGTCAATTTAATATCAGAGAATGTATACAATATACAAAGTGAAATTCTTACTCTTCACGGATATCCACAACAATCAGAAAAGTACCCCGAAGAATGATTGACAGAGAAATGTTACCTCAAATCCCCCATTCCTCCTCCCATGTACAAACAGCAGCAAAGCATCAATTCCACCCCTCCCACCCATTTCAGCAGAAAGTGTCATCACGCACCGAGTACTTGGATGGCCTCCAATGAGAGACCATGATCTACAGTGAACAAAAACTACTGTTTACCTGACAGCTCGACATGCCACAGGTTCTCCCTCTCTCTCTCTCACTAACAAGGTGTCACCCATTTCACAGTGAAAGGGGAAACTAACAAACAGTTGCTATAACAGTGTTACAGTCTGCCGCATCACTCTTTACTCCGAGATTATCCAACTCGAGAATCTGCAGCAAACTCTCCCCACCTCTAAAGGAAAGAGAGAGAGGGAGCAATTGCTCGAGTGCTGGGACCTCCGCCAGTTAATTCTGCTGCTGCAAAATTCTGATGTTCCCTCTCTTGCGACACCTCAGTCAGCGATACCGGCATGGAATTGATCATCCCCATGGCGTCACAGGCCCAGGCCCTGGAGGCATGTCATCCAGTCTGCTCCTGGATATGTTAAAAAAAATGGCCAGTGAGTGAGCTCCAGGAGCGAGAGCTCATTTGCCGTGAAAAACCACAGTTTGAGTGCATCTGCAGATCACAGACTTCGGCAGAACCCCAGCCACCTTATAGAGAAAAAAAAGAGACATTAAAGAGAGGAATTTAAGCTGATTCTTCAGATGATCTCGAAGAAGCAGCCATTTGGCATCATCTTAGCCATTTAAGGTTCAGGGCCTACCAGACTAAAACCTGGAATGGAATGATTGATTAATGAGGAAATGTTGGTCAGGCTGGGGTTGTTTCTGGAGTTGAAAAAGGGTGATGACCTGCTTGAAACACATAAGTTCCTGGGGCGAAGGAATAATGTGGAGGCAATGTGTCATCTTTCAGTAGAATCCAGAACTAGGAGTCATCATTTAAAAGTAAGGAGTCACCCACTCATCTAAGTTAGAAGAGATGTGAAAAGATCTTCCTCATTTAGACATAAGTCTTTAAAAGTGTCTTCTGTAAAGACCAATGCATGTAGACAAGTAGAGTTAGCAATCAGATCGGCTAATACTTTACTAAAAGACAGAGCAGGCTCGAGGGTTTGAGCTCCCCATCACTGCTCTTAATTTGTATGTTTGTACATTCATCTTGACCCCTTCAACTTTTTCCTGAAGATGCCTTCTTGGAATATGTCTGCTTCTGTAGTGATTCAATTATTGGTTAATTCTTAAAATCACCACTTCACACCCAGGATCTTGAACTCATTATCTATTGTGTCTCTTTTGTGCAGCTTTAAGGGAAGGCCGGACTGTTGCAGGTGTCATGATTTGTATGAACCAATCAACTAGGACCCCAGCCATCTTCAGTGGAGAATGTAAAAGATCCTGTGGCTCTACTTGGAAGAAGAATGGAGCGGTTGGTGTGTGGGGCAGGGGGGATTTTCCCATTTACCTGACCAGTATTTATAATTCCATCAATACAGCCAATGATGCAACACTTTGTCTACGTTATGCAATTCAGAACCCATTGTAATTCTGGAATAAAGTGACATAATGATCAATGATTGCTCAGGAAATCCAACCAGCTAACTCCTGGGTTAGTCAGCCAGTGGTATAGTGGTATCAGCACTGGACTTTGAGGCAAATGATCCTGGGTTCGAATCCAGCAGGCTTCTTGCACGCTATCCATCCATGCAGGGCTGAGCATTGAGCTAGCAACTCAGCCTCATAAAAAAACAGGCAAAATGCTAAGGAAACAACAAAAAATGCCTCCTGAGGCATGAAAAGGATCAACAACTCCTGGTGTAAATCACACTGATGTAATTTCCACAGCAGGTGTGCACAGGATGTGCCACAGTCCATGAAACCATCCTCTTGGAGTGTAGTGGAGGAAATTCAAACATGTTGTATAGAGGTGACCTCCACTGGGCATTCCCAGAATAACCTGGCCCTCCCAGAACAGTGCTGGAGTTGAATAATTTTCTTTCATCCCTGCTGCACCTTCCTGTGTTAAGCTCCTAAGGTATTTACTTGAGACCAAATCACTGACCCTCTAACTTCCATTCCCAAACCTTCTGTCCCTGAAGTGCAGGAACTGACTCTCAACCTTCTCACCTTGAGAGCCCAGTGGATGTCTCTACCCAACTCCACCCTTCCGAGCTTTCACTCCCATTCCACCTCTAATTTCATCCTTGGTTTGATCCCTCACCATCTGTCCGCACACCCTTAATGTGTCTCTGTAGTCACTGATGATTCATGCAATACCTTACCCCTCAACAACAGATTATGATGGAATCCCCCCACCTTCCCACTCCCCCTTCCTCACTGTCACTGTGATGACATGGGGCCTGACTTTTCTCCTGCATGAACACATCTCAGTCATCACCTAGTGATCTGTGGAATTAGGTCTGCACAAATGGGCAGCATTTTCCAGGAAGGAAATGTGCAATGATCTGGGTCACTTTGAAGATGGTGAAGATGGTCTCTGTCAGCCCATGAAAATTCACTTCCTGAATCTGTACCACAATGAAGGAGTTCAGTTTCTCTGATTCTTCATTTAATATAGGGTTTATTGTGTTGCAGTGAAGGGTGAGTAATAAACTTCATGTCTCATAACACAATGTTGTCTCATCTGTTGTAAGTGGACCCTCAATACACAGCATAGCTAAGACATCTTCACTGATTTTGCTAATTAACTTGGACCAACAGAACATCAATAAACTAACCTCAGGCCAACTTGAGATCAATGGGATAATTGTGATAACACCGGGTAGCCAGCAGTTTGTAATGGTATCACCATGAGTTCCCTCCCTGGCACCAACCCCTGCTCTAAAACTGACAAGCAAGTGTGGAGTAGTGAGTTAGGTCCTTTCATTAAATGACATGTGAGCCTCATTTTTTCATGTCTCCCCCTTTCACCACCATCTAAAGCGAGGATTATCAATCCTTCTGTCGCACCACCGTCTTTGTTCAGGGTAACCATCTGAATTCTTTCCATAGAAATCTAATCATAAAAATCTGCCAATCTAATTTTTTCATAAAAATGTTCCTTACGAGGGTAACTGCTTTTATAATGGGGGAAACATGAACACAAATAAAACTTTCTGATGCAGATGTTTCAACCTAATATATCAAAAATTCTCCTCCCCCCACAGATGTTGCATGATATGTTGAATTCTTCCAGCAGGCTCTGTATTGCTTCAGATTCTGTGTATTTTCTTGTGTGTCCACAAATTTCACATCATTCTTTAACTAGCCACTTTTCAAGATATTGATATTCTGAACTACTCACTGGTTATCTGCAGGTCTAATATAAACAGGTCTAATACTTATCTATTATTCAGACAAGGTAATTTTCCAGTAAGTGTGGGGATCACTTTATTGTGACTGGGAGAGGAACACTGTTTAACCTTTCTCCTCCTTAGTTCTCAGATTGCTGAGGCGAGGTAGGGCATTTGTCTGGTCTCATTCTGTGATCTTTCCTCGTGAACTGCAGGTTAACTGAGATCCAGCACACATTCTGAAATAATGGCTTCCCTTGAGAACTTCCCATTGGATAAAATCGGAACTTCCTGCTGAGTTAAAAATGCTCTTTTACAAGGAAAGTTCAAACTAATTGAGCTTGTTTTTTTTATTGGGGAGGGCAACTTTGAAGTTTTCAAGATAAAAAGATTGACCAGATCTGAGTCAATTATTCCCAGTGGCCAAAGATTCAAATACCACGAGATTCAAAGAAAACTTAATAAGTTATGATAAGACAGAAGGGAAGCAGAGCTATTTTCACAAAAGGGAAAACAAGTTATGGAATGAGTAGCTAAATAAGCAGAATATAAATAGAATTGTTACATAAAGCCAATGTTTCCCCTTGCCTCAACGTCTCAGTGTGTGAAGTAATAAGTGTTAACAAATAGCTGACTCTATGAAGGATCTCCCAATGAAGGGTCTCTCCCAAAACATCAACTGTTTCCTCTATTCCATAGATGCTGCCTGGCCTGCTGAGTTCCTCCAGCATTTTATGCCTGTTGTTTCTGATTTCCAGCATCTGCAGATTTTATTGTGTTTGTGACTGGATTGCTTCTCTTCAGCTCTTTAGGTCTATTAGGTGAGTTCAGAACTGAAACTCCAAATCAAATCCATTTCAATTCCGCTAAAACATCTTGTGTTATTGTGTGCCCATTACAGGAAGAAAGCGAAAGGAGTGCAGAAAATGTTTATCAGGGTGCTGAATTAATTAGAGATATGAGCTACAGAGAGAGGTTGGCCAAACCTGGGCTGTTTTCTTTTCGTGTCACATTGTGCGCTGGCAAAGACTGAACCCAGGTGTGGAGGTGCAACAGACTCCCAGAGACGGAAACATGAATTTATCCATAGGGGTTCCATCAAAACATCGATGGCTTGACTGCGCAATACTATGGCACAAATTATTCCCCGAACAAGTACCCCATGATAAGTGCTAATCGGGAGTCCGTTTTAAATAATCACAATCTGTGGAAAACCCATGCCGGTCAAAATAAGCTTGACAAAATTAAGCAGAAAGCACAAGGGCTTAATTACTCTAGTTACGACAACAAGTAACAAATACAGGATCTCTAAAAACCTCAAAACCCAACGCTCTACAGCTCATCATACAGACTTGCAGGGCTCATGACGTTAGAGCATTGGTGGCTTAGGGGCGGCCTGATAAGATTACGAGTGGTATAGAAAGAGTGCAGTCTTTTTCACAGGGTAGAGATGTTAAGTACAGGAGGACATGCATTTAATGTGAGAGGGAAAATGTGGGGATATGGATCATATAAAGGCAAAAATGAATTACTTTAATTTGGCGGTGTAGTCATGCAGCAATGTGGGCCGAAGGGCCTGTTCTTGTACTGTATGGTTCTCTGTTGTATTATCGTGTGCTGCAGAAAAGCATAATGGAATGGTAAGTTCAAAAACTGAGCCTGGAACTGGTGTTTATTCAAATTAATGCGGGAAAATCTATGGTGGAGATTAGCTTTGGAACTATGTCTCTAAACTGATTACCTCACATTTCTTTCTGAATATCTACCTCATCTCTCCATTGTTTCATGTGTGAAATGCCTTGAGCGATGTATTATGTTCAAGGTGTTATATCTGTGCTAGCTCTTTTTACAAGCCACAGAAAGTCAGCTCCCAGGGTAATTCTGACCCACAAATATCGGATCCAAATATGCAGTCGCAACAAGTCCTCTGGCCCGCTCTCCTGCAAGAAAGAAAACGAGAAACTAACAGAAGATCTTCTTCCAGTCCACAGGCTTTTCTGCCCCATCCGAAAACTATACAGTTGACATATTAATTGGCCACTGTAAATTGTGCCTGGTGTGTAGGAGAGAAGCAGGATCTGGGAAGGGCTGTTTTGATGGGAGTTGTGAGAGAATAAAAATGGGATGAATGTAAATACAATAGATCGTCAGTAGTCAGTATATAAGTACTCATTGAGCTGAAGGGATGGTTTCTGTGGTTTGTCTGTAGACAATTACAGAGTTTTGGAATTCCTACTGTCTATCAGTGACCTTCAAACCACAATACCATAATGCAGAGACTGTTTATAAATAGCATGAAGGAGGTGCAATCTTCATGGCATACAGGAAACCTTACTGTTTTCAGTCATCAGACCCACATAGAAAATCCATTTCACACACGAGTGGCTCCATCATTGTGTAAACACACCAACACACTGTATACAAGTGGCCATGGGATGTTAGGTAAAGGAAATCACCTTTGTTTTGGAGAGGGGGAAAGACTCTGGAGATGTGGATAATGAGCTGAATAATGGGACTGAGGTCACAAAGGTGGAAGCCCCTTGAGTCAAATAACCTTTTCATATTCTTGTAAAGCTTCTTCAAATCATATAAAAGTAAAACAAAAAAATATACTGAGAGAAGAAAGGAATAACATCAGTGATTAATTTTATAAACTTTTCGTTATTGTAAATTATGACAAGTGATAGAGAGACTCCTTTTCTCACCCATAAGAACGCAGGCTACCCTGTGAATGTCTGACCTCTTTGTGAATTGAGCAGTCTGTAAAGCCTGCACACCAGACAGGTCAACCAACCACAGCACCTGTTGCTTTAAGAATCATGCTGTGAGGCCTGAGTTCAGGTTAAATTTAGCTTGTTTTTGATCACCACCAGTGGTCTACCTAATTAGAGCAGAAAATGATGTGAGAAGCTGAGAGATTTATTTTAAAGAATTGGATAAAAATCTCCATGCCTTTATCTTAGTCCATGATCCGTTTTGCAGACATTGTTATTTTGGAACCCCAGCAATGCAACTAGGAATGATTACTATAGATTTTTCTTATGACAAAGTAGGACAATATAACTGTAACTTCATTGCCACTTGCCCAAATCATAAGAAATCCATACCAAACTGCACCATTGAAAATGTTTCAATTCAAGAAGGTGGCTAATAAAGGACGTGTTGACCTTGCCAGCCACAACCTAAACTTAGGAATAATTAGTTTCATCAAATCTGTGAAATAAACATTCTTTACTTTCAGAATGTAGTTATTACAGGACTAATGATTTACAATGTGCTAAAGTGGCTTCTTATCATTACTGGAATAATGATTGTCAACAAGAAACCAACACAAACATGGTTCAAATTGCAAGTAAGTCATTACAGGAAGCATATTAATAAGTTGAAAGAGTGCAGAGAAGGTTTACAAGGATGTTGCCAGAACTTGAGAAACTGAGTTACAGAGCAAGGTTGAATAGGTTTGGACTTTATTCCCTGGAGCGTAGAAGAATGAGGGGAGATTTGATTGAGGTATATAAAATTATGATGGGTATAGATAGAGTGAATGCAAGCAGGCTTTTCCACTGAGGCTAGGGGAGAAAAAAACCAGAGGACATGGGTTAAGGGTGAAGGGGGAAAAGTTTAAAGGGAACATTAAGGGGCGCTTCTTCACACAGAGAGTGGTGGGAGTGTGGAATGAGCTGCTAGATGAAGTGGTAAATGCGGGCTCACTTTTAACATTTAAGATAAACTTGGACAGATGCATTGGATGAGAGGTGTATGGAGGGATATGGTCCAGATGCAGGTCAGTGGGACTAGGTAGAAAAATGGTTCGGCACAGCCAAAGAGGGCCAAAAGTCCTGTTTATGTGCTGTAATGTTCTACGGTTCTATTATTTTCATTAGATTGTTTCTTGTCTAGTAATTTTTGCTAATGTAGGTTAGGTTCATAGGAGTAGCAAGAAAGCTCAGACTATAAATCTTCTCACTCTTTCACCCTACACTCATCTTGTTCTGTTTATTTTGTCATATACTTCAGTTATCTACAATTTATGTTATAGCCAGAGACTGAGAGACGTCTTTCTGGCGTTGGCTTTATGGTCAGGAACTCCATTGCCTCCAAACTTCAAAAATTGCCAACGGGTCACTCCAACCATATCATCTCCATGCGCCTCCCACTTCGAACCAAGCAGCATGCCACACTCTTCAGCTTGTATGCCCCCACTCTTCAAACGGATCCTGCAGAAAAGGACAAGTTTTACACTGATCTGCACAAACTTGTACGGAACGCCCCTGCAGACAACAAGATCTTCATTCTTGGCAACTTCAATGCCAGAGTAGGCCAAGATTCAGAAACCTGAAAAGGAGTACTTGGCAAACATGGTGTTGGAAACTGCAATGACAATGGGCGCCTTCTGTTAGAGTTTTGTGTGGAGCAGCAACTCACCGTCACAACACCATTTCCAGCAGAAAGACAGTCTGAAGACAGCCTGGATGCATCCTCGGTCCAAGCATTGGCACCTCATAAAAGTGCGCCAGAGAGACCATCTTACTCACCAGAATGATGCCCAGCGCAGAGTGTCATACAGACCATCACCTTGTCCACTGCAAACTCAGTCTCCACTTCAAACCCAAGCCAAAGGGAAGAGGCGCTCCAAAGAAGAAGTTTCAGGTTGGCAACTTCCAGTCAGCTGAAGTGAAAGCTGACTTTCAGATGAATCTTCAGTTGAGGCTTCAGGATCCCAGTTTCCCCACAGACTCCTCTCCAGAAGTGCTTTGAGAACACCTAAAAACCACCATCCTGCAAACCTCTGAAGAAGTCCTGGGGTTTTCCACAAAGAAGAACAAGGACTTGTTCAATGAAAACAACCAGGAGATCCAAGAATTGCTGGCGAAGAAAAGATTCGCCCACTAGGCGCACCTTGCTCAGCCGTCTTGTCCTGATAGGAAAGCAGCCTACCGCCTTGTATGCAACAACCTCCAGCGCAAGTTTCGAGAGATTCAGAACGTGTGATGTACCAACCTCGCAAAGAGAACTCAGCTTTGCGCAGACACCAGTGACTACAGAAGGTCTTATGAAGCCCTGAGAGTGGTGTACGGCCCTTCGCAAGAGGTCCAGAGTCCCTTGCGCAATGCAGATGACCGGGCGCTCTTCACAGACAAGGCAGAACAGTGGTTGGAACATTTCCAGACTCTCTTCAGCACCAACCGCATGGTCCAAGACTCAACAATTCATCACATCCCACAGCAGTCAGAGAAAACAGAACTGGACAAGAATCCAACCCTAGAAGAGACAGTTAAGGCCATAGAGCAGCTGAAAAGTGGCAAGGCAGAGGCAGTGGAATCCCACCTAAGATTTGGAAGAATGGGGGACCAGCGTTCACATCAAACTTCATGAGTTCTTTGTCTGCTGCTGGGAATAAGGTAAACTACCACAGAACCTCCGTGATGCAGTCATCATTGCCCTGTATAAAAACAAGGGGGAAAAGTCCAATTGCTCCAGCTACCAGGGGATAAATCTGCTCTCTATCGCAGGAAAAATCCTCGCAAGAGAACTCCTGAACAGATTGGTGCCCATCATAGCAGAAGAACACCTTCCAGAGAGCCAGTGTGGCTTCAGAGCCAACAGGAGCACCACTGACATGGTATTTGTTCTTAGGCAGCTCCAAAAGAAATGTAGGAAACAGAACAAGGGATTGTACGTGACATTTGTCGACATTACCAAAGCATTCGACACCGTGAGCAGGGAAGGTCTTTGGCAAATCATGGAACGACTGGGATAGAAACATAGAAAATAGGTGCAGGAGTAGGCCATTCGGCCCTTCGAGCCTGCACCGCCATTCAGTATGATCATGGCTGATCATCCAACTCAGAACCCTGTACCAGTCTTCCCTCCATACCCCCTGATCCCTTTAGCCACAAGGGCCATATATAACTCCCTCTTAAATATAGCCAATGAACTGGCCTCAACTGTTTCCTGTGGCAGAGAATTCCACAGATTCGCCGCTCTGTGTGAAGAAGTTTTTCCTAATCTCGATCCTAAAAGGCTTCCTCTTTATCCTCAAACTGTGACTCCTCATTCTGGACTTCCCCAACATCAGGAACAATCTTCCTGCATCTAGCCTGTCCAATCCCTTTAGGATTTTATATGTTTCAATAAGATCCCCCCTCAATCTTCTAAATTCCAACGAGTATAAGCCTAGTTGATCCAGTCTTTCATCATATGAAAGTCCTGCCATCCCAGGAATCAATCTGGTGAACCTTCTTTGTACTCCCTCTATGGCAAGGATGTCCTTCCTCAGATTAGGGGACCAAAACTGCACACAATACTCCAGGTGTGGTCTCACCAAGGCCTTGTACAAGGCCTTGGGATGCCCCCCAAAGTTCCTCAGCATGGTCATCCAGCTACATGAAGATCAGCGTGGCCAAGTCAGATGCAACAATGACCTCTCAGAACCCTTCCCAATAGGCAAGGCTGCATCCTCGCGCCAACTCTCTTCACCATCTTCTTCAGCATGATGCTCGAAAGGGCCACAGAAAACCTTGATGACGAGGATGGTGTTTACATCCGATGGCAGCCTGTTCAACTTGAGGCAATTACAGTCCAACACCAAGACATTGGAGCAACTCATCCGAGAGCTGCTCTTTGCCGATGATGCTGCCCTTGTTGCCCATACAGAGACAGCCCTGCAGCGTATAACATCCTGCTTCGCAGAGGCTGCCGAGCTCTTCCGACTGGAAGTCTGCTTGAAGAAGACAGAAGTTCTCCAACAGCCCGCACCTCAGGAAGATTACCACCCTCCCCACATCACCATCGGTGAGGTAGAGCTGAAGACAGTTCACCAGTTCAGCTACCTGGGGTGCACCATCTCATCAGATGCCAAGATCAACAAAAAGATTGACAACAGACTGGCAGAGGCAAACAGCGCATTAGGCAGGCTGTACAAAAGAGTCTGGAACAACAAGCATTTGAAGAAAGGCACAAAGATCAGCATGTACAGAGCCATTGTACTGACCACCCTCCTGTACGACTACGAGTCGTGTGTCACCTATTGCCACCACCTATGACTTCTTGAGCGTTTCCACCAGCGCTGCCTCCACACCATCCTCAACATCCACTGGAGTGACTTTGTCACCAACATCGAAGTCCTCAAACAGGCGGAGGTCACCAGCATCGAGGCCATGCTGTTGAAGACGCAGCTGTGCTGGTCAGGACACGTCTCTAGGATGGAAGATCATCGCCTGCCCAAGATTGTGCTGTATGGCGAACTCTCCACCGGCAAACGTGACAGAGGGGCACCGAAGAAGAGATAGAAGGACTCTCTGAAGAAATCCCTTGGTGCCTGTCACATTGACCATCACCGGTGGTCTAATCTAGCCTCCAATCGCAATGCCTGGCGACACACTATTCACCCGTCTGTCTCCTCCTTTGAGAACGCACTCAGGGCTGGTATTGAGGACAAAAGGAGAAGGAGGAAGAATTGTGACACAGCAGCACCAAACCCAGAAAACAATTTCCCTTGCAGCCGCTGTGGCCGGGCCTGCCTGTCCCAGATTGGCCTCGTCAGCCACCAGCGAGCCTGCAGAAGACGTGGGCAGCCCCCTTCCTAAATCTTCATTCGTGAAGCCAAGCCATGATGATGATGAATGTACTACACTGCACTGCAGCAACGCATGTATGCATGCAAGCCTGTGACAATAAACTTCAACTTGATATAAATAAACTTGACCGGACGTCTTCCCCTTTTTAAGAGATAAAGAATAGGGGTTTTAGAGTTCACATCAAAGAAATTACAAAAGTACGCTCAAACAAACCAGTCAGTCTTTGAAACATGAATCTTGTTAAAGAGCGGGAGCAGTTAACCAAATAGCACATTGGGAATACCTCCACTGTAGAGACAGCAATGGCTAAAGAACAAGACCATCAGCAACTTCTCTACAGTATCAAAGATAGACAATCAACCTTATCTGTGAATTATATATGCTAGGACGTACATGCTAGGAGTGGCTTCATCGACAGTGATATTGAATGCGTAGGATATTGTGTTTGGTATTGGTGTTGGTTTATTATTGTCACCCTTACCAAGGTACCGTGAAAAGCTTGTCTTACGTATTGTTTATACAGATAAAATTATTACACAGTGCATTGAGCTAGAATAAGGTAAAACAATAACGAGGCAGAATAAAGTGTAAAAGCTACCAATGCAGGGCAGTGCAAGTAAACAATAAAGAGCAGGATCATAACAAAGTAGATTGTGAGGTCAATAGTCCATCTTATCATAGGAGGTATGTTCAAGAGTCTGATAACAGTGAGACAGAAGCGGTCCTTGAGCCTGGTGGCACGTGCTTTCAGGCTTTTGTATCTTCAGCCTGATGGGAGAGGGGGGGAAAGAGAGAGTATCCAGGGTGGGTATGGTCTTTGATTATGCTGATTGCTTTACAGGGGCAGAGAAGTACAGACAGGGTCCATTGAGGGGAGGCTGGTTCCTGCGATGTGCTGAGATGTTGTCTTCAAGGTACAGTGAATCATATCTCAACAGGTAGAGCAATGGGTACATGCAGTGCTGACAGTATGAAAAAAAGGTTCAGCATATATGTAAGCATTTCGCTTTTATAACAAGGTGCATGTGGAATGTTACAAGATTAAAGCAAGTGCAAACCATCAGAGACAGGTGGATTCAGGTAGGAAACAGGTGGAGTGCTGTCGGCAATAAGTCTAACAGGGATTACTTGTTACTAAGGCTCTTCCCTAGAACTGACTATCTCTCAGAACAAAGAGGATAGTATCTTCTTTGCCATAGGATGATTGCCCCAGTTTAACTTCTTCCCAAACAGCGAATCTTCATCCACTGAGTTACAGGGCATGGAAGCAGGCCATTCAGTGCATTATATTGACAATCAAGCACACACTTAGAAATCTCATTTTATTCTTCCATGTTTCCCTCAACTGCCCCCACACATTCTACCACTCACCTACACACACCCTACGCACATAGACCAATTTACAGCGGCTGGTTAATCTATCAACATGATTTTGAGAAGAGCCCAAAGCACACAGGGGCAATCTATGCAGTCTCGTGGGAACAGTATGCCAACTCCACACAGACAGCATCACAGAGTCTGGCATGAAGTCGAGGCCTCCAGAGCTCTACTAGCCCCATTGATGTCCACACTTAACCATACATTTGTGATCAATCATATTCTGAGGACCTCAACAAAGTAGAGAAGCATCCATTCCACATTATTAATGGATAGAAAGTAATACTATTCTTCAGACATTGGTGGCAAATAATAGGAACAGGAACAGGTTAATAAGCTTCTTGATTTATTTCTGTCATTCAATAATAGCTTATCTGTGACCTAATGCCAGATTTCCACATTTTCAACATTAAATGCACCATTAGCCATTAAAAACTGAAGTCACAAATGACCACAGATCAATTTCAATTTGCAAAATAGAGTTCCAAATTTTGATCAGACTCTGTGAACTGAAGAGCTTTCTAACTTCCTCACTCCTGAAATAGCTGGCTTTAACTTTAGATTACGCTCCCTTCTCCACAGCTTCCAAAATACTGGAATTAATTGCTCTCTATTTATCCTAACTTGTCCCCTTAAAATCATAAAATCTTGCATTAAATCTCACCTAAACCTACGTAAAGGGCTTTAGTGTGGTTTGAGTTCAGTTTTTTGGTGTTCAATAAATGAGTTACTATGGCTTTTCTGAGACATAAAATGCCTCCGTCTTTTTAATTGCAAAAGCCTACAATACTAGTGGAGGTACTTCCTCCTCATAAAGTAATCTTTAACTCAGGCATCATTCTGATAACTCTACATTGTTCTCTCTCCAAGACCACTAGAGTTATTAACCACTCTATTTAGACTATAAGATCATAAGATATAGGAGCAGAATTAGGCCATTTGGCCCATCAAGTATGCACTGCCATTTCACTATGGCTGATCCTTTTTCCCTCTCAGTCCTAATCTCTTGTCTTTTCCCTGTAACCCTTCATGCCCTGACTAATCAAGAATCTATCAACCTCTGCCTTAAATATACCCAATGACCTGACCTCCACAACCGGCTGTGGCAATAAATTCCACAGATTATTTTTCTTGGAGAGAGAGACCAACATAGGGCTATTAGAATGGTATCCTTCCAACAAAGTCAGGATTGTTAGTGCAGTACCCGGCCCATTGCACAGTGTTGCATTGATCTTTTTTTTTGTCGGACCATATAATTTTGCTTCTACTTTGGCATGTAGTGCAGAGGAATTTTGTTATTGCAAAGGTCTGTTATTGCAGGGTTCTCATTGGAAGAAATAGTTTCCTCTGTTCCAAAGTAATGTCCTAGGGAGTTCAGGGAAGAGCCCATAGTGATGAGAGGCGGATCTTTTAGGAACACTTTACAGCATGCAGCTTTGATTGCAGAACTCAGCAATGTTGGTCTTGTCTGTGAAATTAAAACTATCGAACACTTAAACACTCTGAGTTGCACTAGTTATTTATCATACACCTGTAGCAAGATGCCAGAGGGATGTTCTGCCTTCGGCTTCTGAGATAGATAATCAACAGATACCGTGGAGATTCACACAGACATTAAAGTAAGTGAAAGAAAATGAATGTCTCCCCCCACCCCACCAACCCTTTGCCCCAGAAGGTTAATGACCCAGCAAAAAGGCTTGTTGTAATGCGTGAGAGAGCCAGTCTTGTGTAGAGTAATTGTCTTTCTTCTGATGACATTATATGGGGTGGCAGGGTAGCCTGGTGGTTAGCACAACGCTTTACAGTACTGTATAGCCGACCGTGGTTGAACACCTGCTGCTTACTGTGAGGGGCTTGTATGCCCCCCTGCGAATGCATGGGTTTCCTCCAGGTGCTCCAGTTTCCTCCTACAGTCCAAAAACGTTCCAGGTGGTAGGTTAATTGGTGATTGTAAACTGTCCTGTGATTAGACGAGGATTAAAATTGGGGGATAGCTGGGTGGTGGTTTGATGGGCTGGGAGGGCCCACACTACCTGTATCTCAATAAATAAATAATTTGATCATATGCAATCAAGCAAATCCTTTACAAAAGAAGAGGGAGAAGATTTCAATTTACCCCAGTAGACTATGTCCAGGTTTGTTGAAATAAGTGGAGTACTGGAAGAGCCTTAATAATATTTTACCTTCTCTGGCCTGACAAACATGAAAGCATCACTAAGTTCTTCTGGTTTTAACTTCTTGAGTAACCACAATTTTACACGCAGTGCTAATGCAGGGTTGCAAACTAAAACATCAACAATGCCCTCCCTTCCAGAGATGCTGCTCAACCCTTTGGCGGCCTTCTGCAGATTGTTGCCATTGTTTTCTTTGCTATGTTGTTGCAATTGAGTTGGTTTATCTCTGGGCTCTGCAGCAGAACCCAAACACATAACTAAACCATGTAAAACACATTCACACATCAGGTTTGAGTTGGGACGAGTCCATGTTCTGCAAAAACATTAAAGTTTGGGCCAGACCTGGTCACACACCATTTCATGAAGGCTTAGCTCAGAATTTTATCAAGTTCTGTTTGTCCATACCATGTGAGGTAAGGACTTTGGGGTTTTGTTATTTGAATTAATAGATATATTGTATTTGTTGTAAACTATGTACTAATTCATATATGTTCTCTCTTACCTGTTTACTGTCATATATTTTAATGTTGACTCTAAGAAAAATGTAGAATCTAAGAAAGCCAACATATACTTCATACCTTCATAACTTACTTCAGATTTCAAACTCTTGTTTCAGTTTGAACTAAATAATTTTCAAACTTGAAATGAAGTTCTATCATATTATGATCACTCTTCCCTGAAGGTCCCTTAACTACCAGAATATTAGTTAATTTTATCTCACTATACAGGAAAATATCTGATATCTCCTGCTCCCTCACTGGTCTCTCAACTTACTGATTTGCAAAGCCTCTCCATGAATTCATCCTCTGGATAGTTTTGCCACTGACAGAATAGGATACTCTAAACTATGTACATGTAGACTACTCCATATATAGATATCTTTAATTTTCTGATTCACTTTATGCCCTATGTCACCACTCATTGCCTACCAATGCTTTCTGTTATGTTATTTCTTATCTCCAACCAAAATGATTGATTTCCCTTGATGTTCCAAGTTATAATCCTGGTGCTGCCTTTTTTTAGTTTCTGTTCTGTAATATCAGAATCATCTGTCTCCTTTACAATTTTACTCATCACTTTTAAACATTAAGTACCCTGGAATATTTAATTCTCAGCCTTGGTCAGTTTGCTCCTTGGCTCTATAATAGCATTAAGTCGTTCTTATTTATAATTAAGCCATTAATTCACTTACCTTATTATGAGTACTGTATTCATTCCAATAAAGACTTTTCAAATTTGACTTTTTATGGTTCCTCCCTGCTCTGTCTCTAATTCAAGATGTGGACTATTCCTGTTTTTATACACACTATCATTTCCTGCTATTTGTTACACATTTGCTACCCTACACCATTCCCTTGCCCTTTTCCTTTAACTTTCTAAATTCTTCCCTTTCCAGTAATCTGTCCGACCTGCTTAATTTGAGCATTGGGTATTTGCTTTGCTCAGACAGTAGCCCAGCCCAAGTAAAGCCTATACCATCAGGGCAGTTCCTTCTTTCCCCAATTTTCTTGCCAGTATAACACACACAAAATGCAGGAACTCATCTAGCAGAGGAATGAATCAACAGTCGATGTTTTGGGCCAAGACCCTTCACCAGAACACATTTTGATTCCATGGAACAAAAACCATTTATCCTACTCCACCCCTTGAGCTATGTTTTCAACTCTCAGATTTTATTGACCCTGTGCCAAATTGTATGTGGTTCAGGTAGCAATCTGAAGATCATTCAATTTGTGGTTCTTCCCTTTACTTTGGATCCTCACTGCTCATACTCCTTCAGCAGAATCCCTTTCTTTGACCTATTAATGTTGCTGGTTCCCACATAGATGAGAACAGCTTTCCCCTCGCACTTCAATTTTCACTCTCTGAATCTCTTTTAAAGCTGACACATTGTGCATATTTCCAGTGCTCCATGTCAATTATAAGACCACAAGTCCATAAGATAGAGGAGTAGAATTAGGCCATTTGGCCCATTGAGTCTGCTCTGACATTTCATCACGGCTGATCCATTTTCCCCTCTCAGCCCCAATCTCCTGCCTTCTCCCCGTATCCCTTCATGCCCTGACAAACCAAGGATTTATCAAGCTCTGCCTTGAATATACCGAATGACTTGACCTCTTCAGGCACATGGACAATGAATTCCACAGATTATATCAAACATCGTCTTGCAACATACATTGTAAAAAGCTTGATTTAATGTTTACATTTAATGGTAGTTTCCAGATTAATAGAAATAATGTCTGGCTTGAAAAGAAGTAAAAATAATTGGACAGAAAGCACCAAGAGTTGATAATCAAATAAGTTATGACCTGAAGGGTAAAATTACATTTTAAATTCTATTTTTCACCATATTCGCTAAAGCTTTTGGGCAAAGTATTGAAGAACTGACAGGGAATTGCTATAATATAACTGTGTTTCAGCAAAAAAAAATACAGCTGTAATCAGTGAGAAGAGAAAGCTTCCAGGGAAAATTGAAAGACCAATTAAAGCCAGTCCGTTGGCAAATTCTTGAGAGCGGGGTCTGTGCTCAGCTCTGCATGATACACATGGCTAGCTGTTGCACTAGGTTTGCTGAGCTGGCTCATTTGAGTTGGTAATTAGTGGGACCTCTCAGACTGTTACTTTTGTACCATGCGGACATACTGAACCATAACAAGTAATTAACTTTGCACAGAGGAAGTGATCCCAAACAACATGCACCACATTGTAACAAGAAACCAACAGCTACTAATGAGCTTCATTTGTTAACAGGACACAGTTCAATTGAAGAGCAATGTCTCTTAGAATTGGATACTTGACTAGCAAGACAACTGATGTTATAGAGTACTTGTGATTGGGAAAGGAGGATTTGCTCCACTGCAAGTATTGTCCAGTAAATTGGGGAATGTGCCTTGTGTTGCTTGAAAGAATTCCTATTAAGCCTGAATAGACTTGCTAGGTTCTCACTCCCAGATGCAGTGTATTTGTAACTAATGACAGTCTCATTACTGGTAAATGGGTAAATTGGCTTACTTCTGTCACAGAGGCTGGTTTCTGTGATGTGCTGAGCTAAGCTGTGCCTACCACACTCTGTAGTTTCTTACAGTTGTAGTTGGAACAGTTGCCATACCAAGCTGTGCTGTATCCAGACAGCAAACAACAGGAATTCTGCAGATACTGGGAATTCAAGCAACGCACATCAAAGTTGCTGGTGAACGCAGCAGCTGGAAATTCAAGCAACACACATCAAAGTTGCTGGTGAACGCAGCAGGCTGGAAATTCAAGCAACACACATCAAAGTTGCTGGTGAACGCAGCAGGCTGGAAATTCAAGCAACACACATCAAAGTTGCTGGTGAACGCAGCAGGCTGGAAATTCAAGCAACACACATCAAAGTTGCTGGTGAACGCAGCAGGCTGGAAATTCAAGCAACACACATCAGTCCTGACGAAGGGTCTCGGCCTGATACGTCGAATGTACCTCTTCCTAGAGATGCTGCCTGGCCTGCTGCGTTCACCAGCAACTTTGATGTATGTTGCCTGTATCCAGACAGGATGCTTTCTATGGTGCAACAGTAGAAGTTGGTGAAGCTAAGCTCATCAGCACTTTTACTTCCTCAGGAAGCTAAAAATTTGGCATGTCCTCTTTGATCTTCAACAGCTTCTGTTGATGCACCACATAAAGATGAATGGTCTCAGCCTGAAACATCAACTGTTTACTCTTTTCCATAGATGTTGCCTGGTCTGCTGATTTCCTCCAGCATTTTGCATGTGTTGCATAGAAAGTATCCTATCTGTACACAGTACAGCGTGGTGTGGTAGTTGCTCTTGTGTCTATGTGGTTTTACCTAGACAGGCGTTTGGTAGTGTTCACTCCAAGGAACTTGACGTTTCCAGTCCTCTCAACCCTAGTATCATTAAAATAAAAATGAGCATGTGCACCACCCCCCTACCTAAATGTGATAACCTGCTCTTTTGTTTTGCTGATATTGAGGGAAAGGCTGTAGTCATGACACCATGCTACTGGGCTCTTTACCTCCTTCCTGTCCTTCAGCTTATTTTTATTTGATATTCGGCCACTGGTGTCATCAGCGAACTTGTAGATTAAGTCCAAGCAGAGTCTGGCCTCACAGTTGTGAGTGTATGGGGAGTATAGTAGGGGATTGAGGATGTAGCCTTGTGGGGTGGCAGTGTTGAGGATCATCATGCCAGAAATGTGGCTGCATATCCTTACTGATTGGAGGTCAAAGATCCTGTTGCAAAGGGAGGTGCTGAGTGCCATGTTTAGGAATTTGGAGATGAGTTTACTTGGAATTATAGTTCTGAAGGTGAAGATGTAGATAATAAACAATAGTGCAACATAGGTGGCTTTACTGTTCAGATGCTCCAGAGGTGAATGTAGCTTGGACCTGTTTTAGTTGTAGTCGAACTACTGTTGGTTGAGATTATCTAGGGAGCAAAATATATCTGCTTTAAATATGGTTGGTGCAAACATTCATATTTTAAGCTTGTTAATAATACCAAATAATAACTATAAATACCATCTAGAGCATCCATGGTAGCTATAAAAGCCAAGATTTTCTAGCAGCTTTTAATCATCAATTTGTCTTCCTCCATGTGTATAGGTGTGTATACATTTGCATAATGTATGTATACACAAATGTTCATGACGTGTGACTATGCATGTGCATTTGTATATGTCTGTACACATGTACATCTATGGATGTGCAGGTGTGTATACATGTGTTCATGTATGTGATGTATGTACGTGTGTGTGATGTGCAAGTGTACATGTGCACTTGCATATCTATGTGCACAAACACATGCACACATATTTGTATGTGTGTTTATATACATCATGCACACATCCTGATAGTTCTAAGAATGAATAATCTTGTCTGCAACAAATAGAATTCCCCTTGAGGACCAGTGTAATAATTCATGTACGAAGACATGGGAAATAGGTGGATGTCTTAAATGAATATCTCCAATCTTTTCCTATCGGTATTTACTGTGGAGAAAGACACAAAAATTGGCAAGCTCAGAGAAGAAGACAGTGATATCCTGAAGCATATTGACATGGTAAAGGAGGAGGTGCTGGCAGCCTTGAAGTGTATAAATGTGGATAAATCCCTAGGAACTGACTAGGGCTGCCCTTAGACATTATGGAAAGCAGGGGAGGAGATTGCTGGAGCCCAAGCAAAGATATCTGTATCTCCATTAGTCCTGTGTGAGGTACAGAAAGACTGTGGGATAGCTAATGTTGTGTCTTTATTTAAGACTGAAGAACAAGCCAGGGAAGTAAACATCAATGAACTTTATATCAGTGGTGGGAAAGTTACAGAGATGGATTCTTAGAGACAGAATGTATTTACATTTGGAAAGGCAAGAACTGATTAGGAATGGTTATTTACTGTGGAGACACGTCTGTGGGACATCATGTCTCACAAACTTGATTGAATTTTAAGAGGTGATCAAAAGGATTAACAAATGCTGGACAGTGGATATTGTCTACGTGGATTTTAGGAAGGCCTTTGGTTAGGTCCTTTGGCTGGTCCAGTATATTAGAAGACGTGGGGTCTCGAGTGAATAGTTAACTGGATACAAAATTGATGGTGGGAAGCAGAAAGTGGTACTGAAGGATTACTTTTCAGATTGAAGACCTGTAACCATTAGTGTGTCACACGGATAGGTGCTGAATCCTATAGGTGGCATGATTAGCAAGTTTGCACATGACATCAAAGCTGGTGATACAGTGGTCAGTGAGGAAGGTTGCCTAAGGGTTCAGCAGAATATAGATCAACTAGGAATCTGGGACACAAAATAATCTGCAGATGCTGGGGTCAAAGCAACACTCACAACATGCTGGAGGAACTCAGCAGGTCAGGCAGCATCAGTGGAAAAGATCGGTCAACGTTTCGGGCCAGAACCCTTCGTCAGGACTGCAGGGAAAAGGGGCAGAGGCCCTATGAAAGTTAACTTGGACAAGTGCAAAGTGATACACTTTGAGAAGCTAAACCAGGGCAGGACATACACTGTGAGTGGCTGGGTCCTAGGGAGTGTTGTTGAACAGTGGGACCTTGAGGTCTAAGTACAGTACATAGTCCCCTAAAGGTGGAGACACTGTTGATGAAGGCATATGAATCGCCTTCAACAGCTAAAGCAATGAGTTCAGGAGATGAAGTATCATATTACAGTTGCAAAAAAAATTGTTGGTTCAGATGCATCTGGAGTACTCTGTGCAGTTTCTGGTCACCATTTCATAAGGGAAGTTGATTACGTTAGAGAAGGTGCGGAAAAGATATGCAGGACTGTTACCTGGACGGGAGGGCTTACTTTATCAGAAAAGACAGGATAGGATGGGACTGTTCCCCAGGAGGAAAGAAATCATGAGGGGTGTGCAGGTTGCACAGTTATAGTCCTTTACCTAGTGTAAAGGAGATTAGTGGAGAGGGATGAACAGACAAGGGCGCTGTGTAGGAAGCGATCCCTGTGGAAAGCCGGGGGGGGCGGGGGGTGTGGGGGAGGAGTGAAAGATGTGTTTGATGGTACGACCCGATTGGAAGTTTCAGAGAATTATGTGCTAGATGCGGAGGCTGGTGGGATGGTAGGTGAGGACAAGAGGAACCCTATCCCTGGTAGGGTGGTGGGAGGATGGGGTTAGGGTAGATGTGCGTGAAATGGAAGAGATATGGTTGAGGGCAGCAATGATGGTGGAGGGGAAGCCCCTTCCTTTGAAGAAGGAAGACCTCTTAGTTCTGGAATGAGAAGCCTCATCCTGAGAGGAGATTTGGTGGAGATGGAGGAATTGAAAGATGGGGCTGGCAAGGATAAGGTTGGCGTCCCCTTACACCTTACATATCTGAATCTTATTCAGAGTTCTAATTTGTTACCAGAGGATCTTTGCTATTGATTCTCCTCTTAGAACATTTATAATTAGCTGGAGGAGTGACTAAATTTTTGGAGGAGCTTAGTTGACTTTGGGTAGTGAACTTGTAAACATTTATGTGTCACTAGCAAAGAGAAGGAAATAATTCCCTGTCTTCAACTGCTCATAAATATGTGGTGGTGAGCCATCTCATTAAATGTTTCTCTCTATAGTCGGCAGCCGTTGATCCCAGGGGGTCATGGGTTTGAGCCGCTGGTGGACTGTGTCATCTCCAGGGCACATGCCTGGGCAGGAAGATTTGAAGAACCGGCTGTTGCCCATGCAGCGGGTTCCCCCTCTCCATGTCACTGATGTAGTCCAAGGGAAGGGCAAGCGCCGATACAGCTTGGCACCAGTGTCGTTGCAGAGGTTGCCAGAGTGAACTTGTGAACAACATCAAACTGCCTTCGGGACCCCGACTCCGGATTTCTTCCTCGGGGTTTACTCCCGAAGCCTTTCCCATGGGTGGGTATGGCTGCAAGGCAGTGGAGACTCTCTGTACATCCATAATTATAATTAGATGGAGAAATCCAGGATCATAACCAAGCAGTGATGAAGGAATGCTATATGTACATAAGTCAGGACAGTGTATGACTTGGAGGAGAACCCTGAGATCATGCTGTCCTCACCCTTCCAAATAGGCTGTGCTGTTGGAAGGTCTGGTCAAAGAAGTCATCATGATTTGCTGTACTGCATCTTGAAAGTAAAAACAAAAATGGATTTGTATTTATCAAGTCTCTTTAATGATCTAAGAATGCCATAAGATAGTCTATTTCAACATATAGTTACAGTAGTAGTGTAGGAAACTCAAGAGCTGGTTGACGTACAGACACCTGAAAACTGTGACATGATAATACCTAAATAATTTGTTTCAATGATGCTAAATATTGGGCAGGACATGCACAGTAGGTAATGCCCATGTTCTTGATAAAATTCACTAGATTGTATCAGAAGGGCAGACAAGGATAATTTAAAAATATGATATCAGTGACATTTCAGCATTCCCTCAGCTACATATGTGTGCGTATTCATGCCCAGATTTATGTGTTTAAGTCTCCACACTGGGTTTGAACTTGGAACCAAATGAGTCAGAAGAGAAATAAGGACTAGTTAAGCCATGACTTACATTCAGATGGCAAAATCTGCAGCCACAGTCACTAGTGGTGGAGAAATGAATGTTTAAGGTGATGGATAGGGTGTCTGTTATACAGCCTGCTTTGTCCAGTGTGACAGTGAACTTTTTGATATTGTTACAATTCCATTCAGCCTTGTTGATAGTGGAAACAAACTGAGAAGTCAAGAGATTAATGAAGGCAGCTGACCTCTTCTTACTACACCATTGACCTGGCTATCTCAGTTAGATTTCTGGTCAATGGCAATTGCTAAGGATGTGAATGGAAGGGGCTCCAATGATGTGATGAAAATGAATATCAAGGGAAGGTGGTTAGACTCTTTATTGTAGAAAACGGCCTTTATGCATTAGTTGTCACTGATTAATGTGGGCCTAATTGTTGTCCAGGTCTTATAGAAGATGAACTTGCAAATTGACCCAAATCCTGTACAATCATTGGTAATAATTTCTGTTTCTGGTCTTAAGACGAACACTAATTATATTTATTTCACACAAAAGTCATTAACAATGATTGGGATGAGGACTCTCCATTGAGGAACTCAGACTGCAATGCACTGAGGCTGAGTGTGATGGAATTTCACTGTGTTTTTCCAAGCCCTACTTCCTAAATACAGCAGCTGACACTTCTGAAGATCAAAGTGTTGTTTTTGAATAAGTTAAATTTCCAACTAATATTCTTTATTTAACTTCTAGTTGTAAATGGGAGCCAGTATCCAGTTCCTACTGTAAATGGAAAGCAGTAATCAGTTTGAAGTTTGAAACAACAGCTTTGCAAACAAGATCTGTTTATACAGCAGATTCTCTGCCCCACAGCACCTGATATAGCTACACTATTTAATTCAAGGAAGCTTGCAACCTAGATGGATAATATCACTTAGTATATTAAATAACTGATCTATTAATAAGTTGGAGACAACTGTTCAGGATTTTTAGGAATGGTCCAGGAAAATCAAGAAGCATGACAGAAACACAGGGTGAATTAGAACCCATTCCTCTGCCTTCAATTTCTGTGACAGACAATTGTTTTTTCTGCAACTTGTGGGTAAGTCTTTTTAGCTTGAAAGAATTGTACCTGTATTTTGGAAATCTTTTGAGCTTTAGAAATGGCTTGTAATTTGGAAGCCTTTTATAATATAGAAATCAGCTGTGAGTTTTAAATATGTTTTAAGAATGTTGTTTGAATTTAAATGACTTGTGTTCAAACTACTCTGTTGGTTGGAAGTATCTCTTCCTTCGTAGGGAGGGGAGACCCACTGCTCAAATAGTGGGTATTGGCAGCTAAAATTGCCATGGAGCATAAACAGGGAAGTGAACAAGTCTTTGAAGATTGTTTAGTTACAGTATAATCTCCTTTTAGTGAGGGTGCCCATAGCTATCTAATCAGATAAGGCTTAAGTTCTTCGCTTGAGTTTAGAACTTCAGTCAGCAAACCCAACATCATCACATGACATCATTGACCTCTGACAATTCCAGCCTTTTTCCATTGTGTTCACTATGTCCCCTACAATTAAGACATCCCCTAAATCTAATGAATATTATTCTAAATAAATATGTAATATACTTCAACATAATTAATGCAATAACTTCTAATGGTTCTGACTAGACGTATCTATTCCCTCCTGGAACCCAATATTGTTAATTATTTAACATTCTATGATAAAGAAAGTGTCAACAAGACCATTGCCTTCCTTCTCTCCAGCACTTGCTTCCTTCCACTGTGCAACCCTCAAATCTTACCTCACTTCCTCCAATATTGTATCTTTACTGCAATCCTTTCAATTAACTTAGTCTAAATATCCAAAGATCCTGTTTCAATTCTAAGTTAACTACCAACTGATCAAGAATGGCTTGCCATGATCCGATAAATAGAGTCTTTGTCCTTACCCAGATATCTTTTAGACTTGGTCTGCCCTTTCGCTAAGTCTCCTCCTGCACAACACTTTTCAGTTGTGCTCCAGTTCTGTCTGCAGGCTTCTGTGCAGCTGGCTCTGTATTGCCCAGCAATGGGGGAAAGAAGCTTCTGTTGCTGAACCATATCTCACAGCGACCACCTGCATGTAGAAAAGTGCACACACTGGGGGAGTGCAGAACTGATGGCAGAGCCTGTGCTATAAAAAAAAGCACATTAGGAATCTGTGGCAGCTGAAATAGATTAAGATACGCACTGTGCTCACTTGCATAGGCACCTGTTTCAATGTGATGCTTCATCTGTGAGGCTTACTTCACAGCTACTTGACAGATCATGCACTAATGTTAGACTCCACTCTCTATCAGGTGTAATGGTGGGAAATAGTTCCACCTTCTAAAAGAAGCTTGTATATTATTCCAGAAATAATAAATGCTATCAAATCAGCTATTAATCACAAATATAAGTAACTGTTAGAACATAGAACATACTGTAGAGCTCAACAGCATAGTACAAGTCCTTCAGCCCCTGATGTTGTGTTGACCCTTTAACCTACTCTAAGATCAATCTAGCCCTGCCCCTGACATATCCTCCATTCTTCTATCTTCCATGTGCCTATCTTAAATGCTCCTAAGGTATCACCACCCCTGCCAGGAGGTTCCACACTCTCACCACACTCTATGTAAAAATTTTACCTTTAACATCCCTCTCTGTACTTCCCTCCAATCACCTGAAAGTTATGCTCTCTCTTATTAGGTATTTCTGCCCAGGGAAAAAAGTCCCTGACTATCCACTCCATCTATGCCTCTCATGATCTTGTACACCTCTATCAAATTGCCTCTCACTCTCCTTTGTTCCAAAGAGAAAAGCCCAAGCTCACTCAAGCTATCTTAGAACACAAGATCATAAGATATAGGAGCAGAATAGGCCATTTGGCCCATCGAGTCTGTTCCACCATTTTGTCATGGCTGATCCATTTTTCCTCTCAACCCCAATCTCCTGCCTTCACCCTGTATCCCTTCATGCCCTAACCAATCAAGAATCTATCAACCTCTGCCTGTGGCAACAAATTCCACAGATTCATCACTCTCTAGCTGAAGAAATTCCTCCTCATCTCCATTCTAAAAGGATGCCTCTCTATTTTGAGACTGTGCCCTCTGGTCTTAGACACAGCCACCATAGGAAACATCCTTTCCACATCAACTCTAGCAAGGCCTTTCACCATTCGACAGGTTTCATTGAGGTCCCCCCTCAATCTTCTGAAGTCTCATGAATATAGGTCCACAGCCATAAAGTGCTCTTCATATGACAAGCCATTCCATCCTGGAATCATTTTCGTGAACCTCCTTTGAACCTGCTCCAGTTTCAACACATCCATTTTAAGGTAAGGGACAGAAAGCTGCACACAATACTCCAATTCACCAATGCTTTATAAAATCCAACATTACATCCTTGATTTTATATTCTAGTCCTCTTGAAATGAGTGCTTACATCGCATTTGCCTTCCTCACTACAGACTCAACCTGCAAATTAACCTTTAGGGAATCCTGCACAAGGACTCTCAAATCCTTTTGCACCTCAGAGTTTTATTTTTTTCTCTCCATTTAGAAAACAGTCAACCCTTTTATTTCTTCTACCAAAGTACATGACCATACACTTCCTGACACTCTATTCCATCTGCCTAAGTCCTTCTGTAGCCTCCTTATTTCCTCAAAATTACCTGCCCTTCACCTATCTTTATATCATCTGAAAACTGTACAACAAAGCCATGAATTCCATCATCTAAATCATTGACATATAACATAAAAAGCAGTCCCCCACAGACCCTGTAGAACAGCACTGGTAGCCAACCATAAATCTCCTCTGCATCCTCTCTAAACCTTCAACATCCTTCCTGTAATGACAAAAGCAAAACTGACCACAATATTCCAAAATTGGTCTGACCAGGATTTTATAGACCTACAGCATTACCTTGCAGCTGTTACTGCTGAATGTCAAAAAACCATACACCTTCTTGACCACCCTTTCAAATTGCACAGCAACTTTGAGGGATCTATGGACATGGAACCCAAGACATCTCTGTTCATCCACACCACAAAGAATCTAACCATTAACCCTGCATTCTGCCTTCAAATTCAACCTGCAAGGTGAATCACATCACCCTTTTCTGGGTTGAACTCTATCTGCTACTTCTCAGCGCAGCTCTGCATTCTGTCAATGTCCCACTGCAACCTACAACAAACTTCCATACTATTCACAACCCCACCGACTTTTGTGTCATCTGCAAACTTACTAACCTACCTTCCTCTTTTGCATCCAAATCATTTATAAAAACCACAAAAAGCAGGGGTCCCAGAACAGATCCCTATGAAACACCATTGGTCACAGACCTCCAGGCAGAATACATTCTAACTACAACCACCCTCTGCGTTCTCTGGGCAAGCCAATTCTGTATCCACACAGCCATGTTTCTCTAGATCGCATGCCTCCTGACTTTCCGAATGAAAATACCAAGGGGAACCTTATCAAAAGCCTTACTAAAATCGATAACAACCACATCCACTGCTCAACCATCATCAATGTGCTTTGTTACATCCTTGAGGAATTCAATCAGGTTCATGCCATCTTGCCATTCACAAAGCCATGCTGACTATCCCTAATCAGACTCTGCTTCTCCAAATACTCATAATCCTCTTGAATTCTATCTTTTAATTGTACCCTCCAGAAAACAGAGCCCATCTCTGTATTTGTGCTGCTGTTGTAAGTGGAACACCCTTCTGTGGATTGAAAATGAACATGAGTGGTTGATGATCAGTAATGAGGGTAAACTCTCACCCATACTCTCACTGGCTGAAATGTTTTACACCTCAAACCAGACTCAAGGGCCTTCTGTCAATCTGTGCATAACTTCTCTCTGAAGTGGTAAAGGAACATGATGCCAAAGCTATTAGGCTTCCATCATTCATAACGTGACATGACTGCACACATACCATAAGGTGAGGCATCACAGATAAGCTTTACTGGATGATGTGTATCATAATGTGTGAGTACAGTGTCTGACGTTGCCATTTCTTTTACCTCTAGAAAAGCCATCTCACACTGCTTTGTCCATTGTCGCTTCTTCTGGATCTGTAGTAATGAATTCAAGAGGTGGAGAACAGTAGCTGGGTTTGGCAGGAACCTGTTATAGTATTTGTCAAATACTATAAAAGGAGTGCATCTCTGACGCATCTTTTTGCCCTGGGGCAACCTTCACTGCTTGAATTTTCTCAGCACACTTGTGTAATCCTTGTGTGACAATCAGATGACCACACCACAGTAAGTAATACTTGGCGTAAAGAATTCCCACTTGTTGCATTGTGTTCTGAGCCTACAATCTTTTTAACACTGTCTTGAGATTTTTGAGGTTTTCCTTGTTATCCTCACTGCTAACAATGATGTCCATCATGTAACACTGAGTGCCCATGCAACCTGGCAGCACCTGGTCCATAGCTTTCTGCCAGAGTGCAGTTGCAGATGCTACTCTAAAAATAAACCTCTTATAGTGATAAAGCCCTTTCTGAGTGATTATATTGAGAAATGCTTTGGAATCTTCTTCCATCTCCATCAGCTAAGTCTACTTTGCTGAAGTGTTTCACTCCAGAAAGGTTTGCAAGATACCTCTACCCTAAGCAAAGGGTATTAATCTATTTTTAGTACTGGGTTGATGGTGACCTTAAAATCACACAGATGCTGACAGACCCATTCTTCTTGGCTACTAGGACCACTGGCATTGCCCATGGGCTCCACTCAACCTTGAAAAGAATTCTTTCAGCCTCCATGGAATCTAACTCACTGGTTACTTTATCATGGATGGTATAAGGAATTGGACAGGCTTTGTAAAACTTGGGTGTGGCATTTTCATTTAACACTATTTTACTCTTGATATGTTTCAGTTTTCCATTGCTATCCTTGAACACCGCTGTGTTATTGTCCAGTCCCATTCTTAATTTGCTGTCAGTTGACTCTGTTGCAGGAGGTGGGCCATGCAAAAGGTGCAGGAGTCTTCAATCAGGTTGTTGTTGTCTGAGACAATCATGGCCCCAAAATACAAATGCTCCTGTTTTTGCCACATACAAGTTGCATGTGGTTTGCTGGTGGTTGTATCTCACTGTTAGGAATTTCATTCCCCTAGAAGTTATCTTTTCTCCCATAATCTTTTATTTGGAGGTCGCAGACTTCAGTTCAGTAACTTTGAAATGCCTTTCAAAGTCATTTGTGCAATAATTGAAACAGCCGAGCCAGTGTCTAATTGCATTTTATTTAATTTGTCTTCCACTTCTGGTGTCAGTCACATTGCTTGTCTTCTGTTAGTTTTCACATTGTAAGTCTCAAAGCTACTCAGTCCTGTGTCACTCATCATTATCAGATTTCTCATTAACAGCATCTAGATTAGTGCTGTTTTTGAACCTACTCCTAGATCAATTCCCACCTACATAGCCCTCGATCTTTCTTTCATCCATGTCTCTTAAATCTCCTGAGTGTAACCATTTCCACCACAATCTCTGGAAGTGTGTTCCACACACTCACCATTATCTGTGTAAGAAACCTTCCTTGCATCTGTACTTATTCAGGAGACGAACACAGAATCTAAAGAAGTGAGGCAAAGCAGCATCAACTTCATGGACCCTGTACAGAGGAGGAGGTGTGTTTGCTAGCCTGAGGCAAATCAGAATAAGTAAGTCCCCAGGGCCTGAAAAGCTATTCCCTTGGACCCTATGGGAAACAAGTACAGAAATTGCCCTATCAGAGATACTTAAAACATCCTTAGTGACAGGAGAGGAATCAGAGGATTGGAGGATAGCCAATGTTGTTCCACTGTTTAAAGAAGGCTCTAAACAGAAACCAGGAAATTATAAGCCAGTGAGTCAGACATCAGTTGTGGGAAAGTTATTGGAAAGTATTCTAAGGGACCAGATATATAAGTATTTAGAAAGACATGGACTGATTAAGGATAGTCAGCTTGGCTTCGTTCACCATTCCCAGTTTTCCTCTCTCATCTTGACCCCTTGCCCATCCATCATCTCCCACTGGTGCTCCTCCCCTTTTCTTTCTTCCATGGCCTTCTCTTCTCCCCCTTCTCCTGCCCTGTATCTCTTTCACATATCAACTTCCTAGCTCTTTACTTCATCCCTCCACCCCTCCCGGTTTCACCAATCACCTTGTGTTTCTTCCTCCACAACTCTCACCTTCTTATTCTGACTCCTCATTTGTTTTTTCTCCATTCTTGATGAAGAGTCTTGGCCTGAAACATCAGCTAAATTCTTTTCAATAGATACTGCCTGGCCAGCTGAGTTCCTCCAGGATTTTGTGTCTGTTGCTCAGATTTCCAGCATCTGCATTGTTCGTGATTGTTTCCAGCATGGCACACTGCTTTTACAGAAACCTGCTAATATAATCTATCTCACAGCACAGCAGTAGAGATCTTAACCAGGGCATAACATTATTAACCCATCCTTCCACTTACTCATCCAAGTAATTTATAAAAATCACAAAGAGGAGGGGTCTCAGAACAAATCCCTGCAGAGCACCACTGGTCACCGAACTTCAAGCAGATTATGTTCCATCTACTACTGACCTCTGCCTTCTGTGGGCAAACCAGTTCTGAATCACACAGCCAAGTTTCCCTGGAACCAATGCTCTTGATTTTATGAAATCACCATGGAAAATAAGACAAGGTTGTCGTGGCTTGGAGGCTTGCATGCCCCAATGACCAGAGAACAATGTTGGCTGGAGTCAAGGCTTTATGCTTTGACTCTTGGTAGGGTCACCCATGCCAAACAAGTCAAAGGGTAGAGACCAGAATTAGAGTGGTCTATCTGTCCTCCAGGTTCAGTGTTTCAGCTCAGGGCTAACAACCCTGAGTGGTCAAACAAAACTGCTCCAGAAACAACAGTGAAGAAACCTTCTACATCTGAGTATGATGGTATTCCTGAGTCTCCATCCAGAACTTTACGTAACTGATGGTAGTGAAAACGAGTTACTGACACAATGAAGGAAGTCCTGAACACCACCAGAGATGAAGGACCTTCATTGCTGTCCTAAATGCCAGTGGTGTTACAGGCAATGACAAGAGATGACAAGAGTGCTATCAACTGAGCCCAAAGATGACTTTGAAAACATTACAGCCTAAGGATTTTACCTAAGGCTTTCCATGCTAAAGTTTGATCAGTATTTTTATAAAACAACTTCATTTACTAGTTGAATTTGGAACTACAGCTCCTTGGATGGTGGAGGTATCTATCCAATTGTCTGTGATGGTGTTGGAAAACAAAGCTGTTCATTGATAGGGACGTTTTCACTCAATGGTCTCTTCCGACTGATAGCAAATCCAAGACAAAAGCCAAGATGAATAAAGCATTCAGCAGATGACAAACTTGTAACAGAACAGAAACAGAGACACGATACCCAATTCCAATTAAACAAGCCAGCAAGTTCTGTTCACCACCTTCTCAAACCACAAAGGGTTCTACAAACTGACAGTGTCCTGTATTTGATTTCCTTCTTTGTCCTAATCCGTAATGATTATCTTTCTTGCCTTTCGTTCATCATTTTATGTTTCTTCTGTCAGTATTTTTGTGTGCTTTCTGAATGTGCATGTAACAGAATTCCCCTTGTAGTCATGACAGCCATCTCATGTGCAAATTGTCACCCCTACAACTTATTGCTACTTATGTTGACACATAAAAGGTGAGTTGCTCCATTGTTCTATCCTCAGACCTGTTTCTTCCAAGCAAAGTGCATCTAACCTCATCTTTCAACTTAATCATTCTCTCTTTGCAAATTTTGAGCTGGCCAATACCTTTGGCTAATATTCAAGTATTTTGACTTAGAATTCCAATTTCATGATCAAATAAAACAAAATAGAGGCATGACTTAAATCAGTCATAATATTTTTAAGTTACTTCATGTAGTAGCTTCCAGTCTTTTTTCCTCACTAGTAAGTCTTCATTTATAAATCTAAATTGTTGGTAGATTATCTGCCCATATGTGAGATTGATCTATAAGTAAGTGCAGGCACTTTCCAAGAAGAATAATTGGGTACTAATCAAGAGTGCAAAATCTGAGTAATCATTTACCTTTTTAAACAAGGGGTCATTCTCAATTGAGTCGTCCAACTGTGAATCCTCTGGAGGCTGGTTAATCTAGCAGTGTCCACACAATACTATTTAGCTTAGTCAGATTTAACTACATCATACATGAGAGGAAATGTTAAATTCAATGAGTAGAATTGTTTCCTTCTGCACTATTAACATAAAATGTTAAACCACATTTGTCTTCAATTGGTGTGATCTGGAAGGAGACACAAGAGACTAGATACTGGAATCTGGTGAAACAAAAAATCTTCTGGAAGATCTATGATCTGAGCAGCTGCTGTGGGGGGAAAGGAAATGATGTTTTGAGACAAAATCTGCATCAGGACTGGTCTTGGAGAAGATTCTTTATAACTATACTGAACCTTTTGGATATAAGGCACCCCCATGGCATGAGAACAATGGTACATGTGATTTCAGAGAAACAGATTGGTTCTGGTCCTTCTTCCTGGAATCAAGCAGGTGGTGATCAAGGTAAAATTTGCCTAATTTAAATCCTAAGAGAATTGGCTTCCTAGAACACAGATGTCTCAATGTATGGACTTGAGTTTTAGTGGAATGAAAACCTCACCCATGCATGTGACAATGTACACTAATCAGCAATCTCTAAAAAGCTGTGTTCTTTTTGAATAAAATATCAGTTCCTTAGAGATACCTGTACTCTGCCTGCTCCAGATTTTAAAAATCTTCATTTTCACAGCTGATACCAGATGTTCACATATAGAATCAAGCAGAACTCTTTAAACACAATAAAAATATTCAAGACAATACATCAATACAAGGTGGAAATTCATTTCAAGGAATGAAGGCATTTCTGTGCAACATAAAATAAACTACATTTAATTTTAGAGATAAATGTGTTCCCAACAGGACTGAAAAGCATACTTCTTGCACCTACTGAGCAGCACAGGAATATCGAGCAAGAAGCCCTGGTATTTCATCCTGGTATTCCTGAACTTAAAACTTGGACAGTTAGTGATGATGAGCAAGAGTGTTAATCAGTCTGCAAAACTCCACATTGTACCAAAAAAACTTCTATATTTTAGATGTCCAACTCCCAGAGATACATCAGCCATGGATCAATGGCCACATTCAGTCAGATGTGTGGAGGTAACAACATCTGAGCTGCAGCTGTACAGCCAGAGATCCTATCTTACATATCAAACAGTCCACTGCCATCTAATACAGATTTCATGGATACCATGACACAACTTGAAGAAGAAAATTTTCACTCAATAACATTAATGGAGATTATCCAATTTATTCATTATGTTATGGGAGTTACAGGACACAAAACGACTGCTATCTTAACTATGTAAGGGGTTTCTTCATTTATGTTACTGCTAAGGCGAATAAAATGGTTTCTTTGTTATGTTAACTGCTGAGAAAGTGCTTCTCTCTCGCAGCTTGTTTGGGTTATAATTACTGATAAGAGAATTGTATTCATTTTCTAACCAATTGGGATAGATGTTATTCTTTCTTGTGTGTCTGTAAGCTATTATTTTCGCAGGCTTTGGGTCAGAAGGCGCCGTGGGGACAGAGAGAGGAGACGCGATGCTGTAAGCTGGACGACGGAACGGACCCCGAGCGGGAGTCCAAGGCCCAGGGTCTTCGGCGAGGAGAAGAGACGAAGGCAGACTTGTTTGGAACGTCTGGTCGAACACCGTGGTTAGTCCCAGGCGGCAGGTCGGTGAGGAATGGTGGAAAGACGACTCCATTCATTGAGCTCCAACGGTTGTGCACAAAGTGGTTGAACTTTGATAAGTTTGGCACCTTTTACTTTTCCTTTTATATTTTATCTCTATTAATTATATAATTCCAGTAAGATCTATAAAGTGTAATCATTTAATCGCATATAGTGTATTGTCTGTTATTTAGCAGGCTGAGGTACATCACACAGCATCTGCACAATCTTGATTACCCATTTTGGCAGGGCTGAAGGCTGCTCCCCCTAGATGAAAGCGAGCTGAGCGAGCCTGAGGCTTACCAGGGGAATACACCTACATAATAGCAATTACTGCACTTAAGAATTTCAATAGTTGTAAACTATAAAAAAGTCATGAAATATATTAAATGAATGTAAGCTCTTATGGTTTGCACTTTCAAACAGTTAGGATAACTTAGTGTATAAACAGAACTGGAAGACAAAATATTGAGCAATGGCGTACAAAACACCATGACAATGCAGGCTGCAGAGATACCATGTATTATCTTGAGTAACATGCATGAATAACTGACAGAATTTTTTTATACAAACACTATGCAAAAATACAAGCAAGCCAATGTAACGACTTTACTGCATTATCACCTGAATACATAAAGGGAGTTAAAATGTTTCCCTCTGGGGAACAAAAGATTTTTGTTACTTATTTTATCTCTTCTTACGTCAATTAAGTGTGAGTTGACTTCCCTGCCATGGCTAAATTATCTACATTTTTAAGTTGGAGAATTTGGTTGCTAAGGGAAGACGACTTCAAACTGTGTTGTCACAGTCTGGACAATTGTATCATGATTATTGGAAAGAAGTCGTGTGTTACCAGAGCAAAATATATAAATGGAACACCAGAGGGGTTTTTTTCATGGCTAATGCGCTTCAGTTTTTGCAGTTGCTGTTAGTATTACATGGCTCCATGCTGTTTAGTGTTTTTTTTATCACAAGTTGTACTTACTCCTTTTGTGTCCTTTTGGTTCCATCCAAAAAAGTTAAGTCCAACAAAGATGATCACAACGTGAATACTCGGATCAGCAGGCTGAGCTAGAAGTGGCACAATATAGGATCTGTCCTTTTTCCAGGTGAGTGTTGATGGATGCTGGGGCCCCTCGGGAAATTTTAACATCTCTATTGCAAAGGAGAGGAAGAAAAGCAAAGAAATATGAGCAAAAGTAAAACCAGGAAATGCTAGATATACACGCAACACACAAAAATGCTGGTGAACGCAGCAGGCCAGGCAGCATCTA
This sequence comes from Mobula birostris, assembly GCF_030028105.1. Classification (NCBI taxonomy): domain Eukaryota; kingdom Metazoa; phylum Chordata; class Chondrichthyes; order Myliobatiformes; family Myliobatidae; genus Mobula; species Mobula birostris. The sequence goes on along the minus strand of NC_092393.1, from coordinate 12,357,393 downwards.
TAGGAAGAGGTACAGTTGATGTTTCGGGCTGAGACCCTTCGTCCATGAAGGGTCTCAGCCCGAAACGTCGACTGTACCTCTTCCTATAGATGCTGCCTGGCCTGCTGCGTTCACCAGTTTTTTTTTTTATGTGTGTTGCTGGAATTTCCAGCATCTGCAGATTTCCTCGTGTTTGCTAGATATACACTATGGGTTAGGCAGCTGTTATCTCCCTTCTACAGAATAGAGGAGGGAGCCTGCTGAGGTGGGTAGGAGTGAGGTTTTAGCAAAGGGTACATTAATGTTCATGGACTCTTTCTTAGGGTTAGAGGAATAAAGAACTCGAAGGCACAAGCTCCATGAGGAAGTGACTGAGGCAGGTACATGAACAACATTTAAAAGGCACTTGGGCAAGAGCAGGGAAGGGAAAGTTTAAAAGTTCATCATGAAAGGAGAATTGTTATGTTTCAGTATGAAGACCTCAATCTAGGGCTGGGCAAAGCTGGTAGAGTTGCTGTCTCACAGTGCTAGTGAGCTGAGTTCAATCCTGATCTCTCCAAATGTTGCCTGTGTGAAGTTTGCAACCATATTGGATTACTCGATATGCACCAGCTTCCCAAAGATATACCAGTTGGTGGGTTTAGTTGATCATTGTAAATTGCCCCTAATAGGGCAGAGGGTAGAGCTTAGGATGAAGGCACCTAACGGCGACTCCTTTCCTTGCATCTTTGGAAACAGCTCAACTTCTACCTTTAATATCTCATTTTTTTCCTTTTCAGGATTCTTTTGAAGACCCTGACCTGGAGTTACATGCTGACATTGGTTCTTTGCATAAATGGGACCCACTCTCAGTGCCTCACATTGGCTGCTTTTCAATATGCCAAGGATGTGACCTGGAAGGCTAGTGCACCTTCAAGATGCTGGATTTTCATGGGTCTGGAGGCAGGCGGATTCGAGGTCGATACCGCCACCTGATGTTTTGTGGGTGACGGAAGATCGTAAGCAGTGAGCTGACTGTATGCCCAGAGACCCGAGTTCTTTGGGCATAGAGCTCAGAAAAAGCAACACAACAGACTTTTAACACCATAAATCAGGTTGTTTTGTTATATCTCCCCTCTCTGTGTGAAATGGGGACACCTCTTTTTCTCTTATTAGGGAGGGAGAGAGCCTGTGGTATTTTCAATTACCAGGTGAACAAGTAGACTTTGGGATACTGCAAGCCTGTGTCTTTATTGATGTTTTGCTGTACACTTGAGTGCTTCGTGGAGTGTGCAGATCCTTTTCAGCTGGTGGGGGAGGGGGCATTGCTTTGCTGCTGCTGCTTATGCGTTGGAGGGAGGAGTTGGGGTGGGCTTTGGGGTCCAAACATTTAACTGTCATTCACTCTTTGCAGCACTCCTCTGTTTTTGTGGATGTTTGCAAAGAAAAAGTATTTCAGGATGCATATTTTGTACATCTGACATTAAATATACCTGTTGAAACATATGTACGTGAATGGGTATTGACGGAAATGTCAGGAGATTAAAATGGGATTCATGTTGGATCAGTATAAACTAATGATAAACATGGACTCAATGGACCATGGGCTGTTTTCTTGTTCTATGATTCTATCATTGGAAAACTAAGTGAAAAGATTACCTTGGTTTGAATTCCCAAAATGTAATGCTTTGCACTTAACTGGATTAAATTGCATTTGCCATCACCAGCCCACTTACCCAGCTGATCAAAATCCCCCTGTAACTCTTGATAATTTTCATCACTGTCTACAATACCACCTATTGTAGTGTTATCTGCAAATTTACTAACGACGCTACATACATTCTCACCAAAGGCATTGATATAGGTGACAATGGACCCAGCACCGACCCCTGAGGTGCTTTACTATTCATGGCCGCTAGTCCAAAAAGCAACCATACACCATCATCCTTTTCTCCCTACCATCAAGTCAATTCTGTACCAATTTTGCCATCTCTCTCTGTATCCCATCAGTCTAACTTTACAGAGCAACCTACCATGCAGAACCTTATCAAAAGGCCTTGCTGAAGTCCATAAATTCTGAGCACAGAACTCTTGGTCACTTGTTCAAAATCTCAATCAAATTTGTGAGACATAATCTCTCACACACAGAGAAGTGCAACTACCCCTAATCAACCCGTCTTGTTAAATGTACTAAATGTACAACTTATCCCTCAGAATCTCCTCCAATTACCTATCTAATGCAGATGTTAGAAGATAGAATAGTACAGCACAGTACAGGTCCTTCGGCCCACAATGTTGTACCGACCCTCAAACCCTGCCTCCCATATAAGCCCCCACCTTAAATTCCTCCACCTACCTGTCTAGTAGTCTCTTAATCTTCACTAGTGTATCTGCCTCCACCACTGACTCAGGCAGTGCATTCCACGAACCAACCACTCTGAGTAAAAACCTTCCTCTAATATCCCCCTTGAACTTCCCACCCCTTACCTTAAAGCCATGTCCTCTTGTATTGAGCAGTGTTGCCCTGGGGAAGAGGCACTGGCTATCCACTCTACCTATTCCTCTTATTATCTAGTACACCTCTATCATGTCTCCTCTCATCCTCCTTCTCTCCAAAGAGTAAAGCCCTTGCTCCCTTAATCTCTTAGGCTTACTGTTTTATATTTCCCAGCCTGGGGAAAAGTACACACAGGACAACAAAGACTTTTTCGGGTTTTAATTCCTTTATCTGTTTTAGACGTTTAAGTGCCAGAAGAGGGTCATGAAACAAAATGCACGAAATTACAACCAGTTCTTGCCGTTACAATCTCAGTTTAACTTCCGATTCACACCCTTGTGTATGGACAGAATTGCATATGCAGTATAAAAAAACACCAGAACTAATAGGGTACTAATACGGTAGTGGCAATCCTGAAGGAACACAATACAAACAACATTAGAATCCCACCCACCCTGCATCTTATACATAACAGCGAAAAATGTAAGTAAACACATCTCATCTAAGACGTACACACATGCTGAACTTCCGAACAGAGACTAAACATTCACGCTACGCGGTTACATGCACAATCAGTACCGATACAATAAAGTTAGACAAAAGGTACACCTTGACACAACTTTTACAAGGCATTGCCTGGTAGTTAAATTACAGGAAGACTGACCTACCTGGATGGTGAGGAACTTCGTATAAGCCACACTACCCAGCATCGATTCCTTCACTCGTGGAAATCTAAAGTATCCACATGTAAAACATGTCAAATTACCAATATTCTCGATCCACCAACAAGCATAAACAAATTCACATGGATATTGTCAATTAATGCTCACCTTTCCTCACCATGCCCAGCACACTCTGGGAGGAACCAGATTCCAACGCCCCACCAGTGTCTTCAGCACAGACAAAATGGTCTTCCCACTATCCTGCGCGTGCGTAATGACATCACTGTCTCCCTTAAAGGCACAGACAACTATTCTAGGATTACCCGGATGGATGCCTAAGTACAGTTTTAATAAGATCCAACGGTCACCCAGTTAGATATAGTTTCTATTTTTTCTTTGCAGCCCTTCTTATATAAAGGCACATCTTATGCTCTTCTGGTAATTCACCCATTGCTAACTACCATGCAGGTATCTCGGCCACGGTTCCCACAATTTACCTTATGCTTCCCATAGCGTCCTAGGAAATACCAAATCAGGTCCTAGAGAACTATCTACCTTCATACATTTTAAGACATCTAGCATCTTCTCTGCTGCAATGTGAACTATTTATTTAGAGAACAAGCAACACATAGAAGTTGCTGGTGAACGCAGCAGGTCAGGCAGCATCTCTAGGAAGAGGTACAGTCGACATTTCCGGTCGACACCCTTCGTCAGGACTAACTGAAGGAAGAGCTAGTAAGAGATTTGAAAGTGGGAAGGGGAGGGGGAGATCCAAAATGATAGGAGAAGACAGGAGGGGGAGGGATGGAGCCAAGAGCTGGACAGTTGATTGGCAAAAGGGATATGAGAGGATCATGGGACAGGAGGCCCAGGGAGAAAGAAAAGGGGAGGGGGAAGCCCAGAGGATGGGCAAGGAGTATAGTGAGAGGGACAGAAGGAGAAAAAGGAGAGAGAGAAAAAGAATGTGTGTATAAAAATAAATGACGGATGGGGTACGAGGGGGAGGTGGGGCATTAGCGGAAGTTTGAGAAGTCGATGTTCATGCCATCAGGTTGGAGGCTACCCGGACAGAATACAAGGTGTTGTTCCTCCAACCTAAGTGTGGCTTCATCTTTACAGTAGAGGAGGGCGTGGACATTTATTTAGAGATACCAGGCAGAATAGGCCTTTCCAGCTCTTCGAGCCATGCCTCCTAGCAATTCCCCAATTTAATCCCAGCCTAATCACAGGATAATTTACAATGAACAATTAACCAATCAGTACATCTTTGAACTGTGGGAGGAAACTGGAGCACCTGGAGGAAACCCATATCAGGCACTGAAGCAAGGACCCAATCTCAGACCAAGGACTGTGCACACTGTGATATTTACTGAATACCAAATCCAGAGGGGCAACAAAGTCAGCATCAAAGTTCAGGCAGAAATCAAAAATTCCAGGGAAATCCAAATACCAGAATTGGGAAACAGGCAGAGTCGATATTCGGGCAGACAGAGTTCAAATACGAATGCTGGAAAGGCTCAGGAAAACTCACCGGTACAATCTGGAAACAAACAGGTGAAAACACAGGACTGAAATACACTGAGCAATAAACAGAGGCGCAGATGACAGGTGGAGCACAATGGGACAGAAGTAGCAGCAGGGCAGGTAATAATGAGAAACAGGTGAGAGGTGGAGTACTCAGTAATACAGGGGCCGGAGTAGAGCAGGAGCAGGAACAGGAGCACATGGGGCATGAAAACAAACAAGGCAATACAAAACCACAGACTGACGGCTAGGGGGAAAACACGCAAAAAGACAATGTTCAACTGGAGGTACTGACAGTACCCCCTCCCCCTGCCTTTACGGATGCCTCCTGGCGTCACGGCAGGTAGAGCTGGGTGCTGGCGATGAAAGTCCCTGATGAGAGGGGGGTTCAGGATGTTACAGGCGGGGACCCAGCACCTCTCCTCAGAACCATAGCCCTCTCAGTCCACAAGGTCCTGGAGGCTACAGCCCCAGCGACGAACGTCCAGCAGTTAATGCACTATGAAGGCCTCTGACCCATCGATGAGCCGTGGTGGGAGGGGGGTTTGGGGACAGGACACAGCAGATGGCTCATGAAAGGCTTGATGCAGGACACATGGAAGGTGGGATGAATGCGGCGAAGAGTGGAAGGGAGCTTGAGACGGAAGGCAGCAGGGCTGATGGCTTTAGTATTGGGAAAGGGGCCGATGAAGTGCGGGCAGCGAGTTTGCGGAAACCACCTTGAGGGGCAGGTCTCGGGTTGAAAGCCACACGTGCTGTCCCTGGCGGTAATGTGGGGCCTTGGAGCGATGGTGGTCAGCTTGATGCTTAACCCTAGCAGAGGCACGGAGAAGGGCAGAATGAGTGCACCTCCACGTCCGCTGACAATGGTGGATGAATGCCACGGCAGTTGGAACGCCAACCCCCTCCTCCTGGACAGGAGACAATGGAGGTTGGTAGCCAAGGCAGCACTCAAAGGGGGACAGACCGATGGATGAGGACTGATGAGAGCTTATGGCGTACTCAGCCCAGGGTAGCTGCTGTCTCCATGCAGAAGAGTTCTGGGAGACCAGACACTGCAATACTGTCTCTAGCTGTTGGTTGGCCCACTTGGTCTGCTCATTGGTCTGTGAGTGGAATCCTGAAGACAGACTCACAGAGGCACCCAGAAGATTACAGAATGCCCTCCAGAAGTTGGATGTGAATTGACAGCCCCTGTCTGACACAACGTCTGCAGGTAAACCGTGTAATTTAAAAACATGCAGTACTAGTAATTTGGCTGTTTCTTTGGCAGAGGGGAGTTTAGGTAAAGGAATGAAGTGTACAGACCTGGAGAAACCATCAACTACTGTGAGAACGGAGGTGTTACCACCTGATGGGGGAAGACTGGTGACAAAATCCAGGGCAATGTGGGACCAGGGTCTCTTGGGGATACTCAGGGGTTGTAACAGACAGGGGTTGTAACAACCGGTTAGAGTTCTTGCCTTGAGTGCAAGCTGAGATGAAGTTGCGGATGTCATCTCCCATGGAGGGCCACCAGAACTGCCGACTGATGAAGGCCTGAGTATGCTTGGTTCCAGGGTGACAGGATAACTGGGAAGAATGACCCCACTGCAATACCAGTGAGTGGCTAGAGCTGGGAACATAAAAACGGTTAGTGGTGCATTGACTAGGGGCCTGGCTCTGTTGAACAGCTTGCACAATAGATTCAATGTCCCATTGCGCTGCACCCATGAGACAGTGAGCAGGGAGGATGACATCGGGGACCTTAGGGGTCTCAGGAGGGAAATCTTCGGGAGAGGACATCAGGTTTTCCATTCAATTGAATCTTGAGGAAAACAGGGACCAACGAGCTTAACGGGAGTTGAGACACTTGGCAGTACGGATATATTCCAAGTTTTTGTGATCAGGTCAGAGAATGCTTTTTCAGCAGCAGGGGACCAGGAGAATCTGACTGCCGATGAGGTAAGAGCAGTGAGTGGTGCAGCCGGTGTAGTGTAGTTTCTGATGAAGCGGCAATAGAAGTTAGCAAAGCCCAAGAAGCAACTCCTGACCAGTCGAGGGTTGGGGCCATTCGACCACCGCCTTGACCTTCTGTTGGTCCATCTGAATGGAACTGTCTGAAATTACATACCCCAGGAAGGAGACCGTATTGCAATGAAACTCACATTTCTCAGCCTTCACAAACAGTTGGTTCTCCAGAAGGTGCTGGAGAACTCTGTGGACATGACCTGTGTGTTCAGCAAGGGACTTGGAAAATAATCAAAATATCCTTGAAATACACAAAAACAAATTGGTTCAGTATGTCCTTGACGATGTCACTTACCAGGGCTTGGAAGACTGAGGAGGCATTGGTGAGACCGAATGGCATGACCAGATACTCGTCATGGCTTGAGGTGGTGTTGAAGGCCGTATTCTACTCGTCCACTTAATGGATATGGACAAGATGGTAGGTGTTATGGAGATCAAGCTTGGTGAAAACTGAGGCTCCTTGCAGTAGTTCAAATGCCGAGGTCATGAGAGGAAGAGGGTAACAGTCCTTAACAGTGACTTCATTCAGTCCCCAGTAATCAGTGCGTGGATGTAAGGAGCTGTCCTTCTTGAAAAGAAAAAAACCAGCACTAACAGGGGAGGAAGACAGCGGGATAATGCCTGCAGCCAGAGACTCCTGAATGTACTTACTCATGGCTTCTGTTTCAGGTATGGACAGGGAATACAAGCGGCCCCTTGGGGGAGAGGTGCCAGGCAAGAGGTCAATGGTGCAATCATATGGATGACGAGGCAGTAGGGAAGTGGCCCGGGACTTGCTGAACTCAGCCTTGAGGTCCATGTATTCAGGATGGATGGCACTAAGGTCCAGAAATTCCTTGGTGGGGATTTGGGCTTGGAGACAAGGGGATATGAGCATGGCGGAGGCAATGGGAGTGACAGAATGGGCTCCAGCCTGCAATCTTGTGACTCAGCCAGTTAATGTTGGGGTTGTGTTTAACTAACCAGGGATGGCCCAGGACAATGGGAGCTTGAGGAGAGTCAGTAACATAAGGGTTAATTGTTCACGATTGTTGCTGGATAAGCTGAGACTCACCAGGGCTGTAACATGGGTGATGTTAGCCAGTCTCTGACCATTCAAGATGTTGGCCATCAATGGTGACTGGAGAGCAGAGGTGAGTAAGCCCCACTGAGCAGCCAAGCCCGAACCGATAAAACACCCCTCTGCACCAGAATCAACCAAGACGGAGACTGCTCGCCGTTGGACGCCCCACTCCAGAGAAGCAGGTATAAGAGTGAGTGGTGTCGAGGAGGGCCAGACAGGGGTCACGCTCACCAGTACTCCTCGTGCTACTGGTGAGCATTTGGTTTTTAATGGGCAGGTGGAGATGAAGTGGCCTGGTTGGCCACAGTACAGACAGGAACGGGTGCTGATTCTCCTTTGTCTTTCAATTGGCATCAGGCGGGTACGGTCAACATGCATAGCTTCAGGGTCTGGAATGGGAATTGTAGATGGGGGCAAATGGCAGGGCAATGTAGACTGAGGAGGAGCTTGGAACTCACCCAGTGCCCCTAGGGACCCTCTGGGACCCCTTCCTCTGTGGTGCTGCTGAAGGCGAATATCAATACGGCTGGCCAAATCCACCAGGGCTTCAAAGGTGACAAGAAGGTCCTGGATGACCAGCTCATCTTTCATGTCTTCGGAGAGGCCATTCAGGAAGGTGTCGTACTATGCCTCCGAGTTTCAGCCACTGGAGGTGGCTAGGGTCCGGATCTCCATGGCATAATCTGACACAGATCTGCACCCCTGGTGCATGTGCAGCATTTCACGGGCAGCTTCTCCCATGTTTGGAGCGATCAAACACTTTTCTCATCTCCTCAAAAAATAACTGAAAACTACTGCAGAAAGGTGAGCCTGCCTCCCAGACAGTTGTTCCTCATTCTCTTGCTCGACCAGACAGCTGGGTGATGACATAGGCCACCTTGGCTCAATCAGTCGGAAGGTTGTTGGTTGTAATTCGAAAAGGAGGATGCACTGGGAAAGAAAAGAGCAGCAGGTACTGGGCTCACTTTTCTGGAGGAGGCAGATGGGGCTCTTGGACAGGAACACAGAGGGCCGGGCAGAAGATGCAGTTGCAGATGTTGGTGGGCACTCTGGGGCAGCTGGAGTGACTGAGTCTGAGCCACAAGATCAGCTATATTAGCAGAAAGTGAGTCCGCTGCCCTGAACATGGAGTCCAGCTGGTTCTGGTGTCTCCCCAGCATCACTCCCTGTTGTTCCAGGATGGCTCTCAGACGACTGGGGTCTGCTGGATCCATTCTGGCCAGATTGATCAAAAATTCCAGAGAAATCCAAAGACCAGAATCGGGAAACAGGCAGAGTTGATATTCTGATGGACAGAGTTCAGATACGAATACTGGAAAGGCTCAGGAAAACTCACTGGTACAATCTGGAAACAAACAGGTTAAAACACAAGACTAAAATACACTGAACAATAAACAGAGAGGCAGATGATAGGTGGAGCACAATGAGACAGAAGTAGCAGCAGGACAGGTAATAATGAGAAACAGGTGAGAGGTGGAGTACTCAGTAATACAGGGGCCAGAGTCGAACAGGAGCAGGAACAGAAGTGGGGACAGGAGCACATGGGGCATGAAAACAAACAATACAAAACCACAGACTGATGGCTAGGGGGAAAACACACAAAAAGACAAAGTTCAACTGGAGATACTGACAACCCACCACAGGGAGAATGTGGAAATTCCTTACAGACAGTGACAGGAATTGACCGCAGGGTTCTGACGAAGGGTCTCGACCCGAAACGTTGACTGTACCTCTTCGTATAGATGCTGCCTGGCCTGCTGCATTCACCAGCAATTTTTATGTGTGTTGCTTGAAATTCCAGCATCTGCAGATTTCCTCGTGTTTGTATTTTAAAATCTTGGCATAGAAGGTTACATATTGGCATGATAGAAGATTGGCCTGCTGGCAGAAATCTTCAGGTTGACAAGATTTACATTAGAGTTGGTGCTGTGAGCCTCAATTTTTTTTACAATTTCTCAAAAAGATGAAGGCATTGGAGGTATAATTGTCAAATTTGCTGCTATGTGGAGCAGTAAGTGCAAAAGGACATAAGAAGGCTGCGAAAGGATATAGATAGAGTAAATAAATGGACAAAGATCGGGTGAATGGAATAAAATGAGGAAAAAATGAAACTGGTCATGAAATATACAAATGAGGAAAATTATCTTAACGATGAGAGAATGCAGAATGATCTAGGTGTCCTAATGCATTATTTGCAATGTCTGGTACGGAGGTATAGCAGGTAATATAGGTAATTAGGGACATTAGCAAAATACCATCATTTATTGCTAATGGAATTGAATGCAGAAATAGTGAAATTGTGATTCAGATATTGAGCTCTGGTGAAACTGTGCAGTAATGGCCTCATTATTTAAGGGACAATGTACATTGGAAGATGTTCAAAAAAGATTTGCTCAAATGGGATACCTAGAGTGAACTGATTGCCTTATGAAAATGATTGCACAGGCTAGGCTGGAATTTTGAACAGTGGAAGGTTATTTGACTGAAACATACAAGACCTTGAGGGATCTTGACTGGATAAATTTGATGAGATATTTCCTTTTATGGGAGAATCTAAAACTAGAGGGGTAAGGCAAAACTAATCTTTGGAACTTTCTTCAAAGGGTGGTGAGTGTTTAAATATTTTTAAGGCAGTGAAGCTTGATCAGCTCATTAGGAAAAGGCAGGGTTTAAATTCCAATAATGTCACCATGATCTTCTGGAATGGTTGACCAGCTTCATGGGGTGAGCAGCCTTTTCCTATTCCTATTTCTTAAGTTTATAGGGCCTTCTCATATATGTAGGCAAAGAATGAGAAGGGATAAGCTGAATCTCAGCTCAGTTTTGTACCTTAGTACATCTGTGGCTCAAGGGATAGATGAGTAACTCCTTTACAAATGTTTAAGTTGGCTACAGATAGCCATTGGTTCTACACTGGGCATCATCAACATAATGACAATTTCTGCTAAACCGGATTATCAATTGTTGATTTTGTTATTTTGAGCCATTTTTAAAGTGACTATTCTGTGCTGTATGTCCATGATTAACAGAGCCCCTCTAAATTTGTTACCATTTGAAAGGCTATCATTGAATATGCCTGGGATTAACAAGTACTCATAAATTTTACAAAGATTTCTACTTGAAATCCAGTGAAGTGTTGCACGGAAGAATTCCCAAACCCTGTAATTACAATCTCTATGAGTTCCAATGTGATTTCACCTGTAACTTTGATGTAGACTGGAAAGAAGTAGGAGATCCCTGAAGAAATTTCAGGCATATGCTTCTAGTTAAAAGACAGTTGCTTTGCAAGTGTCTCGACTAATCAGTCATGCAAAATAGATGTCCATTACAAAGTGTTGGATATGTGGCTTAGAGAATTAGTTCGATATTTTGCTCTTTTAAGGGGTGTACGTTTTGGTCAATGTTTGCTTTTAGTTTTTACTCAAAACAATATTCAGATGATTATGTAAGAAGAGATATTCCTATAGTTTATACATTTATTATCCAGAGTCATATTAGAATAATATTACTAATAAAATTGCCAGCAACCTTTTGTAGCCTTAATCCACTTGAGTTTTTTGTTTCATAGATTTGAATTTTCAATAGGTTGGGCCTAGGTATTAGTAATTTTTCAATACATTTTTTCAGTATATGAACATCACTGTTAAGGATAGCATTTATTGCCCATCTTTAATTTCCCTTGAGGAGGTGGTGGTGAGCCTTCCTTGAATTACTGCAGTCCACATGGTGAAAGCACCCCTACAGTGCTCTTGGGGAGGGAGTTCCAAGATTTCATGAAAGCTCAGCAATTTATTTCCAAGTCGGGATGGTGTGTGACCAGGAGGGAACCTGCAGGTCATACTGCTCCCGTACACCCTTATTTTCTTAGTTATTTTGTGAGTTATCAGAATTACCCAGGTAAACAACTGCAGTGGATTTTGTAAAGGGACACATTGCAGTCATGGTGCATAGCTGATAGAGGAAATGAATACTTTAAAGAACTGGGGATGGTCCCATCAAAATAGTTTCATTCATCTGCATAAAGTAGAGCTTCTTCAGTGCTGACATTGCATTTTCCAGGCAACTGGTAAGTATTCCATCACACTACTGATGCATGCTGTGTAGAAGAAAGAAAACCTTTGAAATGACAATGGATGAATTACATTACAGCATACCCAGTCGCTCAGCTGCTCTTATAACCAAAGTATTTATGTCACTAGTTCAGTTGAGTTCTTGGACACTGTAATGCCCAGATGTTGACTATGAAGGTCTAGGGGTAATGGTAATGCACAGGTGGATAGACTCTCTTTTGATGGAAATAGTTATTCAATGTGTGGTGTGAGTATTACTTGCAACCTATCAATCCTTGCCTGAATGTTGTCTAGGACCTGCTGCATGAAGACATGAACTACTTAATTTTTTGAGGAGTAGTGAATTGCATTGAACATATGGAAGCACCAATAAATACTTTCACTTAACTTTGATGAAGTTAGTGAAGATGGTCTGAAGAACTCCTGGGGCTGAGAGAAATTATCTTTGCAACAACCACCTTGCTTTGTTTAAGGTATGACTCCAACTACTAGAATATTTTCCACTTCTTGCCTAATGACGAGGATTCTTCAATGGCATATTTTTGTTGAACACTATTTTGAAATTAATGGCAGTTACTCTTGCTTCAGTCCATGTTCAGACCAAGACTGTGATGATGTCCTCAGTTGAGCTTTTCTGGCTGAACCCAAACTAAACATTATTGCGCAGGTTATTGGGCAGTAAATGTCATGGGAGTTGATCACACCTTCCAATACTTTGATAATGATTGATGGTAGTTTAACATTATGCCTCCAATAAATATTTATCCTCTGTTCTGACTGTCAGAAAAGACAAGAAGACCAGAGATCCTGATAATCAATATGGACTTAGTTGTCAAAAAGGACCTAGTTCTGTGTTGTATGATTTTATCACTAGAAAACTAAGTGAGCAGAGCTACTAGGACTTGATGCTTCAATCCCTGTGGTAAGTTGGTACTCCCGATGTTGGCAGTGGGCTTGAAGTGGTGACAAGGAAGGTAGGTACGTCATCAGGGTCATCAGGCGGGCACCCTCCTTCTTTGATGTTTCGTTGATAAGCCCACGACATCTCCAGAGGGCTCAACGGTGCTACCTGGTGTCCCAGATACCGCCCCCCCCCCCTCAGTTCCATACCCTCCTGTCTTCATCTTGCAGCCTAGTTGTTGTCTTTCCTTTTAATCCAAATATAATTGCTGCTTTCCTCTGCTGCACTTGACAAGGACTTGATTGCTTGTTGGAAGGAGTGACCCCTCACCCCATCTTCTTCAATAGACTGGTCGTAGATGTAGTCAGAATAGGCCCTTCCAACTCTCTAAGCCGGGCCTCCGGCAACCCCCATTTGAACCTTATCCTAATCACAGGACAATCTATAATGACCAATTAGCCTACTAACTGATGTGTCATTGGACTATGGGAGGAAACTCATGCATTTCACAGGGAGAATGTTGAAACTCCTTACAAAATACACTGGGATTGAACTTCGAACTCTGACACACCGAGCTGTTATAGTATCACACTGCCTGCTATGCTACCCTGCCACTCTGAATCTTGAGAAACCTGAAAAATTAAATCAATCCATCAGCCATCTCATAAGCCTGTTCTTTTACAATGATAGGATGGAATTCATCAGGAGTCAAGTTCTTGTTGGTCTGCAATTCCAACAATTTATTTGGTGTTGATTATAATTTTCCAGAGTTCTTCCCTCCCTTGCAGTTCCTAATTTACAGCTCTTTGGGATTTCCTTTGGGATCAATAAAGTATCTATCTATTTTACTGGTGTTTTACTTGCATCACTTAGAGAAGATGGATGCAAAATACCAGTTTATTTCATCTGCCATCTCATTACATTCCATTTCCCATCTCACTTCCTTTAGGAACTGTGCTCATTTGATTAATCATTTTCATTTTAAAATAACTTTAGATATCATTACTATCTATTTTTGCATTTCTGGATACCATGGTATCATTCTGTTCTTCTCTTATTGGTCATTCTTTGATGCTTTTAATTTTCTATTGAATCAACTAACCTTGCACAATTATATGCTTTCTTGTTATGGTTCAATACAACCTTTAATTTTTTAATTTATAATGGAGAGATGAAAATTGGTTGCAAGTATGAAGTCAAGCAGGGTGTGTCTTCACCTTCATTGACTCTCATCGTTCAGTGTCAGCAGTCAGGTTACAGTTCTGAAAAGTGAAAGGCACAAGGCAGGAGTAGTGATGAGTGGAGGGTTTCAGTAAGATTTTAGTGTATATGCAGTCATAAAGTCGTAGAATTGCACAGCACAGAAATGGGCACTTTGGTCCAACTCATCTGTGCCAACTGAGTTGCCTACATTAGCCTATCTGAGTCTGTCAGAGTAGTGTAGCGGTTAGTGTGACGCTATTACAACTCGGGGTGTCAGAGTTCAGAATTCAGCTTGTACATATTTCCATGAGTACGTGAGTTTCCTCTGGCTGCTCCGATTTCTTCCCACATTCCAAAGATGCACTGGTTAGTAGGTTAAACTGGTCATTGTAAATTGTCCTATGACAAATTGGTTATTAGGTGGGTTGCTGGGCAGTGCGGCTCATTGGGCTAGAACAGCCTGTTCCGCCCTGTATTCTAAACAGTTTTTTTAAATTGCCTGTGTTTGGCCTGTATCCATCTAAAACTTTACTATCCACATATCTGTCCAAATGACTTTTAAATATCACAATTGTACCTGCCTCAATGACTTACCCCTCTGCAGTTCACTTCAGGTGAGATTAGGAGATGAGAGGAAAGTGGAGAAGAAGAATGAGGCCTGAGGTCTGAGCATTCTGTTGTGTGGTCTCAGCTATGCATCCTTGGTCACTCCTTTTTGAGTGGTCAGTCTTCTTTTCCCTGAGCAGAGGGCGTTGTGTGGGTCTGGTTTTGAGGCTCTGCCAGTGCCACATGATTATTTTCTGCTGTATCCTGAACTATGCCAGCTTGTCCTTTGTAAAATATATTAATGAGTGACCAGACACAAGGAAATCTGCTGATGCTGGAAATTCAAGCAACACACACAAAAAATGCTGGTGAGCGCAGCAGGCCAGGCAGCATCTATAGGAAGACCCTAGTCCTGACGAAGGGTCCCAGCCCGAAATGTTGACTGTAGATGCTGCCTGGCCTGCTGTGTTCACCAGCACTTTTAATTTGTGTTAATGAGTGTCCATATGTTTCTGTAATGTGCCTGACATTATCAAATAGATTGATTACAATCTGTGAGATGTTGGTACATGATGAGTGTAGCAGTAAATGTGTGAGAATGGGATGGATTGTTGGCTATAATTGATAGAGACTGTTCTGGCAAAATTTAATTAACCAGAAACAATGCCTTTGGTCCTGCCTCCACAGATGCTGCCTCATCTGCTGTGTATTTCCACTGGTTATTGTACAAACTTTGTAGCATATTTAACATTTGAGTAACATTTGTAATATTATAAATATATTGTTTGATCAAGCATTCTTTCTTTGTTTGCATAATTCATAACAGGTTATGCTGTATGTATGCATGACATAGTTCATTGCACTACCATGTCATATATGCACCTCACTACAGAAAAGGAAAGTAGAAACTAAGTACACATGTTTCCTGGCTCCCAGGTTTTCCTTTCGATTAGTTTTTGGAGTCATAAAACACAACAGTCATGATGAGGTAGTTTTAAAACAAACTCGAGATGACCACCTACCTGTTCAACCACAGCATGCTTTTCTTCGGATCAGGGAGAGAGACGTTCGAGTTTTTAAAAAAGGCAGAATATGGACAAAACTCATGGGTTCATTAACAGTGAGTGTTTGGTGATAACAATCATAATTTTTTAAAAAACAGAAATGGCTGGCTACATAGAACCACAGAACACTACAGCACAGAAAACAGTCCATTCGGCCCTTCTAGTCTGTGCCAAAACTTTATTCCGCTAGTCCCATTGACCTGCACCCAGTCCATAACCCTCCAGACCTCTTCCATCCATGTTTCTGTGCAATTTATTCTTAAAACTTAAGAGTGACCCCGCATTTACCACATCAGATGGCAGCTCGTTCCACACTCCCACCGCTATCTGAGTGCAGAAGTTCCCCCTAATGTTCTCCCTAAACCTTTCCCCTTTCACCCTAAAGCCATGTCCTTTCATATTTATCTCTCCTAATCTAAGTGGAAAGAGCCTACTCGCATTTACTCTGTCTATACCGCTCATAATTTTGTAAACCTCTATCAAATCCCCCCTCATTCCTCTACGATCCAAGGAACAAAGTCCTAACCTGTTCAATCTTTCCCTGTAACTCAACTCCTGAAGAGTCAGCAACATCCTAGTAAATCTTTTCTGCACTCTTTCAATCTTACTGATATCATTCCTATAGTTAGGTGATCAGAACTGCACAAAATACTCCAAATTTGGCCTCACCAATGTCTTATACAACCTCACCATAACATCCCAACTCCTATACTCAATACTTTGACTTATGAATGCCAGGATGCTAAAAGCCTTCTTTACAGCTCTGTCTACCTGTGATGCCACTTTCAGGGAATTATGTATCTGAAGTCTCAGATCCCTTAGTTCCTCCGCACTCCTCAGTGCTCTACCATTTACTGTGTATGTCCTACCTTGATTTGTCCTTCCAAAATGCAACACCTCACACTTGTCTGCATTAAATTTCATCTGCCATTTTCTGGCCCATTTTTCCAGTTGGTCCAGATCCCTCTGCAAGCTTTGAAAGCCTTCTTCGCTGTCTAAAACGCCTCCAATCTTAGTGTCATCAGCAAACTTGCTGATCCAATTTACCACATTATCATCTAGATCATTGATATAGACAACAAACAACAATGGTCCCAACACAGATCCCTGAGGCACACCGCTAGTCACAGGCCTCCAGTCTGAGAAGCAATCATCCACTATAGACAACAATCTGTCTTCTCCCACACAGCCAATTTCGAATCCAGTTTACAACCTCTCCATGGATACCTGGTGTCTGAACCTTCTGATATAACCTCCCATATCTGACCTTGTCAAAGGCCTTACTAAAGTCCATGTAGACAATATCCACAGCCTTTTCTTCATCTATTTTCTTGGTAACCTCTTCAAAAAATCCTACAAGATTCGTTAAACACAATCTACCACGCACAAAGCCATGCTGACTATCCTTAATCAGCCCTTGGCTGTCCAAATACTCGTATCTCCGATCTCTTAGAACACCTTCCAATAATTTACCTACTACTCATAGTCATAGTCATAGTCATAGTCATACTTTATTAATCTCGGGGGAAACTGGTTTTTGTTACAGTTGCTCCATAAATAATAAATAGTAATAGAACCATAAATAGTTAAATAGTAATATGTAACTTATGCCAGTAAATTATGAACTAAGTCCAGGACCAGCCTATTGGCTCAGGATGTCTGACCCTCCAAGGGAAGAGTTATAAAGTTTAATGGCCACAGGCAGGAATGACTTCCTTTGACGCTCAGTGCTGCATCTCGGTGGGATGAGTCTCTGGCTGAATGTACTCCTGTGCCCACCCAGTACATTATGTAGTGGATGGGAGACATTGACCAAGATGGCATGCAACTTGGACAGCATCCTCTTTTCAGGCAGACCGTCAGACAGTCCAGTTCCATCCCCACAACATCACTGGCCTTACGAATGAGTTTGTTGATTCTGTTGGTGTCTGCCACCCTCAGCCTGCTGCCCCAGCACACAATAGCAAACATGATAGCACTGGCCACCACAGACTCGTAGAACATCCTCAGCATCGTCCGGCAGATGTTAAAGGACCTCAGTCTCCTCAGGAAATAGAGACGGCTCTGGCCCTTCTTGTAGACAGCCTCAGTGTTCTTTGACCAGTCCAGTTTATTGTCAATTGACCAGTCAGGCTACTGATGTCAGGCTCACCAGACTGTAATTACCTAGTTTACTTTTGGAGCGTTTTTTTAAACAATGGAACAGCATGAGCTACCCTCCAATCCTCCAGCACCGCACCCATGGCTAAGAACATTTTAAATATTTCTGCCAGGGCCCCTGCAATTTCTACACTAGTCTCTCTCAAGGTCCAAGGAAATATCATGTCAGGCCTGGGGGATTTATTTACCTTTATTCACTGTAAGATAGAGCTATTTGATTACACAACAGATGACTGGATGATGCATACTGAACAAATTGAGCTGTATTTTGAAGCAAACAACATAGCCAAAGAAAAGCAAGTGCCATAGCAATAGTTGGAAAAGCATACAGTTTGCTTAGAAGTTTAACTGCTCAAACCAAACCAGCCAAAATGAGCTTTGTTGATATCATGAACATAATGCAGGAACATTCAGAACCAAAGCTATTAATGATTGCAGAATGTTTTAGGTTTCAATAGTAGAATTGGAAACATAGAAACTTAGAAAACCTACAGCACAATACAAGCCCTTCAGCTGTGCCAAATATGTCCTTACTTTAGAAATTACCTAGGGTTACTAATATCTCTCTAATTTTCAGAGCTCCATGTACCTGTCCAGGAGTCTTTAAAAAACTCCACCACCATCACCGGCAGCCCATTCCATGCACTCACCACTCTGCGTAAAAAACTTACCCCTGACATCTCCTCTGTACCTACTTCCAAGCACCTTAAAACTGTGCCCTCTCATGCTAGCCATTTCAGCCCCGGGAAAACCCTCTGACTATCCACACAATCAATGCCTCTCATCATCTTATACACCTATAAGATGGTGATGATTATAAGTATTTGTTGGGTGAATTGGACTGTTTTAAGTTGTAATTCTATGTAGCTTGTCAAAAGAATAAATGTATTACCACATTATAAATCAATAAACAAATTTGGAGTGTAAAATGAAACAAATACTTGCATTACTAGAGTACAAATTGAAGTGAACTATATTATATCAGGTGAGACATGCAGAAAATTAATCCTATGTGACTGAATGTATCACTTTATTAATTTTATTGCACCCTTGTAACATGTCTTTCATGAAAGTAAAACTTTAGAATCTAGGCAAAGTGATTCCGTCCTTCAGACAAGGAACACATGTAAGCTATTCTCATTTGGCCTGAAATTGAAACTCACAAATAATTGAGCAGCCTTGAGCAACTTTCAGCTAACCACATATTTCATTAAACAGAACCCCGTCATCCAATGTTTGACCATAAACCAAACCACAGTTTTGTTTGTTCGATGCACAACACTTAAAAGTGTTGAGGTTGAGAAGAAATATCCTAATTAGCATAATTTATAATACCCCTGTGACTTCATTAAATTGAAACAGGTTTTTTTTTACTTGTAAATTCTGCATCTGAAGAAGCTGATGCCTTCTGGATAACTTCAGATTTCTGTTATCATCCAGGCAATGTTTGTAACTTAGACAGTGAGCTTTGGGCTATGCAACACTGGGAGGTATCACAATCACAGCTCTGTTTTCCTGCGCATTCCAGGGAACATTGTTGGATATTGTTTCAGAACAGTCATATTCCCTGTTTTTT
This sequence comes from Mobula birostris, assembly GCF_030028105.1. Taxonomy (NCBI): domain Eukaryota; kingdom Metazoa; phylum Chordata; class Chondrichthyes; order Myliobatiformes; family Myliobatidae; genus Mobula; species Mobula birostris. The sequence goes on along the minus strand of NC_092393.1, from coordinate 12,338,159 downwards.
TCCCTCTCTTATTCAGAGACACTGAAACTGTCAACACTAAGATTATTCAGCTTCAAAACTGGGCTTTGCCAAAGCGAGGCCTTCCTGGAAGCACTCATTTTATGAAGTACACTCCATTAAATAATAAGACATAACCTCCTAACAAGGTTATCACCACTAGCCAGTAACAATCAGAGCTCCTGTTCAGCAGACCTGATTCTTGGAGGTGTCCAATCAGATAAGCATAAAGATCCCTCACTACAGCAAGCTTTCCTTTTTTTTCTTTAAATCCATTAAACAGTATTGGATAAATTCCAGTTATATAATTCCAGTGGAAATATATGGTGTATGATACCTTTAACACCAAAAACCCAAAACATTCCATCCAGGATGGCGCCAGTGTGGAAACGAAACATCTGCAGTCTTGAAAAAGCATGAAAATGTTGAGCATGCTATTTAAACTTAGGGTTGTTACAAACATACAGTAGGCTGGTTAGTGTGGAAGGCATTGCCTCAACAGACTTTGGTGAGAACAGTCTTGGACAAACATAGGCAGAGGTTCGAACTAAGTTCCTAATACGTTTTTTCTCTCTTTCTTTGTCTATAGAAAAGAGCTAGTGCGCTGAGAATGGGTCCAGAGTTAATGGTATGTTCTTTGTGTGAAATGTGGAAACTCTGGGAAATCACCAGATTCCACATCTGCCTGAAGTGCACTGAGCTGCAGCTCCTTAGGGACCCTGTTAAGGAACTGGAGCTGCAGCTGGATGACCTTTGGTTAATCATTGGTTATAATCTATCAAGAATCACTTGATTCCGGCATGGTCCCGGAGGACTGGAAAATTGCAAATGTCACTCCACTCTTTAAGAAGGGAAGAAGGCAAAAGAATGGAAATTATAGGCCAGTTAGCTTAACATCAGTGGTTGAGAAAATGTTGGAGTCTATTATTAAAGATGAGGTTTTGGGATACTTGGACACTAATGATAAAATAAGTCAAAGTCAGCGTGGTTTCTGTAATGGGAAATTTTCCCTGACGAATCTGTTAGAATTCTTCAAGGAAGTAACAAGCAGGAGAGGCAGTGGATGTCATTTACTTGGATTCTCAGAAGGCATTTGATAAGGTGCCACACATGAGGCTGCTTAAAAAGATAAAATCCTATGGCATTACAGGAAGGATACTGGCGTGGATAGAGGAATGGCTGACAGAAGATTGAGAGTGGGAATAAAAGGGGCTTTTTCTGGTCCCTCCCTTCCTGTTCCTGATTTCCACCCATACTGACTCAAAAGAGGATCCTGTTACATTACCCACCCTTTCTGTAGCTGTAATAGTAACCCTGACCAGTAATGCCACCCCTCTTCCCCTTTTTCTCCCCTCTCTATCCCTTTTAAAGCACTGAAATCCAGGAGTATTGAGAGAATTCATTCCTGCCCTGGTTCCAGCCAAGTCTCTGTAATGGCCACTACATCATAATTCCATGTTTGTATCCAAGATCCCAGTTCATCACCTTTGTTCCTGATGTTTCTCACATAGAAGTAAACACACTTTATCCCTTCTACCTTACTACCTTTACACCCTTTATTCTGCTTCTCTTTCCTCAAAGCCTCTTTATATGTTAGATCTGGCTTTACTCCATGCACTATACTTCCAGTTCTCGCATGGCGTTTATCCTCCTCCACCTCACTATCTGCTCTAACACTCTGGTTCTCTTCCCCCTGCAAATCTAGTTTAAATTCCCCGGAGCAGCACTAGCAAAGCTTCCCGCAAGGATGTTAGTCCCCCTCCAGTTCAGGTGCAATCCGTCCCGTCAGAACAGGTCCCACCTTCCCTGGAACAAGGCCCAATTGTCCAGAAACATGAAGCCCTCTCACCTGCACCAACTCCTTAGCCATGTATTTAGCTGCATTATCTTCCTACTTCTAGCCTCACTAGCATGTGGCACGGGTAGCAATCCTGAGATCGCAACCTTGGAGGTTCTGTCCTTCAACTTTGCACCTAACTCCCTAAACTCTCTTTGCAGGACCTCCTTGTTCTTCCTATCCATATCATTGGTCCCTACATGGACCACGACTTCTGGCTGCTCAACCTCCCTCTTGAGAATACCGAGAACTCAATCGAGATATCGCGGACCCTGACACCACAGAGGCAACAGACCATCCGGGATCCTCGATCTCTCCCACAGAACCACTTATCTGTCCCCCTAACTATTGAATCCCCTATCACTACTGCTCTCCTCTTTTCCCTCCTTCCCTTCTGAGCTGAGGGTCCAGTCTCGGTGCCAGAGACGCGACCACTGTAACTTGTCCTTGGTAGGTCGTCCCCATCAACAGTATCCAAAACAGTATACTTATTATTGATGGGAACAGCCACAGGGGTGCTCTGCTCATTCTGTCTATTCCCCTTCCCTCTCCTGACAGTCACCCAGCTACCTGTCTCCTGACTTTTAGGATTGACTATCTCCCTGAAATTCCTGTCTTTTCTGCCTCTGTCTCACGAATGATCTGAAGTTCATCCAGCTCCAGCTCCAGCTTCAGTTCCCTACCTCTGTTTGTCAGGAACTGCAGCTGGATGCACCTTTTACAGGCGTAGTCGTCAGGAACAATTGTGCTGTCCCTGACTTCCCACATACTGCAAACGGAGCACTCGACTGCCCTAACTGCTGTCTCCATTACCTACCATTACCATTAAAGTTAATTAATAAAATTAATTTATTTCAAGGGGAGTGGAATATAAAAGCAAGGAGATAATGCTGACACTAGTCAGGTCACACTTGGAGCATTGCCAAAAGTTTTGGGCCCCATACCTCAGAATAACCATCAGGAGAGAGAAAGGGAATAGGCAGCCGGTGCGAAGGACCACTGTAGTGGGTCCCCTCAGTAATAAGTATACAACTTTGGATACCGCTGAAGGGGTTGGGAAACAACATCCATGCTGGAAGCTACTGTGACTGGCACAGAGTCTGGCTCTGTGGCTCAGAAGGGAAGGGGACAGAAGAGAGCAGTAGTGACAGGGAATTCCATAGTTAGAGGAGCAGACCTGAAATTTTGTAAGTGTGAAAGAGACACCCAGATGGTATTTTGTCTCACTGGTGCCAGGATCAGGGAAGTCTCAGATCAGGTCCACAGCATTCTAAATGGGGAGTGTGAGCAGCCAGAAGTCACGGTACATATTGGTCCCAACAACATACATAGGTAAAGGGAGGAGGTCCTGAAGAGAGAATATAGGGAGAATGTAGGATAGAAAGCTGAAAAGCAGGACTGCCAGGGTAGGAATCTCTGCATTGCAGCTTGTTTCATGCACCAGTGGGGGTCAGAATAGGATGATTTGACAGATGAAGGTGTAGCTGAGGAACTGGTGCAGGGCACATTGTTCCAGATTTCTGGATATTGGGATCTCTTCTGAGGAAGCTCTGACCTGGACAAAAGGGACAAATTACACCTGAACTCAAGATGTCTAATATCCTTGCGAGCAGGTTTCCTAGAACTGTTTGGGAGGGTATAAACTAATTTGGCGGGGGGGATGGGAACCAGAGTGATAGAGGGTAGTCAGTATACATGTAGATACAGTGTGTAGTGAGACTGTGAGGAAGGACAGGCAGATAATAGGGAAAAATTGCAGTCATTGGGATGAGTTGAAGAGTAACATGAGGATAAAATTGAAACGGGTGATGAATACAGAACTGAAAGTGTTATATTTGAATGCATGCAGTATAAGGAATAAGGTGGATGATCTTGTAGCACAGTTAGAGATTGGCAGGTATGATATTGTGGGCATCACTGAGTTGTGGCTGAAAGAAGATCATAATTGGGAGCTTCACATCCAAGGATACACATTTTATTGAAAGGACAGGCAGGTAGGCAGAAGGGGTGGGTGACTCTGTTCATAAAAATGAAATCCTTAGAAATAGGTGACATGGGATTGAAAGGTGTAGAATTCTTGTGGATAGAGTTAAGAAATTTCAATGGTAAACATACCCTGATGGGTGGTATGTACAGGCCTCTAAACTGTAGCCAGGATATGAAATATAAATTACAACAGGAGAAAAAAAAGGCATGTAAAAGGGGTAATGGTGTGATAGTCATGGGGGATTTCAATATGCAGGTAGTCTGGTAAAACTAGTTTGGTGCTGGATCCCAAGAGAGGGAATTTATAAAATGCCAAGAGATATCTCTTTAGAGAAGCTTATGGTTGAGCCAACTAGGGAAAAGACAACTCTGGAATGGGTATTGTGTAATGAACCCAATTTGCTTTGGGGGTTTAAGGTAAAAGAATCCTTAAGAGGCAGTGGACATAATATGATAGAATTCACCCTACAATTTGAGAGGGTGAGGATAAAGTCAGATGTTTCAGTATTACAATCTAGTAAAGGGAATTACAGAGGCAAGAGAGAGGAATTGGATAAAGTTGGCTGGAAGGTGTCATTAACAGGGATGATGGCAGAACAGCAATGGCTGGAGTATATGGGGGCAATCTGGGTGGTGCAGGATAGATATATGCCAAAAATGAAGAAGTATTCTAAAGGGGGGGATGAGGCTTATGTATTTTGCATCAGTCTTCACTGGAAGACACTAACAGCATGCCAGAAATTTGCTGGTGTCAGGGGACAGAAGTGACTAGTTACTATTACTAAGAAGAAGATGGTTAAGATGCTGAAAGGTCTCAAAGTAGATAAGTTTCCTGGACCAGATGGACTACACTCCAGAGTTCTGAAAGAGATAGCTGAAGAAATTGTGGAGACATTAGTAATGATCTTCAAAGAATCACCAGATTCTGAAAAATTGCAAAAGTCACTCCACTCTTTAAGAGAGGAGGCAGAAGAAAGGAACTTATAGGCCAGTTAGCCTGACTTGAGTGGCTAGGAAGTTTTGGAGTTTATTATTATGGACGAGGTTTCTGGGTACTTGGAGGCACACGATAAAATAGGCCAAAGCAGCATGGTTTCTTTAAGGGGAAATCTTGCCTAAAATTGGAATCACAAAATACTCTGCAGATGCTGGGGTCAAACTAACACTCACAACACACTGGAGGAACTCAGCAGGTCGGGCAGCATCCGTGGAAACGATGAGTCGACATTTCGGGCTGGAACCCTTTGTCAGGACTGAAGAGGGAAGGGGCAGAGGCCCTGTAAAGAAGGTGGGGGGAGGGTGGGAAGGAGAAGGCTGGTAGGTTCCAGGTGAAAAACCTGTAAGGGGAAAATTAAAGGGGTGGGGGAGGGGAAGCAGAGAGGTGATAGGCAGGAAAGGTGAAGAAAGAATAGGGGAAAACACAATGGGTAGTAGAAGGAGGCGGAACCATGAGGGAGATGATAGGCACCTGGGGGAGGGGGCAGAGTGACATAGGGATAGGGGAAGGGAGGGGGAGGGAAATACTGGAAGCTGGAGAATTCTATGTTCATACCAAGGGGCTGGAGACTACCTAGATGGTATATGAGGTGTTGCTCCTCCAACCTGAGTTTAGCCTCATCATGGCCATGTATGGACATATCTGAATGGGAATGGGAAGCAGAGTTGAAGTGGGTGGCTCCTGGGAGATCCTGCCTGTTGTGGCGGACGGAGCGGAGGTGCTCGATGAAGCGGTCCCCCAATCTGTGTCGGGTTTCACTGATGTAGAGGAGGCCGCACCTGGAGCACTGGATGCAATAGATGACCCCAACAGACTCACAAGTGAAGTGTGGCCTCACTTGGAAGTTTGGGGCCCTGACTGGTGACAAGAGAGGAGGTATAGGGACAGGTATAGCACTTACGCTTACGGAGATAAGTGCTGGGTGGGAGATCCGTGGGGAGGGATGTTGTAAGTTGTCCCATTATTAGGCTAAGTCTGAATCGGGGGTTGCTGGGGCAACATGGCTTGAAGGGTTGGAAGGGCCTACTCCATGAAATAAGTAAATCAAAACCCAGGAGAATGTTTTGTTCCCATATCCTTCTAACACTGGAACCCTGAAACCAGTCACGATCGATTACAGTAATCACTGACCAGTCAATTCTGTTCAACACAAGCAGCAAACCTACCTCATTCTAGGAAGTTTATGTACCCAAGACTCATCAAAGTAGCCTGTATTTATAGCTTGCCTGGTTAACTCGTACATATCAGCAAGGTCACAAAAGATTGTTTGTACTGATTCTGCTATAGTTCCACTTACATATTTAAGGCATTTTGTTAAGTGTCCTGTTGAAGGTCACTTCAGCCTCTTGAGAAAAGAACTTCAGCATCTCAAAACAGTATAAGCACAGCTCATGTTTCATATTAGTGAATGAACATTTCAATAGCTGGTGAATTCTGTTTACAATGATAGGTAAAGCTGACCCCTTTGCAAAGGTGACTGCTAAGAGAAGGAATAATTGGTGAAGATGAAGATTCCACTTGATGAAGATTCTGACAAAGCCTATTGATTTATCTTACAGAATGGGCAATGGTGCAATATGTTGAAGAGAAGTGCCCAGCCATGGAACTATACTTCAGCAGGCAGAGAGAGAAAATGGAAAAGGTTAAACTGGAGAAAGAAGAAAATCATCTGCAGACTTTATCGAGATCAAACCAGTCAATAATCCAATTAGCACTGGAATGTGTACAAAGCAAATTTATATAAAATAACTGACAGTGGGGATCAGCCACATTAGATTTTTAACTAAAAAGCCACACACAAGATAATGTGGATTTGATCACCTTGGAAATAAAAGTTAAATAAAGCTAGGCAAATGTTTGAAGTTAATCAGATTTAGCCTTGAAAAATCTCCCTCTGCTAATCAATTTTCCTCCACCATCTCCAGCAGGCTTTTTCAATCTAAGCACAATTATTGATACGGTGCTAAGTTTCAACAAGAGGAAGTAGGTTAAGTAGATGGATTCTCACCTGCCTATTACTTCTTCTTATAGATAGATAGATATACTTTATTAATCCTGAGGGAAATTTAGTTTCCTTACAGCCGCACCAACCAAGAATAGAGCGTAAATATAGCAATACAAAACCACCAACAATCAAACAACAAAATGCAAACTATGCCAGATGGAAAATAAATCCGGGACCAGTCTATTGGCTCAAGGTGTCTGACCCTCCACGGGAGGAGCTGCACGTTCGAAGGCCACAGGCAGGAACGACCTCCCGTGCCGCCAAGTGTTGTATCACGGTGGAATGTGGCCGAAGTCCAACAGTAAAAAGTTCAATATCCAGTCTGCAAACACATTCCTCGATCGTAATATGCCCCGGATTGCACCATCTGTTGTTAACCAGAACAGTAAGCACCCAACTCCTTTACGCTTACCGCTCTCAGTGCACTTCCGGTCAGCCGGAACGGTATTCTTGGTCCTTTCTTCCTTCCCTTTCTCCTATGGCCCACTCCACTTCTATCAGATTCCTTCTTCTCCAGCCCTTGACCTTTCCCATCCACCTGGCTTCACCTGTCACCTTCCAACTAGCCTGCTTCCCTTCCCCTCCATCTTTTTATTCTGACAGCTTCTCCTTTCCTTCTCAGTCCTGAAGAAAGGTCTTGGCCCAAAATGTCAGTTGTTTATTCACTTCCATAGATGCTGCTTGACCTGCTGAGTTCCTCCAGCATTTTGTGTGTTGCTTTGGTAGATAGATTACATAGAAACATAGGAAACCTACAGCACAATACAGGCCCTTTGGCCCACAAAGTTGTGCCGAACATGTCCCTACCTTAGAAATTACTAGGGTTACCCATAGCCCTCTATTTTACTAAGCCTGTACCTATCCAAAAGTCTCTTAAAAGACCCTACTGTATCTACCTCGACAACCGTTGCCAGTTGCCGGGTTGTCTCTTACTAGCTCAGTGACAAGAGGCACTGTACTCAAGTATACTTCAGACACTGCTAGAAAATTGCCTGGAGTGTGTAGAACTGTATTCTAATCGATTATACTAATGCTAGGTCTTCAGCCCATGATCTTTCCAGAGCAGCTGTGGTTTGGTGGCAGCACTCCCCTGCCTTTCTGCAGGCACTTTAGTATGTAACGTGGGCTGAAGCTCTGGTGCAATTACAAGGGAAAGCTGCTCTCTCAGCAACACCATCACTTGGGTGAGATGTCGAACCAGCAGCCTGCCTGCCCTCTCGGATGCAAATAATGAACTATAAGAAAGTCTCCCTGGAGTTCCTCACTCAACATAAATCAACATATCCTCAGAATAGAGGGCCTTCCTTTCAGAACGAAGACTTGGAGGAATTTCTTTAACCAGGGAGTGGAGAATCTATGGAATTTATTGCCACAGGTGGCTGTGGAGGCCAAGTCATAGGGTATATTTGAGCCAGTGGTTGATAGATACTTGATTAGTCTGGGCATGAAACAATATGGGGAGAAGGTAAAAGATTGGGGCTGAGAAGGAAACTGTATCAGCCATGATGAAATGGTGAAGCAGATTCAACAGGCTAAATGGGTTCATTCTGCTCCTATACCTTATGGTCTTATGCTTCAGCGGTGGTTTGTAGGCCTCGCTGTTACCAAATATTGGAGCATGGAATACAGAAAAGTACAGCACAGGAACAGGGAGGTCATTCAGCTCACAATGTTGTGCCAAACCAGCTTAGAAACAAATCAAATCACACAAACACAATCCCTGCTACCTACGCAATGCGCATATCACTCCATCTTCCTTACATCCATGTGCCTTTACAAACATCTCTTGAAATATTCTGCCTCACACTCCATGCTAAACAGTGGATCAACACAAACAGTAGACTCAGCCTAGGGATGCCCTTTGTCTTTCCTGTTTGATTTGTGAGATCATGCAGGTCCATTAAAGCTTAAGAATGAAAGTGATGTTATCCTAAGAAAATCCTTTTTTTTGCATTGAAAATGCCTTGTTGATTTCAAAGTAGATTTAAAGCTTCTATTGTTTAAGAGCTATAACAAATCCAAAAGCCTTGGTTAAGCTTGAAGAGATTTGTTCAGCTAAATACCAGGAGTGGAAGGTGATATACTTGGACTGAGGCTTTGTTTGTTGTCCCCTTGTATAACAGATGGAAAACATCACTACAACTAATGGCATTGTGAGTAAAAACCACAATGATAAAACTTAACTCGACTAGAAATAGAGCATTGCATACAAGAACAAGAGCAAGCCTTTTAGCTCCTTCACCAGGCTGTTCTTTGAGGAAATATTATTTTTAACGTGTAGAGGTGGTGAAGATGGGAACAAAATCATTCTTCCAAGTAAATAACGGAAATCAGGAAGAGCCAAGCTCCAAAAATGATGTGGTTCAAATTAGGAAAATGGGACTGTTCTGTACATTGGTGACCATGGCCTAACTGAATAACTTGACTGGCTATTGTGTTTAAAAACGCAAACAACAGGAATTCTGCAGATGCTGGAAATTCAAGCAACACACATAAAAGTTGCTGGTGAACGCAGCAGGCCAGGCAGCATCTCTAGGAAGAGGTGCAGTCGACGTTTCAGGCCGAGACCCTTGGTCAGGACTAACTGAAGGAAGAGTGAATAAGGGATTTGAAGTTGGAGGGGGAGGGGGAGGTCCAAAATGATAGGAGAAGACAGGAGGGGGAGGGATGGAGCCAAGAGCTGGACAGGTGATAGGCAAAAGGGATATGAGAGGATCATGGGACAGGAGGTCTGGGAAGAAAGACAAGGGGTGGGGGGGGGGGACCCAGAGGATGGGCAAGGGGTATATTCAGAGGGACAGAGGGAGAAGAAGGAGAGTGAGAGAAAGAATGTGTGTATAAAAATAAGTAACAGATGGGGTACGAGGGGGAGGTGGGGCATTAGCGGAAGTTAGAGAAGTCGATGTTCATGCCATCAGGTTGGAGGCTACCCAGAAGGAATATAAGGTGTTGTTCCTCCAACCTGAGTGTGGCTTCATCTTTACAGTAGAGGAGGCCGTGGATAGGCATGTCAGAATGGGAATGGGATGTGGAATTAAAATGTGTGGCCACTGGGAGATCCTGCTTTCTCTGGCGGACAGAGCGTAGGTGTTCAGCAAAGCGGTCTCCCAGTCTGCGTTGGGTCTCGCCAATATATAAAAGGCCACATCGGGAGCTTCAGCAAAGCGGTCTCCCAGTCTGCGTCGGGTCTCGCCAATATATAAAAGGCCACATCGGGAGCTTCAGCAAAGCGGTCTCCCAGTCTGCTTCAGCAAAGCGGTCTCCCAGTCCTCCCTTACCACCATTCAGGGCCCCAAACAGTCCTTCCAGGTGAGGCAACACTTCACCTGTGAGTTGGCTGGGGTGATAGACTGCGTCCGGTGCTCCTGATGTGGCCTTTTATGTATTGGCGAGACCAGACGCAGACTGGGAGACCGCTTTGCTGAACACTTATGCTCTGTCCGCCAGAGAAAGCAGGATCTCCCAGTGGCCACACATTTTAATTCCACATCCCATTCCCATTCTGACATGTCTATCCATGGCCTCCTCTACTGTAAAGATGAAGCCACACTCAGGTTGGAGGAACAACACCTTATATTCCTTCTGGGTAGCCTCCAATCTGATGGCATGAACATCGACTTCTCTAACTTCCGCTAATGCCCCACCTCCCCAGCGTACTCCATTTGTTAATTATTTTTATACACACATTCTTTCTCTCACTCTCCTTTTTCTCCCTCTGTCCCTCTGAATATACCCCTTGCCCATCCTCTGGGTCCCCTCCCCACTCCTTGTCTTTCTTCCCGGACCTCCTGTCCCATGATCCTCTCGTATCCCTTTTGCCTATCACCTGTCCAGCTCTTGGCTCCATCCCTCCCCCTCCTGTCTTCTCCTATCATTTTGGATCTCCCCCTCCCCCTCCAACTTTCAAATCCCTTACTCGCTCTTCCTTCAGTTAGTCCTGACGAAGGGTCTCGGCCTGAAACGTCGACTGCACCTCTTCCTAGAGACGCTGCCTGGCCTGCTGCGTTCACCAGCAACTTTTACGTGTGTGGCTATTGTGTTTAGTTATTTGGAGAAATATATAGTAATAGATTTGGGCCGAGACCCTTCATCAGGACTAACTGAAAGAAGAGCTAGTAAGAGATTTGAAAGTGGGAGGGGGAAGGGAGATCCAAAATGATAGGAGAAGACAGGAGGGGGAGGGATGGAGCCAAGAGCTGGACAGTGGATTGGCAAAAGGTATATGAGAGGATCGTGGGACAGGAGGCCTAGGGAGAAAGAAAAATGGGGGGGGGGAACCCAGAGGATGGGCAAAGGGTATAGTGAGAGGGACAGAGGGAGAAAAAGGAGAGAGAGAGGAAGAATGTGTGTATATAAATAAAAAAAGGATGGGGTACGAGGGGGAGGGGGAGGACGACTGCATTGGTGCTGCTTCCTGCAGGCATGCTGAGCTCGTCGACTTCATTAACATTGCCTCCAACTTTCACCCTGCCCTCAAGATAACTTGATCCATTTCAAACACCTCCCTCCCCTTTCTAGATCTTTCTGTCTCTATCTCTGGAGACAGCTTATCTACTGATGTCTACTATAAGCCTACTGACTCTCACAGCTATCTGGACTATTCCTCTTCTCACCCTGTCTCTTGCAAAAATGCCATCCCCTTCTCGCAATTCCTCCGTCTCCGCTGCATCTGCTCTCAGGATGAGGCTTTTCATTCCAGAACGAGGGAGATGTCCTCCTTTTTTAAAGAAAGGGGCTCCCCTTCCTCCACCAGCAACTCTGCTCTCAAACGCATCTCCCCCATTTCACACACATCTGCTCTCTCTCCATCCTCCCGCTACCCCACTAGGAATAGGGTTCCCCTTGTCCTCACCTACCACCCCACTAGCCTCCGGGTCCAACATATAATTCTCCGTAACTTCCACCACCTCCAACGGAATCCCACCACTAAGCACATCTTTCCCTCCCCCCCCCCCCCCCGCTTTCCGCAGGGATCGCTCCCTACGCGACTCCCTTGTCCATCCCTCCCCACCAATCTCCCTCCTGGCACCTATCCTTGTAAGCGGAACAAGTGCTACAATGCCCTTACTTTTCCTCCCTTATCACTATCAGGGCCTCAGACAGTCCTTCCAGCTGAGGTGACACTTCACCTGTGAGTTGGCTGGGGTGATATCGTAAACACAAAATAATCTGCAGATGCTGGGATCAAAGTAACACTCACAACACGCTGGAGGAACTCAGCAAGTCGGGCAGCATCCGTGGAAAAGATCGGTCGACGTTTCGGGCTGGACCCTTTGTCAGGACTGTAGAGGGAAGGGACAGAGGCCCTATAAGGAAGGTGACGGGAGGGTGGGAAGGAGAAGGCTGGTAGGTTCCAGGTGAAAAACCAGTAAGGGGAAAATTAAAGGGGTGGTGGAGGGGAGGCAGGGAGGTGATGGGCAGGAAAGGTGAAGAAAGAATGGAGAAAACACAATGGGTAGTAGAAGGAGGCGGAACCATGAGGGAGGTGATAGGCAGCTGGAGGAGGGGGCAGAGTGACATAGGGATAGGAGAAGGGAGGGGGAGGGAATTACTGGAAGCTGGAGAATTCTATGTTCATACCAAGGGGCTGGAGACTACCTAGACAGTATATGAGGTGTTGCTCCTCCAACCTGAATTTAGCCTCATCATGGCAGTAGAGGAGGCCATAATATGGACATATCTGAATGTGAGTGGGAAGCAGAGTTGAAGTGGGTGGCTACTGGGAGATCCTGTCTGTTTCGCATCTGCTCCGAGGATGAGGTTTTCCGTTCCAGGGCATCTCAAATGTCCTCCTTCTTTAAGGATCGTGGTTTCCCTTCTGCTGTCATCAATGATGCCCTCACCCGCATCTCCTTCATTTCCCACACTTCGGCCCTCACCCCATCCTCCCGCCACCACAACAGGGACAGAGTTCCCCTTGTCCTCACCTACCACCCCACCAGCCTCCGGATCCAGCACGTTATCCTCCACAACTTCCGCCACCTTCAACAGGACCCCACCACTAAGCACATCTTTCCCTCTCCACCCCTCTCCGCCTTCTGCAGGGATCGGTCCCTCTGTGACTCCCTGGTCCACACGTCCCTCCCCACAGATCTCCCACCTGGCACTTATCCCTGTAAGTGCAAATGCTACACCTCCTCTCTTGCCACCATTCAGGGCCCCAAACAGTCCTTCCAAGTGAGGCAACACTTCACTTGTGAGTCTGTTGGGGTCATCTATTGCATCCGGTGCTCCCAGTGCGGCCTCCTCTACATCGGTGAAACCCAACACAGATTGGGGGACCGCTTCATTGAGCACCTCCGCTCCGTCCGCCAAAACAGATAGGATCTGCCAGTAGCCACCCACTTCAACTCTGCTTCCCATTCCCATTCAGATATGTCCATACATGGCCTCCTCTACTGCCATGATGAGGCTAAACTCAGGTTGGAGGAGCAACACCTCATATACCGTCTGGGTAGTCTCCAGCCCCTTGGTATGAGCATAGAATTCTCCAACTTCCAGTAATTCCCTACCCCTCCCTTCCCCTATCCCTATGTCACTCTGCCCCCTCCCCTAGCTGCCTATCACCTCCCTCATGGTTCCACCTCTTTCTACTACCCATTGTGTTTTCCCCTATTCTTTCTTCACCTTTCCTGCCTATCACCTCCCTGCTTCCCCTCCCTCACCCCTTTATCTTTCCCCTTACTGGTTTTTCACCTGAAACCTACCAGCCTTCTCCTTCCCACCCTTCCCATCACCTTCTTCATAGGGCCTCTGCCCCTTCCCTCTACAGTCCTGATGAAGGGTTCCGGCTCGAAACGTCGACCAATCTTTTCCACGGATGCTGCCGACCTGCTGAGTTCCTCCAGCATGTTGTGGCTGGGGTGATATACTGCATCCTGTGCTCCCGATGTGGCCTCCTATATATTGGCGAGACCCAACGCAGACTGGGAGATCGTTTCGTTGAACACCTACGCTCTGTCCACCAGAGAAAGCAGGATCTCCCAGTGGCCACACATTTTAATTCCACATCCCATTCCCATTTTGATATGTCTATCCACAGCCTCCTCTACTGTAAAGATGAAGCCACACTCAGGTTGGAGGAACAACACCTTATATTCCGTCTGGGTAGCCTCCAACCTGATGGTATGAACATTGACTTCTCAAACTTCCGCTAATGCCCCACCTCCCCCTTGTACCCCATCCGTTATTTATTTATATACACACATTCTTTTTCTCTCTCTCCTTTTTCTCCCTCTGTCCCTCTCACTATACCCCTTGCCCATCCTCTGGGTTTTCCCCCCTCCCCCTTTTCTTTCTCCCTAGGCCTCCTGTCCCATGATCCTCTCATATCCCTTTTGCCAATCACCTGTCCAGCTCTTGGCTCCTGTCTTCTCCTATCATTTTGGATCTCCCCTTCCCCCTCTCACTTTCAAATCTCTTACTAGCTCTTCTTTCAGTTCCTTCTGATGAAGGGTCTCGGGACAAAACGTCAATTGTACCTCTTCTTAGAGATGCTGCCTGGCCTGCTGCGTTCACCAGCAACTTTGATGTGTGTGGCTTTCTTTCTTTCTTATCTATTTGTTTATTTGCAGTTTGTCTTCTTTTGATCATTTGTCATTCTTCGTGTTTGGATCGTCATTGGTCCTATCATATTTCTCTGTTCTACTCTGAATGCCTGCAAGAAAATGAATCTCAAGGTAGTAAATGGTGACACTTGATACATGCACCCATTAGGATGCATTCTCCAGTTACCTTATAAGGTAACCGTAGCCCACAGCCAGGAGCAGATGTCATCAGGTGGTTCTCAGCCTTCACAGTTGGTGGGCCGGCAGTGGTCTGACAACAACCACCATGCTGATTTGGCTGGGAAACCTCTACAGCCGATCTCCATGGGGAAGAACCATGCCTGCCATCCCTTGTCTTTACACTCCTGCACTAAGGGCTGGTACTTCAAGGCCTTTCTCTCGCGGGCCTCTTCCCATCCCTCCTCCCACGACGCAGTCTGCTCAACCAGAATTATTTTCCTATCTTCAGTTGACCACAGTACAATTTCCAGGCATGGGGTTGTGTGCACCACATCCGGGAACTGCAACCTCCTTCTCACATCGATCCTCATCTCCCAGGACCTGGCCGTTAGCAGCAGATTGAGCTTTGGTTGTTTGGTTATGAAAGGCCTGGCTCCCTGTTTGATGAAGGTGATGGCCTTCCTCAAATCTGTGCCAGCTGTCCTCTTCTTGCATCTCTCTCGCTCTAGTGTGTCAGCAAGAGCCAGAAGCACCTTATCATGGTGCCACCTATACCATCCTTGAGTTAGAGCTGTTTTACACCCGGACAGTATATGAGCCAGTGACCCCTTTTGACCACAGACAGTTCGGGTCTTCTCTCATCCCTCATGCGTGCAGATGTAATGGTGAAGGAAGGGTGTCAAAAAAGAGGAAGGAAATACGGAAGGGCTCCAGTCTCCATAACTCTGCCCATGAGATCTTGCGCTTGGGCAGATCCCATTTTGTCCAGGCACCCTGGGACCCTTGTTCCACTGCCTATGACATCCACTTCTCTTCCTCATGGATCAGTACTTCTGCCTGTACCATGTCTCGCCTGTTCCTTATGCTTGTGTTTCCCCACTGCTGGAAATGAACTGAGCCGAGGCCTTGCCGCCCGACGCAGGGGTTGCCGATCATATCTCGCAGCTTCAGAGAACACACTGCCTCCTCCACAGCTGCGTTGGCTGCCCACTTGCGCCCAGATCTGGTTGTAACTCTTACTTGCTTTATCAAGACGTTATTGGAATCGCTCAAGCTTAATAAGCCTCTGCATTTTGCCACGTTGAATTCCTCCACAACAGATGACAGGGGAAGCTGAAGTTGCCCAGAACGAATGTAAAGGCCCACTGAAGAGAAGCTTGGGGGAACTCCCAACCATCTCCGCAGGTGCTTGTTGGTTTTCCTCTCAATGCCTTCTACGGCAGTCATGGGGAACTCATAAAGTGTGAAGAGCCAGAGAAGCCTGGGCAGAATGCCATATTACAGCCAGGTCTTGAATTTACCGGGAAGTCTGGATTTGTCGATCTTCTTCAGCCATTCGTCTGTCTGCTTCACAACATTGGTGACATTGGCCCCATCTGTCAGTGACACATTAAACCACTTCCCCAAGCATTTTATCGGGTTATCTTCAATGGAAGGGATGACCTCACCCTGAACTTGGAGGCTAAACTTGCTAGCAACTTCGCCCTTTCTGATCACCATGCACCTGGACTTCTTGGCCTTGAAGGACATCCTTGCCCAAGTGGCTACATTGTCCAGGGTTTCCAATACCCATCTTGCTTGGATATGTGACACAGTTGTTATAGTGATGTCGTCCATGAACCCTCGTAGAGCCGGCTGAACAATGCCCGACTCCAGTGTCGGGCCGTGGGTTACATCTTCTGCTGCTGATAACAGGAGGTTCATTCCCATAATAAATAGGATGGGGGAGATGGTGCACCCTGTTGGAATCCCCTTCTGGAGGTCCTGCCAACTAGTTGTGAAATGGGCTAATGTAAATCTGAGTATGAATCCTCCTAAGTAGCTGGTGATCATGTCTTGAATCGCCACTGGGATGTAGTGGTGGTCGAGTCCTTCTAGGATGAGGTCATATGGAATGGACCCATAGGCATTCGCGAGGTCTAATCAGACAACTGTTAAGTCGCTTTTTTTCTGCTTGGCCTCATGGATCAAATGGCTAATCATTGAGGTGTGTTCCAGACATCCCGAAAAGCCTGGAATACCGCCTTTCTGGATGGATATGTTGATATAGCGGCTCTGTGTCATGTAAGAAGTCAGCCTTCTTGCGAGTACAGAAAAGAAAATTTTACATTCCACATCCAGGAGAGAAATTGTCCTAAACTGGGCAATTGTGGAAGAAACCTCTTCCTTTGGAATAAAGCATCCCTCTGCCAATTTCCAACCTGATGGAATAGTACCTTTGGCCCAGATCTTTCTCATGACCTTCCACAGCCTCTGAAGGAGTTTTGGACATTTCTTATACACCTTATAAGGTATGCCGCTTGGGCCTGGGGCAGATGATGCTTTAGCTTTCTGGATGATGTCCTGGATTTCCTGCCATGTAGGCTCCTTCACATTCAGCACAATTGATGGATTTTGCGGTCTACGCACAGCCCGACTGGTTCCTAGTCCCTGACCCCTCCGTGGGTCGCTGTGTGCCTCCCACAGGAACTCCTCTACCTCTGGTTTCCAACTGGATACTATACCAGATTTTTGTTGGCCGAGAAGAGTCCTGGTGAAGCTGAATGGATCTCTTACAAACTGTGCTCGCCTTTTCTCTTTCTTCCTTCTTTGCTGTCGTAGATGTTCCGCCCTCTGGAGTTTGCACAGCTTTTCCCACAGCATACTGGTTAAGTCCTTAATACCTTCTTTTTCGGCCGGTGAACTGGTTTTAAACCTTTTGTTGAGCGCCTTTAATTCGCCTCTCAAGCGACAAATCTTCGTTTCCCTCCTATTTGGTTGCCACGGTAACTCGGGCTGGCTTCTCCGCTCCATTGGGCCAAATCATTCCTTAGCTAGATTGTACACTATGGCTGTGAGTGAGTCAATCTTTCTGTTTACTGGACCTGCTAAGGCAACTTCCAGGATGCCATCTAGATCATCATCGAACTGCATCCAGGCAACGTTGTTCTGACGATCCAGGCCATTTGATCCTGTCTTTCCTTGATGAATGGATGGGGGTAGCCGAAGAGGGACTCACTTGGTCTGTTGTTCGGTGCTGAGGCGACTCAAGTGCGGAGAGATCTTCAGCTCTGTGGGGTGCTTGCTGGCTGGAATTCTCCTTTGTCTCATCGGACACTAAGTCCGTGCGCTGCACTTGGGTCACAATTGATCCACACCTAGACTTGCTCTGGTGTATCTTGAGCTCTCTGATGTTTTTGCAGACTTTCCCGCAATGACACCTTACCATGAATTCCTCTCTGGTCACTGTTGTTTGCTTTAGCTTCCTCGTTGTCGAGTTTCCTGTCCTGGCCGTTGCCGGTATGACCGTCCTGTTGAGTCTCTCATCCTCCCCCTCTCTTGGGAGACTCTGGGGGTATTGCTCTTATATATACTTGCTTTTATAATAAATGTATTTAGAATTTTGAAGGGGGCACAACTGCTTATTTCTTCAGCAGTTTGAATAGGGCATGACTGTACAAGCGCATGGAGGTTGGCCAGTGAGAACAGCAGGAAGAGCTTAAAAGTGAGCAGAGTTGAAAAAGTGATGGTTATTTCTTCAGCAGTTTGAACAAGGCACAACTGTGCAAACACGTGGAAGTCGGCCAGTGAGAACAGCGGGAAGAGTTTAAAAAGAAGACAGCTTTACAAAGCAGGTGTCGGAGAAGCGGGCGTCAGTAGAGGGAGACGGAGTAGGAAGGCTTTGGCTCAATGAGGCTTAGGGGTTAACGGGTCGAGGCAAGGAAGGTTATCTGTGTAGATTACAGACAGAAAGAATATGTGTGAGGCCAGTTTTCTGTGCTCGGTGTCATATGTGGGAGGTCCTGGAGACTCCCTGTCTCCCGGACAGCCAAATCTGCACCAGGTGCATCGAGCTGCAGCTCCTTAGGGACTGTGTTAGGGAACTGGAGATGCAGCTTGATGACCTTCGTCTGGTCTGGGAGAGCGTGGAGGTGATAGAGAGGAGCAGGTAGTCACATCGGGGCCTCAGGAGACAGATAAGTGGGTAACAGTCAGGAGAGGGAAGGGCAAGAAGGAGATGCTAGAGAGTACCCCTGTGGCCGTCCCCCTTAACAATAAGTACTCCTGTTTGAGTACTGTTGGGGGAGATGGCCTACCTGGGGGAAGCAACAATGGTCACGCATCTGGCCCTGTGGCTCAGAAGTGGAGGGAAAGGAAAAGGATGGCAGCAGTGATAGAACACTCTATAGTTAGGGAATCAGACAGGCAATTCTGTGGACACAGGAAAGAAACGCGGATGGTAGTTCGCCTCGCAGATGCTAGGGTTTGGGATGTTTCTGATCACGTCCACGATATCGTGAAGTGGGAAGGAGAACAGCCAGAGGTCGTGGTACATATTGGTACCAACAACATAGGTAGGAAAAGGGAGGAGGTCCAGAAAGCAGACTACAGGAAGTTAGGAAGGAAGTTGGGAAGCAGGACCTCAAAGGTAGTAATCTCAGGATTGTTGCTGGTGCCAAGTGACAGTGAGTATAGGACAGATGAGGTGGAGGAGAAATGCGTGGCTGAGGGATTGGAGCAGAGGGAAGGGATTCAGATTTCTGAATCATTGGGACCTCTTCTGGGGCAGGTATGACCTGAACAAAAAGGACAGGTTGCACTTGAATCTGAGACGGACCAATATCCTGGAGAGGAGGTTTGCAAAGGCTATTGAGGAGAGTTTAAACTAGAATTGCTGGGGGGTGAGAACCGAACTGAAGAGACTGGGAAAGTGATGGTTGGCTCACAAATAGAGAAAGCTTAGAGACAGTGTGAAAGGGAGAATAGGCAGGTGATAGAGAAGGGACGCGCTCAGACCGACGGTTTGAGATGTGTCTATTTTAATGTGAGGAGTAGTATGAATAAAGCGGATGAGCTTAGAGCATGGATCAGCACTTGGAGCTATGATGTGGTGGCCATTACAGAGACTTGGATGGTGCAGGGGCAGGAATGGCTACTTCAAGTGCCAGGCTTTAAATGTTTCAGAAAGGACAGGGAGGGAGGCAAAAGAGGTGGGGATATGGCACTGTTGATCAGAGATATTGTCACGGCTGCAGAACAGGAGGAAGTCATGGAGGGATTGTCTACAGAGTCTCTGTGGGTGGAAGTTAGGAACAGGAAGGGTTCAATAACTCCACTGGGTGTTTTTTATAGACCACCTAATAGTACCAGGGACACTGAGGAGCAGATAGGGAGACAGATTCTGGAAAGGAGTAACAAAAACAGAGTTGTTGTGGTGGGAGATCTTAATTTCCCAAATATTGATTGGCATCTCCCTAGAGTGAGGGTTTTAGATGGGGTGGAGTTTGTTAGCTGTGTTCAGGAAGGTTTCTTGACACAATATGTAGATAAGCCTACAAGAAGAGAGGCTGTACTTGATCTGGAATTGGGAAATTAACCAGGTCACGTGTCAGGTCTGTCAGTGAGAGAGCATTTTGGAGCTAGTGATCACAATTCTATCTCCTTTACCATAGCATTGGAGAGGGATAAGAACAGACAAGTTAGGGAAATGTTTAATTGGAGTAAGGGGAAATATGAGGCTATCAGGCAGGAACTTGGAAGCTTTGATTGGAAACAGATGTTTTCAGGGAAACATACGGAAGAAATGTGGCAAATGTTCAGGAGTTATTTGCGTGGGTTCTGCATAGATACGTTACAATGAGACAAGGAAAGGATGGTAGGGTACAGGAACCAGGGTGTGCAAATGCTGTTGTAAATATAGTCCAGAAGAAAAGAAGAGCTTACAAAAAGTTCAAAAAACTAGGTAATGATGGAAATCTAGTAGATTGTAAGGCTAGCAGGAAGGAGCTTAAGAATGAAATTAGGAGAGCCAGAAGGGGCCATGAGAAGGCCTTGGCGGACAGGATAAAGGAAAACCCCCAAGGCATTCTACAAGTATGTGAAGAGCAAGAGGCTAAGACGTGTGAGAATAGGACCAATCAAGTGTGACAGTGAAAAAGTGAGTATGGAAACAGAGGAGATGGCAGAGGTACTTAATGAATACTTTGCTTCAGTATTTACTATGGATAAGGATCTTGCCGATGTTAGGGATTACTTACAGTGGACTAAAAAGCCTGAGCATGCAGATATTAAGGAAGAGGATGTGCTGGAGCTCAAGTTGGATAAGTCACCAGGACCGGATGGGATGTAACCCAGGCTACTGTGGGAAGCAGGGGAGGAGACTGCTGAGCCTCTAGTGATGATCTTTGCATCATCAATGAGGACAGGAGAGGTTCCGGAGGATTGGAGGGTTGCAGATGTTGTTCCCTTATTCAAGAAAAGGAGTAGGGATAGCCCAGGAAATTATAGACCAGTGAGTCTTACTTCAGTGGTAAGTTGATGGAGAAGTTCCTGAGAGGCAGGATTTATGAACATTTGGAGAGGCATAATATGATTAGGAATAGTCAGCATGGTTTTGTCAAAAGCAGTTCGTGCCTTACGAGCCTGATTGAATTTTTTGAGGATGTGACTAAACACATTGATGAGGGTAGAGCCATAAATGTAGAGTATATGGATTTCAGCAAGGCATTTGATAAGGTACCCCATGCAAGGCTTATTGAGAAAGTAAGGAGGCATGGGATCCAAAGGGACCTTGCTTTGTGGATCTAGAACTGGCTTGCCCACAGAAGGCAAACAGTGGTTGTAGATGGGTCATATTCTGCATGAAGGCTAGTGACCAGTGGTGTGCCTCAGGGATCTGTTCTGGAACCCCTACTCTTTGTGATTTTTATGAATGACCTGGATGAGGAAGTGCAGGGATGTGTTAGTAAATTTGCTGATGACACAAAGGTGGGGGGTGTTGTGGATAGTGTGGAGGGCTGTCAGAGGTTACAGCGGGACATTGATAGGATGCAAAACTGGGCTGAGAAGTGGCAGATGGAGTTCAACCCAGATTGGTGTGAGGTGGTTCATTTTGGTAGGTCAAATATGATGACAGAATATAGCATTAATGGCAAGACTGTTGGCAGTGTGGAGGATCAGAGGGATCTTGGTGTCCAAGTCCATCGGACACTCAAAGCTGCTACGCAGGTTGACTCTGTGGTTAAGAAGGCATACTGTGTATTGGCCTTCATCAATTGTCGAATTGAGTTTAAGAGCCGAGAGGTAATGTTGCAGCTATATAGGACCCTGGTCAGACCCCACTTGGAGTACTATGCTCAGTTCTGGCCACCTCACTACAGGAAAGATGTGGAAACCATAGAAAGGGCGCGGAGGAGATTTACAAGGTTGCTGCCTGGATTGGGGAGCATTCCTTATGAGAATAGGTTGAATGAACTCGGCCTTTTCTCCTTGGGGCGATGGAAGATGGGTGTACAAGATAATGAGAGGCATTGATCATGTGGATAGTCAGAGGCTTTTTCCCAGGGTTGAAATGGCTAGCACAAGAGGGCATCGTTTTAAGGTGCTTGGAAGTAGGTACAGAGGAGATGTCAGGGGTAAGTTTTTCCCACAGAGAGTGGTGAGTGTGTGGAATGGGCTGCCAGCAGTGACGGTGAAGGCGGAAATGATAGGGTCTTTTAAGAGAGCATGGAGCATCAAAAAATAGAGGACTATGAGTAAGCCTCGGTGGTTCTAAGGTGAGGACAAGTTTGGCACAGCTTTGAGGGCTGAAGAGCCTGTATTGCGCTGTAGGTTTTCTGTGTTTCTATGTTTCTATGAAATTAGAGAATAGCGTCCCTAATTCTGGAATATCCATCAATAGACAGTGGGGGGGGGGGGGGAATCAATGGTTCCATTTAATATCAGAGAATATATACAACATACAACCTGAAATTCTTACTCTCTGCAGACATCCTCAAAACAGAAGAAAAACCCCAAAAATGAATGACTGAAAAAATGTAAGAACCCCAAAGCCCCCTACCCCCTCCTACACTCAGGCAGGAACAAACAGCATCAATCTTCCCCCCTCTTCTTCCCTCTCTCACCCCCACTTTTTGTAGAAAAAGCATCAGGATTCCCACCACCCACAATGCAAGCAACAGCAAATCCCCAAAGAGAGACCATGGTCTATAGTTCATCCCAACAGTCTGACAGCCCTCAGGTTCTCTTCTTCCACAGTGAGAGAGGAGACAAACGGTCGCTGATTTGGTGTTACAGTCTGTCTATAGCGCTGGTTTTATTTCGAGTTCCCCCAACTCAACAATCAGCAGCAAACTCTCACTCATCATCTCTGTCTTGAGAGAAAAAAAGAGAGAGAGCAATCTCTTGAGTGCTGAGGCTTCTGACAGCCACACTTATTGTCTCCATGTTCCAACTTCCCACAATGCTTCGGTTTGTGACATTGGCAAGAAATCAGGTCCACAAGGCCCCTGCCTTTCTTCAGGCTGCTCCTGGAGATATCGAAAATGCAGCCAATCGGTGAGCTCCAAAAACACACTGCCATGCAGAACCGCAATTTGAGTGCAGCTTTAGATC
The DNA here is from genome assembly GCF_030028105.1 of Mobula birostris. Lineage (NCBI taxonomy): Eukaryota > Metazoa > Chordata > Chondrichthyes > Myliobatiformes > Myliobatidae > Mobula > Mobula birostris. The sequence continues at coordinate 12,315,237 of NC_092393.1, read as the reverse complement.
GTGGATTCCACCAGGACCCCAGCTACCTTGAAAAGGGAAAAAGTGACATTAGAAGAGAAAGAATTTAAAATGTTTTGCTGATGGGCAGAGAGAAGTAATCTTTAGCTCTAGCCCCGCCCCCACAGCTGGAATATTGAATATCTTTGTGTTCGTTATGCAAAAGGATGTCATTGAGCTAGAGATGGACTAGAAAATGTTCATGAGGATGCTGCTGGAATTGGAAGACTCCGGTTATGTGGCAAGACTGGATAGGCTAGGACTATTTTCTTTGGAGCGAAGGAGGCTAAGAAGTGACTTTGCGGAAGTGTATAAAATCATGAAGGCCATAAATAAAGCAGATAGTCACTGCTGTTTTTCCAGGATGGTAGGAAGAAAAAACTAGAGGTCATACAATAGATTTCAGGTGAGAGGAGAAAGATTTAAAACGGACCTGAGTACAAGTTTTTCACCCAGAGGTGGTGGGCATATGGAATGAGCTGCCAGTGGAAGTGGTTGAGACAGAGACAACTACAACAGTTAAAGGCTTTTTTTGACATGTCCATGGATAGGAAATGTTTAGAAAGTTATGATGCGAAGGCAGGAAAGTGGAGCTAGTTCAGGAAGATACCTTGGTCAGAATAGATGAGTTGTGTTGAAGTGCTTATTACTCTATGAGTAATAGAAAACCCATTCTAAGACAAATATTTTTAAAATTCCAAGAACAGATCAATTATTTATAATTCATTTTTAAAAAATTCTCCAATTTGTAATTGAAGTTGTAAGTCACTGTACATCATCTGTTTTCTTCCAGCAGCCTCTATCAATCACCTCTAGGTTAAATGTTGTCATAAGAGAAGGAAAGACTGGCCATTCCTTGTTTAGTATTGTTTCCATATAATTGATTGTCCCAGGAAAAAGCCTGTAGGCCAGGGTTAAATAGTTCAATAAAAATAACATCATGAGACCGCTCGAGTAGGAAGATTTGTTAATGGAATTCATGTCATTCAAAGACTTGAATGGAAGTCTTTAGTGTTAGCTCCTTGCCTGGATGAACTTTTAATACTGGTTTTTCAACAAAGCTGTTTAACTTCCTTTGCAAATTAACCAAAGGGCCACTGCCTGATTAATATAACAACACAGGATAAAAGGCAAAACAAGGCAAAGGATTAGCTGATACATTTGTGCCATTGTAAAATAATGCAGCTTGCATGTCCGACACCTGAAACAGTTCTTTTTCAAGGTTAGCAGTTGGACAGAGGAAATCTTTCAAGGATGTTCTGAACACCCCTTCAGAAGTTGCAACATGCCAGCTGATTATTGGAAGGCTCTGACCCATGACCCATCAAAGTGAATGTGAGAATTCAGGATGGTATTGAGAACTTGGGGATGTGATCAGAATCACACAGAAGCCTATGGTAAACAAAGGGACGGGAAGGCCACCTAACACACTCAGTCCTTCAGGTTCATACTACCTCATCTGTGATGGAAACAGCAGTCTTCAAAATTACTTCAGAACTCAGGGAAATAGCAGAAGCAAGTCAAGCTCCATCCCAAGGGAGCATCCATTGTTGTTATTATAATATGGGTTCCAGTGTATACTGAAATAAGATGAAGAAAGCATAAGGAAGTGAAGAGAGTTCTTGAGAAGGGGACAGGAAGGGTGGATTTGAAATGTTAACTCTGCTATTGTTGCTGTTTGACCTGAGTGTTTCTGATATTTTCAGTTTTCATATCTTGAAGTTGGGCCTTGTTTATATGAGGTTCTTTTCAAACTGTTCTACTGATACACAAATGATCAAATACACCGTGCTACAATAATTATTTAACTGTCCTACACTTTTAGAAAAAATAGAGCAAGTTTTAACATTCATAAACAGTCCTTCTCACTATTCTCTTGGGTACCTTTGGCTGCGATCCAATGGTCAACAAGACCCTTCTTGAATCCTTAGGAGATAATTTTTGGAATCACATATCTCCAATATACAAAGGTTCAAAGGTCCAATTTAATTGCAGAGAAATGTATACAATATACATCCTGAAATGCTTTTTCTTCGCAAACATCCACAAAAACAGAGAAGTTCCCCAAAGAATGAACAACAGTTAAGCGTGACAACCCCGAAGTCCCCCTCAGCTCCCCCTTCCCACGTGTAAGCAGCAGCAAGCAACAATCCCCCGTCCCCTCAACAGCAGAAAAAAGCACATCGGTAATTACCGAGCCCAAGCATGTGCTAAGCGATAGCAAAGACACAGACCAGATTTACCCCAGAGGATTCGCATTTTATTCCACAGTCGACAAACCACAGGTTCTCTCTCACCCTAATAAGGGAGAATGAGGAGTCCCCCATTTTCGCAGCGAGCGGGAGACATAACAACAACCCACTGGTTTACAATGTTAAAAGTCCATTCCGTCACTTCTTCCTAGCTGTGTGTCCAAAGATCGCAAAGACCTTTGGTCCTCGGCCCCAAAGCAAAAGATTTTCCGGCCTCCCTGACGGCACCCGAGTCTCCTGCAGTGACACCAACCCATGATCTCCCCGTCTCCAGACCCCCGAGATCTTAGGCTGCCAAACACGATTGGGACTCTTGGGCTGAACCCCTGGCATGTCAAACAAGGGCCAGTCGTAAAATCCGGAGAACGGGTCCCACTCCCACAAAGAACCGAAGCCTGCATGCAACTCCAGCTCAGGGTCTTTAAAAGAACCCTGAAAGGGAAAAATAAAAATATTAAAGACGGGCATAGAGCTGTTTCCAAAGATGCATGCAAAGGAGTCGTCATTGGGCGCCATGTATCTTTCATCTCTGACCAATCAGGTGATGTCAATACATGAACCTTATTTTGCAATCTGAACCTTTACCTTTATGGTATGACTCGTAATATTCACTTTGTTTCTACTTCACTTCTTGCTGCTTCCCAGCCAGATTTGACAAAATCCTACTCGATGTTTCCTCAGTCTTCTACAGGAAGTTATCCTCTATGGAATGAAACACTGATTTACAGTTCAGATGGAAGTCAACAAAGATGCTTTATTGTCAGACCCGAGCTTCCTTGAACCTAATAACCAGCTTCTGTCCCACTGTCGAGAGGAAGTACCTTCTGACCTTCTGCATTCTCAACTTCTGCTTCACCTTGCTGTTCATTCCACATCATTCTTGGTGCATGTCTGGCTCCTCCTTACCAGGTTCCCTGCTCCTTCAGCTAATCAGACCCAAGGGGAGCATAAGGTCAGTGGAACCAGTTACCAAAGAACATTGTCTCATTCCTGCTATAATTGATACTGATCTCAAGGCCACTTCAAACTGGTTATAATGCTGATCAAACCGAGAATGACCATGGGCCCAAACAAAAAAAAAGTAATGTCCCAGGGATAGGGAGGCTTTGAACTAAGTGCCCTCGCTGCCTGTGATCATCACCCCTATGATGCTCATAGTCTTCTGTATGGATTATGCCATGGCTATGTAGAACCATTGTATTTAATTAAGGCTTCCTTTCCTCGAAATCCCTGTGGAAACCATGCCCATCCTTTATGTATGTGATGATCTGCCAAAGGTCTTCCAGTCCAAGCTGACCAGGTGAGAGTTCACGCTATCCTTCATCTAGGTGATAGCATCTTTGGGTGTGGGTTCAACTATTTTTTCCCAGTGCCTTTAGAAACCATAGAAAAACTACAGCACAAAAACAGGCCTTTTGGCCCTTCTCGGCTGTGCCAAACCATTTTCTGCCTAGTCCCACTGACCATATCCCTCCATACACCTCCCATCCATGTATCTGTCCAATTTATTCTTAAATGTTAAAAAAGAACCCGCATTTACCACCTCATCTGGCAGCTCATTCCATACTCCCACCACTCTCTGTGTGAAGAAGCCCCCGTTAATGTTCCCTTTAAACTTTTCCCCCCTCACCCTTAACCCATGTCCTCTGGTTTTTTTCTCCCCTTGCCTCAGTGGAAAAAGCCTGCTTGCATTCACTCTATCTATACCCATCATAATTTTATATACCTCTATCAAATCTCCCTTCATTCTTCTACGCTCCAGGGAATAAAGTCCTAACCTATTCAACCTTTCTCTGTAACTGAGTTTCTCAAGTCCCGGCAACATCCTTGTAAACCTTCTCTGCACTCTTTCAACCTTATTAATATCCTTCCTGTAATTTGGTGACCAAAACTGAACACAATACTCCAGATTCGGCCTCACCAATGCCTTATACAACCTCATTATAACATCCCAGCTCTTATACTCAGTACTTTGATTAATAAAGGCCAATGTACCAAAAGCTCTCTTTACAACCCTATCTACCTGTGACGCCACTTTTAGGGAATTTTGTATGTGTATTCCCAGATCCGTCTGTTCTACTGGACTCCTCAGTACCTTACCATTAACCCTGTATGTTCTACGTTGGTTTGTCCTTCCAAAGTGCAATACCTCACACTTGTCTGTATTAAACTCCATCTGCCATTTTTCAGCCCATTTTTCCAGCTGGTCCAAGTCCCTCTGCAGGCTCTGAAAACTTCCCTCACTGTCTACTACACCTCCAATCTTTATATCATCAGCAAACTTGCTGATCCAATTTACCACATTATCATCCAGATCATTGATATAGGTGACAAATAACAATGGACCCAGCACTGATCCCTGTGGCATACCACTAGTCACAGGCCTCCACTCGGAGAAGCAATTCTCTACTACCACCCTTTGGCTTCTTCCATTGAGCCAACATCTAATCCAATTTACCACCTTTCCATGTATACCTAGTGACTGAATTTTCCTAACTAACCTCCCATGCGGGACCTTGTCAAAGGCCTTACTGAAGTCCATGTAGACAATATCCACTGCCTTCCCTTCATCCACTTTCCTGGTAACCTCCTCGAAAAACTCCAATAGTTTGGTCAAACATGACCTACCACGCACAAAGCCATGTTGACTCTCCCTAATAAGTCCCTGTCTATCCAAATGCTTGTAGATTCTGTCTCTTAGTACTCCTTCCAATAATTTGCCTACTACCGACGTTAAACTTACCGGCCTATAATTTCCCAGATTACCTTTTGATCCTTTTTTAAACAACGGAACAACATGAGCCACTCTCCAATCCTCCGGCACCTCACCTGTAGACAGCGACATTTTAAATATTTCTGCCAGGGCCCCTGCAATTTCAACACTAGTCTCCTTCAAGGTCCGAGGGAACACCCTGTCAGGTCCCAGGGATTTATCCACTTCAATTTTCCTCAAGGCAGCAAGCACCCCCTCCTTTTCAATCTGTACAGTTTCCATGATCTCACTACTTGTTTCCCTTAATAGACTTCATGCCAGTTTCCTTAGTAAATACAGACGCAAAAAAACTATTTAAGATCTCCCCCATTTCCTTTGGTTCCACACATAGCCGACCACTCTGATCTTCAAGAGGACCAATTTTATCCCTTACAATCCTTTTGCTCTTAATATACCTGTAAAAGCTCTTTGGATTATCCTTCACTTTGACTGCCAAGGCAACCTCATGTATTTTTTTAGCCCTCCTGATTTCTTTCTTAAGTATTTTCTTGCACTTCTTATACTCCTCAAGCACCTTATTTACTCCCTGTTTCCTATACATGTCATACAACTCCCTCTTCTTCTTTATCAGAATTACAATATCTCTTGAGAACCAGGGTTCCTTATTCCTATTCACTTTGCCTTTAATCCTGACAGGAACATACAAACTCTGCACTCTCAAAATTTCTCCTTTGAAGGCTTCCCACCTACCGATCACATCTTTGCCAGAGAACAACCTGTCCCAATCCACGCTTTTTAGATCCTTTCTCATTTCTTCAAATTTGGCCTTCTTCCAGTTCAGAACCTCAACCCTAGGACCAGATCTATCCTTGTCCATGATCAAGTTGAAACTAATGGTGTTATGATCACTGGAACCAAAGTGCTCCCCTACACAGACTTCCGTCACATGTCCTAACTCGTTTCCTAACAGGAGATCCAATATTGCATCCCCTCTAGTTGGTCCCTCTACATATTGATTTAGAAAACATTCCTGAATACATTTTACAAACTCTAAACCATCTAGACCCCTAACAGTATGGGAGTCCCAATCAATATATGGAAAATTAAAATCCCCTACCACCACAACTTTATGTTTCCTGCAGTTGCCTGCTATCTCTCTGCAGATTTGCTCTTCCAATTCTCGTTGACTATTGGGTGGTCTGTAATACAATTCCACTAATGTGGCCATACCTTTCCTGTTTCTCAGCTCCACCCATAAGGACTCAGTAGACAAGCCCTCTATTATGTCCTGCCTGAGCACTGCTGTAATATTTTCCCTAACAAGCAATGCTACTCCCCCACTTTTCATTCCTCTGCCTCGATCACATCTGAAACATCGGAACCCTGGAATATTAAGCTGCCAGTCCTGCCCCTCCTGTAGCCAAGTTTTACTAATTGCTATAACGTCATAATTCCACTTGTCAATCCACGCCCTCAACTCATCCGCCTTCCCTGCAATACTCCTAGCATTGAAATATATACACCTCAGAAGATTTTTACCACCACTCACAACCTTTCTATTAGCGGGTTTGCTTGAACTTTTAACATCATTTATTTTCACCCCAGCCATACTGTCAGCTCTGGCACTCTGGTTCCCATCCCCCTGCAAATCTAGTTTAAAGCCTCCCCAATAGCACTAACAAACCTCCCTGAAAGGATATTGGTCCCCCTGTAGTTCAAGTGTAACCCGTCTCTCTTGTACTGGTCCCACCTGCCCCAGAAGAGGTCCCAATGATCCTGAAATCTGAAACCCTGCCCCCTACACCAGTTCCTCAGCCACTTGTTCATCCTCCAGAGCATCCTATTCTTACCTTCACTGGCACGTAGCACAGGTAGCAATCCTGAGATTACCACCCTTGAAGTCCTGCTTTTCAACTTCCTACCAAGCTCTCTATACTCACTCTCCAGGACCTCCTCACTCTTCCTTGCTATGTCATTGGTACTGATGTGCACCACGACATCTGGCTGATCACCCTCCCACTTCAGAATGTCATGCAAGCGATCAGAGACATCCTTGACCCTGGCACCCAGGAGGCAACAAACCATCCTGGATTCTCTGTCACGAGCACAGAACCCCCTACTGCACCTCTAACTATTGAGTCCCCTATCACTACCGCTCTCCTCTTTTTCCACCCACCCTTCTACACTGCAGAGCCAGACTCAGTGCCAGAGATCTGGCTGCTGCAGCTTGTCCCAGGTAAGTCATCCCTCCCCAAACAGTATCCAATGCGGTATTCTTGTTGTTGAGGGGAATGGCCACAGGGGAACCCTGCTCTGCCTGCCCTGTCCTCTTCCCTTGCCTGACAGTGACCCAATTTCCTGTCCTCTGCTCCTTTGGCGTAACTACCTCCCTGTAGCTACTATCTATAATCTCCTCATTCTCCCGTATGATCCGCAGGTCATCCAGCTCCTGCTCCAGTTCCCTAATACGGTTTGTTAGGAGCTGCAGCTAGATGCACTTCTTGCAGGTGTCGTTGTCAGGGACACCGGAGGACTCCCTGACTTCCCACATCCTGCAAGAGGAGCATTCCAACATCCTGCCTGGCATTCTCTCTACTCTAAACAATCTGAACAAAAAACTTACCGGAACCTACCCTGGCCTCTGCCTGTTCTCGCCGAAGCCTGTTGAGCCAAAGCCGTCCCACTCTGACTCAGTCCACTCCGACGATGGCCGCTGTATATGGTGGTCTGCTTTTAAACCTTGGTGCGCTACATCACGCGCCTGCGCAGTGCAGACCCTTCTCCCTGAGCAGTGTTAAAAAAAAATAACTTTTTCTACCCGATTTCTTCACTCCCTTCTTCTCAGCTGCTTGCTTCGACTGAAACAAGAACCGTTGAAAATTTCTCTTTTTAAACTAGAATTCTTACTAGGTAAGAATTCTAGGTATCCAGGCAAGTCACAACTCGTGTGACACCTATTAGGGGAGCATACTAAGTGGCAAGGGAGTCTGTATTAACTGAAATGTTTATCCCACAGCATCATTTTTTTATCCAGTTATTACCTCACTGCTTTATAGGACGTTATGATTCTTAACTTCTCTGCCACATTTCCCACAATATAGTAATGAATGTTCCTCAAATATATTGCTGACTGTAAAGTGTTTTGGGATCCTTCGAGGTTATGGAAAGTGTGTTATTTTGTGTGCACCTAATAAAGAACTACATTTCCCAGTGGGTAATGTGGGAGGGTTCACCCCAGAACCAGAAGTTTTGATAGTGACCTGGTTGCAAGCACTCAGTGGTGAACACTGTTCTGTAAATAAAATGTTCTAGCGTTTACCCACACTGTTTGTCTTTATGAAGAACAAACGTAACAGAAAGTATTTTGTAAAAGCAAGTCTCTTTGAATGAGTGGAAAATGATGAGATTCCAGGGACCATTAACAAATGTCTCAGCAATGCCACAATTGAAAATTATTCCTTACTTTGACATGATAATAACGCTCTAACTGTTAACAAGAAAAGTTGATCATTAGGGTTAAAAGGGCTTAATTTTGGAACACCTAGTTTGTCGTTTTATGGCTTTTCTCACTTTGTAAATTTTCACACAATTTCAGACAAAAAGGGTTAAGCTGGCGATGATTCACCAGTTTTTATTCAAGGCCACTTATAAGGTTCCTTCTTTTCTATTCTTCCCAAACCCCATCCTCAAAAGATTGCACCAACAACTCAAACTTGTCAAACGATAACAAGCTAACTCATGCATGAGCAGAAGAGATGGCAAAACTTAAGGGAACAAATGAAGAGTCAGCTACTGGCACATTAGATTACAAAGGATAAGAAAAGAAAAGACAGTTGATTTTGTTATCTCCCCTGGCGGGAATTCTGCTTTTCCAATGATGATGAAAAATGAATAAATTCATGAGCATGAAGTCCCTTTCCTTTTGCACTTTGAACCCTTTCCATTTACTGGGTGGTGCGTTAAGTTCCACAAGCAAACCAGCTAAATATTATCGTGTTGCAAGAAGTGCAGCAAGACTTGCTTCGAAAAGCAGACTGTTATCAGGGCGAGAGCTTAATGTGTCAAACCTAGCTGATTGTAGAGCAAAGAATTCAAGCTTTTGACAGTGTTTTCCTAGTACATATTCCCACGCACATTTCAACCTGTATTAGCTAAACAGATTTGATATGAATACATTGTTTAGGGTCATTTATTTCAACTTTCACATTGCTTGAGATGATGATGGCAAAGCTGTCAAGTGGGACTTGTCTCATTCATTAATTATGATTGGAGAAGCAAATGGGAGTTTAGCAATAATAGATATACCCAAGGGTCCTATTATTTGGTAGACTAGCCACATGTTTTCTGAGAGGACTTCATGACCAATTATTAAATAGCTATTAAAAGCCTTGCCATTCCTGAGCAAAGGGTGTTGCAGATCATTTTATAATCGATGAAGTATTGTGAAGTGTAATCATTGCTGTAAATGTTGAAATGTGCCAACCAAATTACCTCAGCAAGGTCCAACAGACTGCAATTTAGCAATAACATCTTCAATGATGCATTTTGAGGGTTAAGCAGAGTAACAAGGAGATCTACCTTGATCTTAATCAAACATATAACCTCTGAAGATAGGGGCTGTCTGAGTTTAAAATCTCATGTGAATGACAGCATCTCCAATGGTCAGCGTGATGCATTCAAGCCTCTGGGGTGAAAGTGGACTTGCTTCTTTCTGAGGCCATGTTGCTACCACTGACACGTGGTTGACATATTGAAGTGACAAATGCAAATTGAACTAATTCACAGCTGGGAAAATTCAGCTTTCTCTTCTGGGCATAAGTAGTGCAGTTATATTATTCAACAGCAGACAGGAATGTAGAGGGAACTGATGAATAAATTCAAAATGTTTTAAAAGCTTTGCTATTTTTAAATAGCTAAAAATTGTTAGTTTATAACCATAGTGATCAATGATACAAAGACTTCTTCCTAAGCCATCCTTTGGAGAGGATTAGTCCTCCCCCGGTTCTGTTGTACCTCAGGTGACTGATGGTACCTACACAGGCTCTGCCACAGTTGAATTAACACACATAAAATGCTGGAGGAACTCAGCTGAGAAAAGGTCCCAGCCCAAAATGTCAACTATTCATTTCTCTCCATAGATGCTGCCTAATCTGTTGAGTTTCCTCAGCATTTTGAGTGTGTTGCTTCAGATTTCCAGCATCTGCCATCTCATTTGTTTCTAATGTATTTGGAACGTGAAGATTGCTCTGAGTGAGTGGGTGGATTAACTACATTACTGCATGCCTCTTCTTTCAGTTTTACTGGATCTTCACATGCCCCTCTTGGATGGACCCAAAGAATTAGGTGCTGTCCCAGAAGATTGTCTCCACTTTCAACAATCTTGGGTCAGAGATCATCAAGAGTCACTGAGAGTGCTACAGATTATCAAGGATGTGTTAATGTCACCCTCAGAGAAAACTCTTGTGAAGGAGTTTGCCTTGAGAATCTGTAGATAAACATGGTCTTTATTTTTTACCAGAGCTGCCTGAGCTTGATCAGAGCTCTGATGCTGAGCATATCAGTCTAGGAGAGTGCTCTAATGTGGGCCTTCCAGTAGATTTGAGCGATTTTCCAGAGAGACCATTGATGGTATCTCTCCAGTGTGTTGAGATGCCCATTGTTTCCAATGCATAGAGGAGGGTGTGGATCACTGCAACTTAGTTAACCCAGAGTTTCTCGCTATGTTTGAAGTCTTCTTTTCCATGGGTGACCATATGCTATGCTGGTACATTGGCAAAGATGTCAATGTCTGCCCTCCACAAAAATAACCATATTCACCAAGATCTTGGAGTCATCAAGCTATAGAAAAGTACAGCACAGAAAAAGGCACTAGATCTCATCTAGTCCATTTCCAACCTGCCTACTCCCAGTGACTTGCACCAGGACCATATCCCTACCATCTACGTAGCTAACCAAATTTCTCTTAAACATTGAAATCAGGCTTACATGCACCACTTACACTGGCAGCTCATTCCACACTCTCACAACCCTCTGAGTGAAGAAGTTTGCCCTCATGTTCCCTTTAAACTTATCACCTTTCACCCTTAACCCATGACATCTAGCATAGTCCCACCCAACCTCAGTGTCTTGTCATGGATAAACTGATAAACTGACACATTCCTGATAAGCTGTCGACTTTTATGATCTCTGACCCATTGACTGCTGAATCTGGAGACAACTCTCTGAGAAAGGGTCCACCCAAAAGTAGCATTTGAAGATCCAGTAGAAGTGGAGAAAAGGGCATCCGTCATGATTATCAGGAGGTTGGGGGGGGGGGTTGCTGATGTAGCTCAGTCTCTGGGTAGTTCTTGTGAGATCAAGACACAAGAGACATAAAGCATCTGTGGGGGAAACGAAACGATTAACATTTCTGGTCAAATCCTTGCCTTGGGACCGACAGTGGAAAGGGGAGATGGCCAGTATAAGTAGGAGAAGGGTTGCGGTAAGACAGGGGCCAGTAAATGATTGGTGGACTAAGGGGAGAGGGAGTGTTGAATGCTGAAAGACATATAAAGGTCCATCCTTTCAATTGCCTCAGTGAAGAAATCACTGGTGGCTTTAAGCTTGGTCTGAAAGTTTGCACGTATGTACATATCATTTGCATACCATAACTCCCCTCCTGGTCTTAAGTTAGCCTGAACTAGGATATGGAGTTGAGATCAACACTGAACATTTCCCAATCTTATTCTGGATTATTTTCACTCCAGAGGAAGTTGTTGGAGTTGAGAAGTAGCATTGCAGTGCAAAAGATCAAAAAGACAATTGGTGGATAATACACTTTGTTAGTTCCAAGTCTGTCTGCACTGAGACTATTATACAAAGTAATGAATTAACAAATCCTGTTTCTCAAAGACACATTTATCTCGAAGATACACAGTGATCAAGCAGACTGGGAGGAAGGTGAACACTTGGAATTAGAATTGAAGCCAGAGCCAATGTATGTGTCAGAATTCACTCTTAGAGAAAGAGGAAAAAAAACAAAACTTAGTTGTCAAATAATTGTGTCTGGAAATTACACTCAAATACATAAAATGGACATCATGGTGTGTTCAACTTTCCAAGCATCACAGAAATTCACATCATTATTGGAATTATATCTCAGCTTTTCAGATTTGCACTCTGGCTTAAAAATGTTTGGGAGATATTTTCTTCTGGAACAGACAGAACTGAGATTGGTAATCATTTTTCTTTAAAGGACAGGTCATTTTTTTATTTTGAAAAAGACATCTATCTTCTTCACAGGCAGTCCCTCAGGATCAAGGATGACTTGCTTCCACTCCAGAAACACCATCTGTAACATTAACACTGCAACACAATAGTGTATTCAAGCAGCATATACAAGAATGTACCATGGACTTAAAATACCATTAAGCTACTAAACAGCTTATTCCATAAAGCCCATGCTTTTACAGCAGAGCAGTCTCAGTTTACCATTTTGATGTAAGTCAAGAGTTGTGAATTTACTTGGGGGACTGGATAATATAACTCTGACAATCTCTTCTTGGTGCAATGGATCTCCTGACTCAGGTTGGTGTCCCTCAGGCACTGATTGCTCAGGTGAAGAGAAAAGAACCTTAATGCTGGACAAGAATCATTATGCTGAAGCTGGGAAATTACTTTTGCATCCTTACCTAAAGAACTGGCAGTGGCTGGATCAACGCAAAGAGAGTAAAGAGTGTAACTTACATTAAAGCTCCTACAAATTCCACTTTTTGTGTTTTTTTTATTCTGAGACTAGAAGCTTTGTCAGGAACACTTTTCTATCTTTGATTAATACTTGAAAGGCCTACATCCAATATTCCAACAAAATATACATTTTTAAGTCTCAGGTAGTGAAGTCCAGAATTCCCTCCTGCAAAAACTGTTGATACTGAAAGGCAAATAAAATATCAAGACAAAAGTGAGAGCTTTTGGTTAGACAAGGTCTCAGAGCTCTGGAACAAAGGACAGTAAATAATACTAAGGTACAGATCAGGCATGACTTCATGAGTGCCAAAACAAGTTTTGATGTTAGGTCTTCTCACTTCTGCTCCTGTATGAATGTTGTACCTTTATGTATCTCATAGAAGTAAAAAGGACATTTTACTAATAATTTTGCAATTATAGATGTTCTTTCTGTCTTATCTATATTTTTATAACTAAAATAGCACACATTATATGGTGAGAATGGAGAGGGGTCAAAGGATGTTCAAAAACATGATTCCAGATTGGAAACCTTGTCATAAGACTAATGTTTGATGGCTCTGGGCCTCTGCTCACTGGAATTTAGAAAGATGAAGGCTGAGCTCATTGAAACCTATCGAATGTTGAAAGGCCTTGATAAGGTGTTGGTGGAAAGGATGTTTCCTATGGGTAGGGGCATCTAAGACCAGCTGACACAGTCTAAGAATAGAGGGAAGTCCTTTTAGAATGGAGTTGAGAAGCAATTTCTTTAGCCAGAGAGTGGTGAATTTGTGGAATTCTTTGCCATAGACGGCTGTGGAGGACAAATCATTGGATATATTTAAGGCAGTGATTGATAGATTCTTAATTAGTCAGGACCTGAGCGAATATGGGGAGAAGGCAGGAGATTGGGACTGAAAGGGAAAATGGATCAGCCATGATGAAATGGCAGATGATGGGCTAAATTCTGCTCCTATGTCTTATGGTCTTGTTAATTGGTAGTTGAAGCTAACATGACTTTTTCTCAGACTCCTCAAAGCTAGCGTCACAATCTCAGAAAAAGAAATTCAAAACTTAAGACTGAGAAAATATCTCTTCACTGAAAGCATTTTGAATCTCTGGAATTGTCTGTCCCTGAGGTCTGTGTATAGTCAGTCTGAGTAGATTCCAATTTAAAGATCACTAACTTTGGTTGTTGAGGGAATCCAGAGTTTGGGAATTTTACAGCTGTGTTAGGACATCACCACAGACTTAGTGAATGGTGATACAGGCTTTAAGAGCTGAATGGCCTTCTACTGATCCTCTTGATCATTTCTTTCCAGTCAGCAGGAGATCCTTTCCGGCCAGCACAATTACCTCCTCAATCACCCAAGGACTCTTTGGAAAAAGTAAATCGAGGTTATCTCTTCTGGAATTGAAGTACCTATAGCAATGAATAGGTATCCTGGCATTTCCTCACTAAAACTAGGTTCCCCAGAGAGTGTTGCTGCTGTATGACTGCTCCTCACATTTACATGCCCAGAAGTTCAATCCTCAAGTTCCCTCAGAAAGCCAACTCTGATATTACACAGCCTTTTAAACCACACAGTTCTCAATTACATTTACACATCATCAGTCTCATGTGAGAATTAAACATGTCGATATGGAAAGAACCTTTTGGGAGCTTTATTTATAATAGTTAGTGTGGGACTCCACTGAAAACCATAGTTTGTGGTTATGTCATAATCTGATAAGTGTATTCAATTCTACTTAAAAGATGGTTGTTTTTAACTTAGTAGCTATCTTTCCTCAGTCTCCTTTACCGAACTGTACTCTGCTACCTTTGTCACACCATGCTCAACCTTTTGGTTCCTTACTTTGCCTGAGGCCTTACCAACATCAGCCTCCATGACCTCTCCACTAACTGGCCTGGCACTCTGGGTTCCCATTCCCCTGCCAGTCCAGTTTAAACCTCACCATGCAGCATTAACAAACCTTCCTGCTAGGATATTAGTCGCCCTCCAGTTCAGGTGCAAACCATCCCTTATGTACTTCCCCTGGAAGACAGCCTAGTGATCCAAAAATCATATGCCCTATCTCCTATACCTACTCCTTAGCCACATATTAAACTGTATAAACACCCTAGTTCTGGCCTCGCTAGCACAAATCATTTATTATAAACACCTATATCCCAACACTTATTCCTGAAGTACATCTCATTATAGACTTCTAATCAGAAAAACAGTCATCTGTCTCTATGTCCTGCTTCCTATCACCAGGCCAGTTTTGGATCCATTTTGCCAAAATACGTCTGTCTTAAATCTTTAAACCCATCTACCACATAGAACCTTGCAACAAGCTTTACTAAAATCCATGTAAATCTTATCTACTACTCTGTCTCCATCAATTCTCTACAACTTACAGTCAAGATGGCGTCAGCGACCAATGATTCCTTGGGCAACATCTTCCAGAGAGTCAATCATTTTGGATTTTCTGTGTCTACTACTCATTCTTTTTATCTTAATTTTGTTCTTGGAACTGTTGGAGCCTGTGACTTACAACTTGTTCGATCGAGTGAGCTAGCTGTCCCCAAGAAAACTCCTGGAGATAAATGTGAGCACGAGCTACTGCGAGGAAAAGCTCAGAGACGAGACAAGAGGCCATCTCTTGCTGATTAAAGCATCAAGGTAGATTGAAACATTGAGACAAATGTGCAGGAGAGGCCACCAGTTCGAGTCACTTTCCTTGGAGAGAATGCTGGTTCGAATCGCTGCTGTTGGACGTGGCTGCTGGTTCAAGTCACTTTTCGCATAGAAACCACTGGTTTGAGTCTCTGCCATCAGAGGGGCCACTGGTTTGAGTCACTGCTGTCAGAGGGGCCGCTGTTCTGAGTCACTGCCTTCAAAGAAGCCGTTGAGTGCTGATGCTCTCATAGATATTATCAAAATTCTGAGATTTATGACTTGGACTGTAGTCCATATTGGCCTCTTTCAGTTCTATGTGTTTTTTCATGTTCTCGCCCGTTTTTTCTTGTTGCTGATTGGCAAGTTGGGGATTTGGGTGATTTCCTTTGCAAAAAAAGCGCAAAAGGGTGGTTGGGGTGTTTGGGGTTTGTGAATCTATGTTTCTTTTTCTTTTCCTTTTCCTTTCATGGGGGAGTGGAATTGATGACTTTCTTTTAACTACTTATATGGATTTCTGTATTCTATGGCTATCTGGAGAAGACAAGTTTCAGGGTTGTATTCTGCATACATACATTGATAATAAAATTAATGTTTGACCTTTGAACCTTTGATCAAAGGCATTAGATTTTACATTTTTATTAAAAAGGACAGCAGATATAATAAATGTAAATTACTATAGGTTAACTTGACAATTTATGTCTCCCTGTGTGGGGAAGTATCACAAATAAACCAGTTGCACTCCTAGATTTTTCCTGTATGCAACTTCATTACAGGCTAGGGGTAATGTCTGGTGACATTGTTCACTGGACAGTTGTAGTTTTGGCTTTTATTTACCTATTTTCCAATTCTTATCTTTTTTTTTTGTTACCGTTTGCATGATTTGTTCTTTTTTGCATGTGGAGGGGGGAAGAAATTTGTCGTTTTTTATTTTGATGGGGTCTCTATGTTTTTTTCTTTGTTTCGTGGCTGTCTGTAAGGCAGAAGAATCTTAGGGGTTGTATAATGCATACATACTTTGATAATAAATGTACTTTGAACTTTGAATAGCTATTTCTTTGTTTCCTGCTGCTGTGTTGCCCCAAATATTGTACCAAACAGAGGCAATTCAGTTCTAGGTGTCAAACTATATTGATGTCAAATCTTTCTTACCTTGCCCCAAATGCTATTTCGAACCACAATGACTTCTACTTGCTTCTAACATGCACTGCAACTCAACCCGACTATATCTCGTTTTATTTGTGAAGCATCCTTGTACCTTGCCAAATATGAAGATTTGCAATTTTAATTTAAGTCAGAATTTCAGCCCTCAAATAATGCAATCTCTATGAGTTTTGCAAGCCTTCAACACCCAATTAACATATTGATTTAAGAAATCTTCCTGGATACACAAATCAAATATTGACTCATCCAAGTCTCTTGCTCGGAGAAGATCCCAGTCTAGATTAGGGAAGTTGAAGTCACCTATAACAATAACCCAGTAAGGAGCTTATTTAAGTAAAGATCAGGAGGTATTCTCACATAATGTTCAACAGGGACAATATAATGGTCTGATGATATGTGCAGCAAGTAGACATCAGTACTTATCCCGTACCTTCCAAAAAATCAACAAATGTAAACATAAACCATGAAAGCCATAGGAGACGCTTTCACTCAGTACAAGGCATACTTTTTGCATGCTCATGGAGATTGGAAGGCTTGAAATAAGTAATTGAATTTACTGACTCTGTCAGAAATCAGAAATATAACAGGGGCAACCTCATTTGTTTTACATCAAGCAGAACATAGAAACTTGCCCCAGCCAAATAAGCCATTACTTTAGTTCAAAGACCTCCTATCAAAAACTCAATGGAGCAAAGACTCAGTATGCACTTAGCCCCTGTAAAATGAGCTACCAAAATAACCTTTCACCTGCTGTCAACTTACAGATACATGGGGAATGTGTTGCAGGACGCTCATGACTATTTCGTCAGTAACTGTTAGATTATTTGATGCTACATGCCAGCGTTTTCATTTTTATCCATGTCTCCTGTGGCTCAGAGTAGGCACATATACTCCTGAGTTAGGATTGGATGAGATGGTGAACCAGGGCCAGGCCTGGCTTCCGAATGAAGGCAGTATATTCCATAATACATCCCAGAAAAGACAGGGAATTACTCCCTTGCAAACCCCTCACCCCCCACAGTTGATATCAAGAAGATAGAACAACACAGAAACATTATGTCCTTTATTATTAAGTGGTCTTCTCCCTAGTTATTCTCTTGTTTTAATGTAAGTAATATATGGCTTTTTAATCCTGCTTGCCAAGGGCATTTCATGGGTTCACTTGTCTCTCCCAACCTCCTCCTTCAGCTCTTTCCTGCTACCTTTATATTCTTCAAGGGTTCTGCCTAATTTTAGCTCCCTAAATCTTACATATGCTTCATTTTTTCCCTTTTTCCTCTCTCTCATCATGCAAGGTTCCCTTACATTGCCGTCCTTGTCCTTTTTCCTTATGAAATATGCCGGTCCTGAACTCTGATTAGCTGATCTTTAAACAACACCCACATGTCAAATGTGGACTTGCTACTCTCTCATAGCATCCCCTGGCTTCGGTTTCATAATGTCATAATTTGCACACCCCTTAATTTAGCAATATCCCACAAGTCCAAATTTATCCTCCTTCATAAGCATCTTAAAACTGAAGGATTTGTAATCACTGCTCGCAAAATGCTCTGAAAGGTGGGCTCATATCCTTAGACCAGTATGGTCCTTCCTGGTCCTTCCTTAGTCAATGACCCATGCACTGAAAAACCTCCATCCTTCTCAGCCTCTTGTACTACTGAAGTCCCAGCCAATATAGTGAAGTTAAAATCACCCACTATGACAGCCAAATGGTTGAAGTAAATTATTGGGTCTTGTATTTTATTGTTGCTCATGGAAATTGTGTTCACTGCTTCTTGGAGCAAGAATATTTAATCAATAACTTCTAATTAAAGAATTCATTCCAGACTGACTGAAACAAAAGAAACATGGTTGTTAGATTCCTTACTTAGAAACCACAATGAGAATTGATCAGCAGGACAACTTACAAAAACTTGTTCTAGATTAGCTGGAGATTTAGTTAACTTGGTGATATGAAAGTCTGTGCCTATACAGAATGCGAAGGCCACAACAAGGCCCTTGGTTCTCTCAATAACCTGGGCTATATTCTATTAAGTACTGGAGACTTGTCCATCTTAATGTTCTTTAAGGGGCCAAGCATGACCACCTCATCTTTCTCAAAATAAACCTAGCAAATTAGCATCCCCCACAACTGGTCTCCCTATCCTCCCCAGCCCTGGTAAGTATTGATGCAAAGTGCTCATTTAGGACCTCACCCACCTCATCTGCCTCCAAGCGTATGTTTCCTCGAGTAGTCCTACCTGCTCCTTAATTGTATTCTTGATCTTGATTTATGCATAGAATATTTTAGGATTCTCTTTAATCTACTTGCCAAGGACTTTTCATAGCCCCTCCTTGCTTTTCTAATCCCCTTCTTGAGTTCTTTTCTGGCTTCTTTATAATCCTCAAGGTCTCTGTTTGACTCTAGCTTCCTAAACTATATATAGACGTCTTTTTTCTTCTTGTCTAAATTCACCTCCTCTCTCAACATCCAAGGCTCCCTTACCTTGTCATCTTTGTCCTTCCTTCTTACTGGAACATTCTTGCCCTGTAACTTGTTCAGATGGTCTTTAAACACCTGCGTAATAAAATGGGGACTTCCCCAAAAACAGTTGTTCCCAATTAACTATCCATAGTTCCTGCCTAATACTCTCATAACTTTTTCTGCTCCAAATTAATACTCTCTCACAATGTCCATGCCTGTTCTTATCTATAGCTGCCTGAAAATTTAAGGAGTTGTGATCCTTGTTCCCTATTGTTTTCACACTGAAAGGTCAGTCACATTGCCAGGTTCGTCACCCAACACCAGGTCCAGTATTGCCCTCCTCTTGTTGGACCACCTATATATTGATTTAAGAAATCTTCCTGGATGCACAAGACAAATTCTGCTCCATTTAAATCTCTTGTTCTAAGGAGATCTCAGTCTAGTTTAGAAAAGTTGAAGTCACCTATGACAATAACCCTGTTGCTTTTCCACCTTTCATTAATGTGCCAGCATATCTGTTTTTCAATGCCCTGGTGTTTATTGCGGTGTCTGAGGTATAACGAGTAATCACACCTTTCCTATTTTTTGAGTTTTAATTATATAATATACACTCTGCGGCAATGAGGAAGAAATGTGATCTAAGTGACTTTGACTTGTCCCAGATGATGAGAGTATTTAATGATGGATGCTGCATTCTTGATGATGTCCTCAAACTTGGGAGTGTTGTGTCATTGATGGAACTGGTTGAGTCTACAGCCTAAGTTTCACATTTCAAGGTAAATTTAATATCAAAGTATGTATATGTCACCATCTACTACCCTGAGATTTATTTTCTTGTGGGCGTTCACAGTAAATACGAAGAAA
Source organism: Mobula birostris (assembly GCF_030028105.1). NCBI lineage: Eukaryota > Metazoa > Chordata > Chondrichthyes > Myliobatiformes > Myliobatidae > Mobula > Mobula birostris. Next base: position 12,295,422 of record NC_092393.1, on the reverse strand, counting down.
CACTATCGAATCAATGAAAAACAGCATAAAATAAAAATGGACAACCAACCAATGTGCAAAAGGCAGTGCAAATACAGAAAATAAAAATAAACAAGAGAATAATAATAAATAAATAAGCAATAAATATCGAGACCATGAGTTGTAGAGTCTTTAACCCCTTTGGTTCAAGAAACTGGTGGTTGAGGGGTAATAACTCTTCCTGAACAGTTGTGTGCAACTTGAGGCTCCTGTACCTCCTTCCTGATGGCAACAGTGAGGAGGGAGGACAGCCTGGATGGTGGGGGCCCTTGATGATGGATGCTGCCTTCTTACGACAACACTCCTTGTAGATACGCTCAATAATGGAAAGAGCTTTACCTGTGATGGACTGGGCTGTATCCATTACTTTTGGTAGGCTTTTCTGTTCAAGGGAATTGGTGTTTCCATACCACTCCATGATGCAACCAGTCAGTATATTCTCCACCCAGCATCTGTAGAAGCTTGTCAGAGTTTTAGATGAATGCCACTACTTCACCAACTTCTAAGACAGTAGAGGTGCTGCTGTGCCTTCTTCATAATGACACTTAACTTGCTGGATCCAGAACAGATCCTATGAAATGATAATGCCAATTAATTTGAAGTTGCTGATCCTCTTCACCTCTGATCACTGATAAGGACTGATGTTGTTGCCGATCTGAACTGACTGGGGTCTACAAGTGAGGAAATTGAGGGTCAGTTAGACAGGGATGTATTGAGGCCAAGGACATGGAACCTAGTGATTAGCTTCAAGGGGATGAATGTGATGAATTCAGAGCTGTAGACAACGAAGAGCATCCTGATGTATGATATATCTTCACTGACCAGATGTTCCCAAGGTTGAGTGAAGAGCCATTGAAATGACATCTGCTGTTGATTTGTTGTGCCGGTAGGCAAGTTGGAGTGGATCCAATTTGCTCCTCAGTCAGGAGTTGATATGCTTCATACCAACATCTCAAAGTACTTCCTCACAGTGGATGTAACTGCTACCGGAGGATAGTTATTGAGGCAGGTTACCACGTTTTTCTTGGGCACTGGTCTAATCGAAGCCTTCTTGAATCAGTGGATATCACAAAATGCCAAAACAAGTGGTTAAAGATATCAGTGAACATTCTAGCCAGATAGTTAGCTGTGTTTCTACTGAGGTTTTGATTTGCAAGTAACACTTGAACTGCTTTTTTTATGACAGATGAGTTCCCGTTTCTGGAGATGGCTGGCCGGCAGTTTTCCGACACTCTCCAGGCAGGGCTTAGAACATGGTACCCCCAGGGTGCAACCCTGCGGACAACTGATTCCAGGCCAGTGTTGCCGACTGTGAGGTTCTGTGGGAAATAGAACATTAGGAAAACACTGCGGTGGATGATGGTCTCTGTAGTCAAGCAGACGCATTCTCCCGCACTGTCTCTGGATGGTGGGAGAGTTTGTTGTTGATTCTCAAGTTGAAGAATCTCGGATACAGGATATGGTAATATCGTGACAGTGACTGTTCATCTCCCCTTTTGCTGTGAAAATGGGCGATACCTCTCTGCCCCTTGTTAGTGAGAGAGAGAGAGAGCCTGTGGCATGTCGAACTGTCAGGTAAACAATAGTTTTTGTTGACCATTGATCATGGTCTCTCTTCAGGGTGCTTTGCTGTTGTTTGGTGGTTGGGCACATGGCCAAGTAATTAAGGCATCTGACTAGCGATCTGAAGGTCGTGGGTTTGAGCCCCAGCCGAGGCAGCATGTTGTGTCCTTGAGCAAGGCACTTAATCACACAGTGTTCTGCGACGACACCAGTGCCAAGCTGTATGGGTCCTAATGCCTTTCCCTTGGACAACATCGGTGTCGTGGAGAGGGGAGACTTGCAGCATGGGCAACTGCTGGTCTTCCATACAACCTTGCCCAGGTCTGCACCCTGGAGAGTGAAGACTTTCCAAGCATAGATCCATGGGCTCGCAAGACTAATGGATGCCTTTACTGTGGACAAAGAAGCTTTTTGCTGAAACAGGTGGGGGGGAGGAGGTGGGATATTGATGCATTGGTGCTTGCTGCTGCTTGTGCCCAGGACGAGGGAAAGGGGGCTTTGGGCTTCTAATACTTTTCTGTTGTTCATTCTTTTGGGATTCTTCTGTTTTTCATGGATATCTGTGAAAGCAAGTATTTCAGGTTCTATACTGTACATACCCTCTAATAATAAATGGAACAATTTGAACCATTGGAACTGTGGTTCTCAATGAGGAAGTCAAGGACCCAGTTACAGGGGGAGATACAGAGGTCTAGGTTTTGAAGCCTGGTGATGAGTAGTGAGGATGATATTGAACTCTGTAATAAATAAACGGCAGCCTGGTGTATATTTTGCAGTCATCCTGTTCTGAACTGAGAACTAATGAGATTGTGTCCACTATAGACCTGTTGTGGTGGTAGGCAAATTACAGCAGGTCCAGGTCCTTGCCCAGACAGGAGTTAATTCTGCCCATGACCAACATGTCAAAAGCACTTCATCATGTTAGATGTGAGTGCTACCAGTCACTGAGGCAGCTCACCCTGCTCTTCCTGGGCACTAGTGCCATTGATGCCTTTTGAAGTAGTTGAGAACCTTTGACTGAAGCAAAAAAGGTTGAAGAGGTCCTTAAACTCGCCATCCAATTAGTGGGAACATCGGTGCCTGACGCTTTGCAAGGGTTCACCTCTTGAAAGATGTTCTCTGATGTCAGCCTTTAAGACAGGGAACATGTGGGCATTCACATAGCATTGTGTTATTCTCCATTTCAAATCATGCATTAAAGGCATAGGACTCAATAGGCAGGGAAGCATCACTGCCATTTGTGCTGTTGGGTTTTGCCTTATCAGAAGTAATGTCATGCAAATACTGCCACAGCTGTCATGCATCCGATTATGTCTCTACCTTCACACAGAATTGTATTTTCACTTTCGTGATGGCCTTCCGTAGAACACGTCCGGTCTTCTTGTATGGTTCTGGAACATTGGTCTTGAACACCACAGATATAGTCCTCAGCAGACTGCAAATCTCTTAGTACACCTGGAGTTTCTGGCTTTGGAAGACCCCGTATGTTCTCAAAGACATGCACTCATCCGCCTCAGTCTTCATGAAGTCAGTGATGGCCGTGAAGTATTCATTCAAATCCAAAGATGAAACCTGAAATAATGTCCAGGCCACCAATTCAAAGTAATTCATAAACGCTTCTCACCACAAGTACTGTGAATCTCAGACTCTGTTTTTATGCTGGGAGTAAAAGTACATTTAGGTGTTCACACTTGCCAAGATGCAGGTATGAGATGGTACGGTAAGCATTCTAGATGGTGATCAAGTGTGTAGCTTCCTCTGGTTCTGCAGGTAACAGGTTGGTGGTAGTTGGTCAGAATTCTTCAAGTTAGCCAAGTTAAAGTGTCCCATGATGATCATGAAGGCATCAGGGTGCATTGACCATTGATCACAATGCTTAGCTTCTTCAGTACCTGCTTGACATTTGCCTGGGGTGGAGTGTATACTACAACCAGGATGACAATGGAGAACTCCCTCAGCAGATAGAACAGATAACACTTGACTCCCAGGTGTTCCAAGACCCAACAAAATCGTGATTAATTGTGTCCATGTAACACCATTGCTATGGTAACATTCAAATGTCTTGCAAAAGAACAATCCGCTGGCACAACGCAGTGCATTGAGTAGCTCCTATGGAAGGAAAAGGAATTGTTAATGCTTTGAGTTAATACTTGCACCAGGACCAAGTCCAGCAGATTGTTTGTTGCTCCTGGTTCCACTATCCACAGTCCCTTGTGTCTCCATTTCAAATTTCATATCCAATTGAGCTTTACGTAGGTCTATACTTCTATATGTTCTGAGTCTGAGGGAAATTCCACGGAATGGTGAGAACACAAGAAAATAATAGCAACAGTAGGCCACTCAGCCCCTCAAGCATGCCTGACTATTCAATGCAATCATAGATTACCTATGCCAGTCTCAACTCCTTTTTTGCAGCAGTGTGTACCATTTACATGATGCACTGCAACAACACATCAAAGCTCTGAAGGCAGCACCTTCCAGACCCATGAACACTACCAACTAGAAGGACAAGAACACTAGATATATAGGAACACCACCACTTGAAAATATCCCCTCCAAGTCACTCACCATCCTGACTTGGACTTTGACGCCGTTACCTAATTGTTGCTGGGTCAAGATCATGGAATTCCCTCCTTCGCAGCACTGTGGGTGTACCTACACCTCAGGGACTGTAGCGGTTCAAGAAGGCAGCTCATCACCACCTTCACAAGGGCATCTAGGGATGGGCAATAAATGCTGGCTTAGCTGGCAATGCCCACATCCTGTAAACAAATACATTTTTAAAAATGATCATACATATCCTTCTCTGTGCCAGATCTTCGCAGCCCACAATTACCTTTCTGAAAATTATCTCCATTGTCTTTAAGTGCCCCTAGTAATCCAACCTCTACAACCACAGTGGCCGGAACAGTTACTTTACAACGCTAGCAATCACCGTTTGGGGTTTGATTTACACTACTGTCTGTAAGGGCTTTGTACATTCTCCTCGTGACCACATGGCTTTCCTAGGGGTGCTTCAGCTTCCTCCCACATTCCAAAGATGTATGATTAGGGTTAGTAAGTTCTATGTTGGCGACGGAGTCATAATGCAAAGGTTTTTAGTTCCTCATGTAGTGGGATGGACGTAAGACTTAAACAATTTCAAATTCAAATTCACTTACAGCCTGCCCCAGCATAATCTTACTAGCTCTTCCTTCAGTTAGTCCTGATGAAGGGTCTCAGCCCGAAACATCAACTGTACCTCTTCCTAGAGATGCTGCCTGGCCTGTTGCGTTCACCAGCAACTTTGATGTGTGTTGTATAATCCTCAATGCGTTTTGATGTTTCGATATATATGTGAGAAAGAAAGCTAATATTTATCGGAAATCCAAAGATTCACCACACTCTATGAGGAGAAATTTCTAAGTAATTCAGTTTTAATTAACCACCTCCTAATCTTGTAACTACGTTCCCTCATTTCAAACTCTTCCAAGAGTAGAAGCATCTTGTCATGTTCCTTAAGGATCTTAGTTGTTTCAATAAGGTTATTTCTTATTCCAATCTCCAAACAAAATACCTGCCTGAACAATTCCCTCATCCCATTAATTAGCTAGTGAATCACTTTTAGACTGCCCCCACTGTAGTATATCATGTCCTATATAAGGAGACCAGTACTTACTGTATGTTGATGTGCATAATTGTCATCAAGTCAAGTTTATTGTTTTGTACACAGTGTAATGAGTTATAGGTACACAGAAAAACTTACTTGCAGCAGCATTTCAGGCACATAGGTACAGACAGCACAGAACACAAGTTACATGTAAATTATGCAAGACAGTAAAGAGAAATAAAATCAATTTAACCGTATTTTAAATTCCAACACTCTTGCAAAAAAGGTCAATATGCCAATATGCTGTTAACCTTTTGAGAACATTTGCCACAGAATATCAAGCACATCCCCTTATCTAGTTAGCCAGACCAATGTGATAAAGCCCAACCTTACCCAACCCAACGTTATCAGATCTCACCCCCACCGAATCTTACTGAGACCTAGCTTGTATCCTCAATCTCTCAACTCCAACATATCAGTATCTTTAAAAACTTCACTTTCAATATAAACCCAGTGAGCAAGTTACAGTGTGTCTGACCAATGTGAGGAAAGTTTTAAAAGCTATTTTGACATCTGAATTTCAGCTGTAAGTAATTATGTAACAGTACCCTGAATGTATAAATTGGCTGATATTTCATCAACAGAGAGCACATAATCACAAAATGCTGTAGTCCTTTAAATCTTCAGGAAGTTTCTTAAATGGAAGAAGGTCACCTTATTTCAAAACAAAGCATTCTCCAGTGTTTTAATGCTCCTTTGTCTGGGTTTCTCTCCATCTATTTTTTAGTGTTTACTCATTTTTGAGTTTATTCTCTGATGGTGCTTTCCATTCATTATCTTTGGTTTCTCTTTGCTTTGATCTAGGAACCAGCAAAGAGAAAGAAACAGTCAATCTCAGGGGGTTCTGAAGCAGCTGTAAAATTGAAATAAAGGAGAGAGGCTTGAAGCAGCATTGATTCCTGTGAATTCATTGTCTCAGCAAGGTTTATGGAAGGAGACCAGACTGCTGTTTCGTGAGACACTCACTGCCACAAAATTATCCAAAATTATTGGATTAGAGACTGCTGTGCTTACAGCAGCAAGTGACACCAAAGAAAACTGCTTTGGAAGCATCTCAACCAATCTGAATGCATTGGTGATGTAACTTCCATCCTGAGCCAAAATTTCCTGGATCATATTCTGTGTAGCGGCCACACTAAGCTAAAACAATTGCTGCTGCCTGCAGCCGTACGGATTTGTCACACTTGCATGACGCTCCAATCATTGCTCCAAAAGTGGAATCCTTTATTTGATCTTTTATTAGCAATTAGTAAACTTACACTCTTAAGCGTACCCAAGTGTAATCGAAGTGTATTTGAGCTGGATGATGGGGTGGTAAATTGAATGAGTAAGTATGCAGATGATACTACGATAGGTGGAGTTGTGGATAATGAAGTAGGTTTTCAAAACTTGCAGAGAGAAGAGTGGGCTGAAAGATAGCAGATGGAGTTTAATACTAATAAATGTGAGGTGCTACATTTTGGTAGGACTAATCAAAATAGGACATACATGGTAAATGGTAGGGCATTGAAGAATGCAGTAGAACAGAGGGATCTAGGAATAATGGTGCATAGTTCCCTGAATGTGGAATCTCATGTGGATAGGGTGGTGAAGAAAGCTTTTGGTATGCTGGCCTTTATAAATCAGAGCATTGAGTATAGGAGTTGGGATGTAATGTTGAAATTGTACAAGGCATTGGTGAGGCCAAACTTGGAGTACTATGTGCAGTTTGGGTCACCGAATTATAGGAAAGATGTCAACAAAACAGAGAGAGTACAGAGAAGATTTACTAGAATGTTACCTGGGTTTCATCACCTAAGTTACAGGGAAAGGTTGAACAAATTGGGTCTTTATTCTTTGGAACGTAGAAGGTTGAGGGGGGACTTGATACAGGTATTTAAAATTATGAGGGGGATAGATAGAGTTGACGTGGATAGGCTTTTTCCATTGAGAGTGGGGGAGATTCAAACAAGAGGACATGAGTTGAAAGTTAAAGGGCAAAAGTTTAGGGGTAACATGAGGGGGAACTTCTTTACTCAGAGAGTGGTAGCTGTGTGGAACCAGGTTCCACAGTGGTTCCACAGTGGTTGAAGCAGGTTCAATGTTGGCATTTCAAGTTAAATTGGATAGCTATATGGACAGGAAAGGAATGGAGTGTTATGGGCTGAGTGCGGGTCGGTGGGACTAGGTGAGAGTAAGAGTTCAGCACGGACTAGAAGGGCTGAGACGGCCTGTTTCCGTGCTGTAATTGTTATATGGCTATATGGTTATGGTTATTAGGCAGTCAGCAAAAGATGCAACATCTGTCGGGCCCAAGCCCCAAGCTGCCATGAACAAAGCATGAATACATGACTTATTTACTTTGCCTATTCCACACCCCCACTCATGTGGCTAGTTACCATAATAAACATAATAAACGCACAGCAAAAATACAATGCAGATAGAGAACAGATGCATGGCTCCTTCATTCTGTTGCCTGGATCATGCTTTGGTAGTTGATGAGAAAGCAACTAGAAATATAAAATAGGATTAGTGTAGGATTAATGAAGTTGATCGTTAATGGTCAGTGTGGATTCAGTGGGCTGAGGGGGCGTTTTCTGTACTATATCTCTATTTGACTCTATGACACTTGGGCATTTATGCAAATTCTGCATAGAACCACAGATGGAAGCCAATACAGTGCACATATTTTCAAAGCCTATCATTTCCTAGAATTAGTAGCAAAGGCAAACACCACACCAACAACAAGAAACCACAATGGGCTACTGATTTTTGTAATAAATCTATGTTCTTTGAGATTCTTCCTACTGCTGCTCTTCTTCCATTATAACATTGAAGAGAAACACATCCATTGGAACATAAGCGATGTCATGCTGAAGTTAGTGGCCAGATTTCTTAGTCATTGACCCAGGCACCTATATTTGAACCATACCACAACAGATAAGGAATTCAAGGTCAAGTCATTAAATAAATGTTTTGAAATTTTAAACCAGACTTAACAATGCGGTTGTCTGTTAATGGCAACTAGGGATGAATAATAAACTGGCTTTGCCAGTGATGCTGAACTAAGGCTAGGCTGTGGTCTGCTCCAGCTGCTCCAGGGTTTATTTCTATAGACTCACTTTTCTTCTGAATGCTATTTGCTTACTTTTATTGTTTGCACAATTTGGCTTTTTTCTCTCTGCACATTGGGTGTTTGATGGTCTTTTTTATGGGTTCTTTTTGGTTTCTTTGTTTCATGGTTGTCTGTAAGGAGACACACCTCAAAGTTGTGCAATGTATATGCATTGCCTGGTTAAGATTTCAACTGTAGGTATTTCATTCCAGCAGTTGTCTGCCAAAGGAATGTGTTCTGCTGGTAGAATATTTTGGTTTAGGCTAAAATAAGAATCCCTGCCGTTCAAGTTAGGAATGTTGTGTTGATCAATCAGGATGATGGGATCTGGAGAAAGTGCTTGTGGGGCGGATTGAGACTTATAACAATAGTCTGGTTTGGGGTCTTTTTTTTCTGGCGAAAGCCACGGAAAGAACAGGAGGGAAGATGCTGCAGAATGCCATGGGAAAGAGAGTCTCCGTTGCAAGAAGTGCTTTGTGCAGATGAATGGCTCCAAGGAGGAGAGCCAATACTCCTGAGAGAGAGCCAGTTGTTCGAGATGGACTTCAAGAGAAGTTCAGGTGGTGGCTGGTGCTTCTATACAGAATGTGGGTTTGATGCCATGAGTAACAGTTCTACCCAGATTTGGAAGAGATGAGCTCCAACAGTGAGCACATTTAGATTGGTTTAACTGTAATAGGCCCTTTTCTTTCTTTTCTTTCTTTTCTTTTTCTTAATAACTGTTCGATAAAGCTAAAATTAGTAATTGTACTTTCATTATAATTTTATATGGTGTACAATCTATTATTTCTTGCTGACCGATAATTGTGTATGGACAGTACTTACACAGCATTCGCTCTAATCGAATGTTCTTTAATCAGAATATCAGAGTGTTCCTGTTTGGTTGAACCCCAATCGTACCAACTTTAGATACATATTGCTTATAAAAGGTGGCCTTCTCACTGCTGAGTCATGTGGCCATTAGCAGAGTCAGCTGCTGAGCCAGGTTTGCATACTGAGGGGCTATATTTGTGGAACATTGTCTGGGGATTCTTGAATGGTGTGTGATTACTGTTTTAGAATTGATAAGTGGTTTGTGTGTTTAAGCTTGCGTTTAAACTAGTGTTGGAGAAAATGATTGAGGTACTTTATTACGTAGGGATTAGGGTTTGCTGGGATTCAAAGAGATTATCCACAAAAAATACTTGTGTTTTGAATAGGGTGGATGTCCAAATTTACGATGAATTGTTACTCAGCTGCTGAGTTCTGTAAGTGTTGGGAAAAGTTAAGCTGATTGAATGGTGTTTCGACCAATCAGCTGGTGAGGATGTCGTGACCCTGGGGACCCACAGTGATGTGACTGAAGTCGTGCTGCTTGATAGGTTGGGAGACCCTGGAGAGGTGGAGCCATGGCAGTCCATATTTTTAGAGAAGAGGAGCATGTTGCAGAGGGCAAAGACTTTAAAAACCAGTTTTTTTTCGCTTCTGCAAAGTTTGGGGAAAGAGTTGTTGAGGTGAAAAGTCTAAATGGTCCTTCAGTGGTTGATTTAAATTCTGAGCTGGTTTTGGCTATTACAGAATTTGTTGGTAAATGCCAAAGTGCACCTGCAGAGTTAAGCCCACACCTGACAGTGAAGAAGAATATGAGGCTTGCGCTGAGCAGCTACATCAGTTACAGGATGAATAGCAGTGCTCAAATAATATGAAAAACGAAGACCGGTAGAGAGCTTAAAGGGTCCGGCTGCTGTTACAGTGAGTTTCCAAGAGGCAGAAAACCCATTAGCCATGTCAGTTAATTATCTGCAAGCTCTGGAAGTGCTGAAAGTGCAGCCGATCTGATGATGAAGTTTTGGCACACGTTCCAAGAGGAAGGAGAGAATCTCTCTGCCTACTGTTTCAGGTTGGAGAAACTGCTGCACTGTTTGTGCCACAAAGAACGCGTCCAACTGTCTGAGAGAAACTACTTGAGGATGGAGCAAGTTGTGAATAGCATAGTGTCATATGACATGATTGCTCTATCTACAGATTTGAATGACCCACACGATGCACCTTCCTCCATCTTTTATTGAGTTACTCAGAGGGGTTAGAGAGAGGAGGAAAACATGATTGAGAAGTGGAACATTTCTAAAAGCCAAGTAGTGTCTTTGGTGGCATTCTCCGCTGCTAAAGTGACTCCCGATGCCACAAAGATAGAGCTTTTGAGGAATGAGGTGGAAAACTTTTGAGCAGAGCTGATTCAGTGGATGTCTACTAATGTTTCAGCTAAACAAGATCTGTCCGTTGGGCAACCTGACCCACCCGTAGTATTTACCATGTGGAGGAATGCTGCTGAAGAGGGTCTAGAGACGCAACTGGTATTTTCTGTTACAACTGGGCATCTTCTGTTACTAGATGGGCATTTCAAGAGAGACTGCAAAGGACAGGAAATCTTCAAAGAGTAAATCAGCAGTTGATCAAACAGAGAAGAAAATTGGCCAAACTATGGAGGGACCCAGTAAAGGAATGGGCAGGCGTTTCGGAGAGGTACCCTACTAGATCAACAGTAGAGTAGCTTTAAATGAAGAAAATTGATGACCTTGAGGGGCCCAGTCAGAATCCTGACCGTAAGCCGTTTGAACAACTCTGGCAAGACCTCAAAGCTGCTGTCCACCACCGCTTCCCAACTAACCTGGCACAGCTTGAGCAATTTTGCAAGGAGAAATGGGCAAATCTCACTCCATCACGTTGTGCAAAGTTAATAGAAACTTATCTAAAAGGACTACTGGCTGTAACAGCTGTGAGAGGTAGTTCAACTAAGTTTTGAGCAAATGGGGATGAATACTTTTAAACTGCTGACATTTCAGGTTTTAATTTTTTAGTTTTTCATGGTTTACAATTTGGGATCCACAGCAAAAAAAAGGAGCATGTGATTTGCAAATAAAAATTCTCAGTTAAATTGTAATTCTCAGCTGGTTGTAATACTCATTTATGTGAACAAAGGGTTGGAGGCTGAATATTTTTTCAAGGCAATCAATGCTACTTCCATTTACCAATGGATCAGGGTCTTGAAACCACAAAATTAATTTGAATACTGTGCTATTAATAATGGTTTAATAAGTTCCACAGTCCTAAGGACATGATTATTTTTGGTGACAGGTGTGTGCAACGCCCTGGTTAAGATTTCTACTGCTATGCTGTAGGTATTTCATTTCAGCAGTTGTCTGCAAAAGGAATGTGTCCTGCTGGTAAAATGTTCTGGTTTTGGCTTCTGTTCAAATGGGAATGTTGTGTTTGTCAGTCAGGATGGTGAGATCTGGAGAAAGTGCTGGAGAGAGCTGGGAACAGAGAGAATTGTGAAGAACAGCAGTCTGGTTCGGGAACCCAAAATCATACTGACCCTAGATGTATATTGTTTGTGAAAGGTGGTCTTCTCACAACTAAGTCATGTGGCTGTTAGCAGAGTTGGCTAACAAGCCAATTCTACATACAAGCTCAGTGAGGGGGCTACGTATACAAAATGTACTTTGCATTTTGAACATCAGGAAAAGGGCAATCAGTCTCTTGACCTTCTGGCAATCAATTCAATCCTAGATGATATTCACCTTAATCTTTTCTATCCACCTTGGTTCCATAATGCTCAATGCCTTTGCTTCACAAAAATTCTAACAATTTCAGAAGGCCATTGCTGATGCTTAGTTCCTTTGAACCATAAGTAACAAACAATCTCCTGGGGTCCAGTAGATTTGTGGGAGGAATTATTGACATTTTGGGTTGAAACCCTGCATCAGGAATGGTATAGGAGCAGTGGAGGATCTCAACCTCAACTATTCATCCCATAGATACTGAATCCACTGCGTGGCTTCGGAAGATTCCTTGTTGCTACTAACTACAGCATCTGCAGTCTCTTGTGTCCTCTTTGAATTCATGGTGGGGGGGGGGGGAGATGAACCGAGGAACTTCAGATGCAATCTAACCAGCAGTAGTTTGACTTTGTGATCCACAGTAAAAATCATCTTACTTTAAAAGGATACGTTTCTCTTTCTTTCTGTATGATTGTACAGGTGGAGCAGTGGGAATGAAACCCATGGCTGAGGTCTGCTCCTCTTCCATGATGTGGGAAGTCAGGATGATCTCCAGTGTCCCTGATGTCTATACCTGCAAGACGTGCATTCAGCTTCAGCTCTTTGCAGACTGCTTTAGGGAACTGGAGTTGAAGCTAGATAACCTAAACATCTACAAACACGAGGAAATCTGCAGATGCTGGAAATTCAAGCAACACACACAAAATGCTAGTGGAACGCAGCAGGCCAGGCACCATCTATAGGAAGAAGTACAGCTGCTGTTTCAGGCTGAGGCCCTTCGTCAGGACTAAGCTTTACATCATTTGCAAGAATGGAAGGTTGATAAACTGGAAATACAGGGAGGCGTTCATACCTAAATTGCAGGAGGCAAGGACCTGGGTGAGTGTCAGGAAGGGAAAGGTAATAGGCAGATAGTGCAGAGTACCCCTCTGCCTGTTACCCTAAATAACAAGCATACCACTTTGAATACTGTTGGAGAGGATGACCTTCCAGAGGAAAGCCACAGTGACCACATCTCTGGTACATAGTCTAGCTCTGTGGCTCAGAAGAGAAAGGCGAGAATATGAGAGCATTGGTGATAGGGGATTCATTAGTTAGGGAAACAGGCAGGAGATTATGTGGTTGACAAAGAGCCTCCCAGAGGGTATACAACAGGGATTCTGCAGATGCTGGAAATTCAAGCAACACACATAAAAGTTGCTGGTGAACGCAGCAGGCCAGGCAGCATCTCTAGGAAGAGGTGCAGTCGATGTTTCAGGCCGAGACCCTTGGTCAGGACCTGACGAAGGGTCTCGGCCTGAAACGTCGACTGCACCTCTTCCTAGAGATGCTGCCTGGCCTGCTGCGTTCACCAGCAACTTTGTTGTGTGTTCCCAGAGGGTATGTTGCGTTCCAGGTGCCACAGTCAGAGATGTCTCAGATCAAGTCCACTACATTCTTAAGGGGGAGGGAGAACAGCCAGGAGTTGTGGAACATATTGGTACCAACGACATAGGTAGAAAAAGGAATGAGTCCTGAAGAGTGAATATTAGGAATTATTGAGGAATTTAAAAAGGAGGACCTCAAGGATAGTAATCTGAGGATCGCTGCCTGCACCATGTGCCAGTGAGGGTAAGAATAGGATGATTTTGGTAGATGAATATGTGGCTGAAGAATTGTTGCAGGGGGCAGAGTTTTGGATTTGTGCATCACAGAGATCTCTTTCAGGAAGGTATGACTTGAACAAACAGGACAGTTTGCACCTGAACTTGATAGGGACCAATGTTGGGGTGGGTTTAAATTAGGTTGGCAGGGAGATGGGAATCAGAGGGTTATGTCAGATAAAAGAGCAGTTGGTGTGAAGTTAGATACAATGTTTAGAGAGACTATGAGGAAGGATAGGCAGTGGAAAGGCATAAATGCAGTCAATTAGATAGTTTGAAATGTGTCTATTTTAATGCAAGAGGCTAATGCAACTAACGTTAGAGACTTTGAATAGGCACATGGATGTAAGGACGATGACGGGATATGAGCATGGTGTAGACAGCAGGGATTAGTGTTTAGGTGTTTTTGAGTGGCTTTTGTTAGTCGGTTTGGAACAGCATGGTGGGCCAAATGGCCTGTTCCCCTGCTGTACTCTGCCATGTTCTACGTTTCAGTATAGACATCCACAGCATAGTAAATTTTAAATTGTTCTATTCAGTTCTAGAGATTTAATCGCTGTGGAGAATGTCTTACTCTTGTGGGATAATGTCTTTCCTAACAAGAAGGGATCACTCTTCTTGGGAGGTGAGCCCATGTGGCTGCAAAACAGTCTCAGGTTCTAGAGCCTCCTCCGTGGTTGTTGTAAGATTTGACTCCAGCACTACAGGAAGTGATTCTGACACCTCTGGACACCATTTTTCTCTAGCTTACACTCTGCTCTCCACAACTGATCGCTACGTCATCTCCAAATGTCATCAGACGCAATCTCCACTGTGTAGGAGAGTTGCCCAGTTCTGTCCTTAATCATTCCAAGTATCCATTTTTGATCACCTATGCAGTCCCTCACCAGGACTGCTTGTCCTGGAGTGAAACGTCAAACGTCCTTGTTGAGAAGCCCTCAATTTGTCTCAGATTCTTGCCCTGCCTATTCCTGAATTTGGGTTTGAGGAGATTCAAGCATGACCTCAAGAGATGACCCAGGATCAACATAGCTCGTGAGTTTTTTTTGTGGGGTGTACTGCATTGTGATATACAAGGAGGAAATTAGTGAGTTTCTGGTTCAGTGTCAGTGTAGTGTCTTCTGCTGACATTGCTCGCAGTGCATTCTTTAGACCCCGTACAAACCTTTCCACTAAGCCATTTGTAGCTGCGTGGTATGGTGAAGATGTAATATGTCTTTTTCCATTCATTTTCAGGATTGACTGCTCTGCACGATATGTGGTGCATCACCTCTGACCAAGTGTTCTGGAACACCAAATCCTTGAGAAGGCTTCTCAACACCTGAACATTGAGTGAGGCTGTGGTGGAGGCTATTGGAAACACTTATGGTCACATTGCTGCTGCATCAACTACTACTAAGAAATTTGTGCCCATGAATGGTCCAGCAAAATCCACATGAATCCTCTACCAGGGCAATGCAGGCCACCCTCATGGATGGAGAGGCATTGCTCTTGGCATTTTCTGGGCATGTTGGCATTTCGGACAGAACATAGCAAGCTGCTTGATCTGCTGATCTACCCTGGGCCACGAGACAAAGCTTTGAGCCAACGCTTTCATTTTGACCACGCTCAGATGACAGACATGTATCTTCTCTAACACTTGAGCTCTCAGCTTGATGGTACAACAACTCTCAATCGTCACATAAGACAAACGCCTGTCAAGAGCAAGTTCATCCCGGTGCTGATAAAAATAGGGGAACTGGAATTTCTGCTGCACACTCCAGCCATTTTGAGTGGCCATGTAGACCTGAGACAGTGTGGGGTCTTTTCTGGTTTCTCTTTGAATCATCTCCACCGTAATAGGGTGGGTATAATAATTTTCAATTTGCATTAGGAAAATATGTCAAGAGGAGTGTCCTCTTTTGTAAAGTTTTCTGGCATTTCCTCTTCCAAGGGAAACAGGACAATCCAACAGCATTTCCATGATCAGTTGTCCTTTGAAATTCAACCTTGTAATTACGTCCTCCAAGAAACAGAGCCCATCTCTGCATTCATGCTGCTGCTGTTAATGGAACATCCTTCAGTGGATTGAAAACGGACACCAGGGGTTGATGATCAGTAATAAGGGTAACCTCTCCCATGCAGGTACTGGTTGAAACATTCTACGCCCCAAACCTGACTCAAGGCCTCTCTGTCATAAGCGATTTTCCTTTGTAGTGTTAAGGGAACGTGATGCAAAAGCTATGGGTGTGTTCAATTCCATCACTCATGACATGTAACATTTAAACCATAAAGCAAGGCAACACAGGCAAGCTTCGCAGGAAGATGTGGATTATAATGTACAAGTACAGTGTCTGACATCACCATTTCCTTTGCCTTTAGGAAAGCCACTTCACACTGCTTTATCCATTGCAATTACTTTCCAATCTGTAGAAATTAGTTCAAGGGCTAGAGCACAGTAGCCAAGTTTGGCAGGAATCTATTATAGTAATTGACAAATCCTAAAAAGGACTACAATTGTAACAAGTCCTTTGCCCTTAGGGTGCCCACCACTGATTGAATTCTCTCAGCATATTTGTGTAATCCATCTGTGCCAGTGGTGTGACCACAGTAAGTGATGCTTGGTTCAAAGAATTCATATTGGTTACATTGTGCTCTGAGCCCATAATTTTCTAATCTTTATAAGACTGTCTTGAGATTTTGGAGATATTCCTTATTATCCTCACTGGTAACAATGATGTCATCCAGGTAACACTGACTACCTGGGCAGCTTTGATGCACCTGGTCCATAGCTTTCTGCCAGAGTGCAAGTGCAGATGCAACTCAAAAATAAGCCTATTACAGTAATAAAACCCTATGTGAGTGTTTATGCTGAGAAACACTTTGGATTCTCATTCCATCTCCATCTGTAGGTAGGGTTCAGCTATTTCACCTTCCTAAGATGTTTCCCTCCTGAAAAGGTTTACAAGATATCCTTTATCCTGGGCAGAGGGTATTGATCTTCTTTCTGTACGGGGTTGATGGTGACCTTTAAAATCATCGCAGATCCTGACAGACCTGTACTTCTTGGCTCCTGTGACCACTGGCATTGCCCATGGGCTCCACTCAAACTTGGAAATAAATCCTTTAGCCTCCATGCAATTTTAGGTCACTGGCTACTTTATCAAGAACGGCATAAGGAAATCGACAGACTTGGCAAAATTTGGGAGTTGCATTTTCATTTAACACTATTTTAGCCTTGATATGTTTGATATTCCCAATGTTCTCCATGAATACTGCCGTGAAATCATCCAATACCTTTCTAATTCTCTTTCAATTGACTCTATCGCAGGGGATGTGGCATGCAAATGGTGGATGTATCTCCAATGCAGTTGTAGTTGTGTCAACCAATCACAACCCCAAAATGCTGGAACTTCTGTTTTTACTGCAAACAAGCCTAATGTGCCTTGTTGGTTGTCGTATTTCACTGTTATGAATGTCATTCCCACAGGAGTTATCTTTTCTCCATTATAAGATGTTAGTTGGATATCTGCATTCTTCAGTATCCTTGAAATGCTTTTCCAAACTCTTTTTGTGGAATAACTGAAACAGCTGAGCCAATGTCCAAATGCATTTTAATTAATTTGTTGTTCGCTTCTGGTGTAAGCCATTTTGCTTGTCTCTTATCATTACTCACTCTTTTTTTTTCTCCAACGGCGTTCTGAGAGGCGGGACTGCGCAGGCGTGTGACGTCGGGCAGTGCAGCGTGGCAGATTTAAAAGGAACAGAGCCTCATAGAGCGGGCAGCGTAGTTTGCGGGCGGCGGAGTGAGCCGGGAGCAGAGTGAAGACTTAAGGGCTTCGGCCCAACAGGCTTAGGCGGGAACGGGCGAGGCAAGGAAGGTTTGGCATTCATTTCCTGTTGTTATTTGAGGAGAGGGGCAGTATGAGTGTGAGGGCAGTTTGCTGTTCTCGGTGTCGGATGTGGGAGGCCCTGGAGTCTCCAAGCCTCCCGGACGTCTGCATCTGCGCCAAGTGCGTCGAGATGCAGCTCCTAAGGGACCGCGTTATGGAACTGGAGCTGCAGCTCGATGACCTTCGTCTGGTCAGGGAGAGTGAGGAGTTGATAGAGAGGAGTTGCAGGCAGGTGGTCACGGCGGGGCCACGGGAGGCAGACAAGTGGGTCACGGTTAGGAGGGGGAAGGGGAAGAGTCAGGTAATAGGGAGTAACCCGGTGGCTGTGTCCCTTAACAATAGGTACTCCTGTTTGAGTACTGTTGGAGGGGACAGCTTACCCGGCGGAAGCGACAGTGGCTGTGCCTCCGGCACAGAGTCTGGCCCTGTAGCTCAGAAGGGTAGGGCAAGGATGAGGAGAGCAGTTCTGATAGGGGACTCGATAGTAAGGGGATCAGATAGGCGATTCTGTGGACGTAGTCCAGAGACCCGGATGGTAGTTTGCCTCCCTGGTGCCAGGGTCCGGGATATTTCTGATCGTGTCCAAGATATCCTGAAGTGGGAGGGTGAGGAGCCAGAGGTCGTGGTACACATAGGTACCAATGACATAGGTAGGAAACGGGATGAGGTCCTGAAAGGGAATATAGGGAGCTAGGAAGGGAGTTGAGAAAAAGGACCGCAAAGGTAGTAATCTCAGGATTACTGCCTGTGCCACACGACAGTGAGAGTAGGAATGCAATGAGGTGGAGGATAAATGCATGGCTGAGGGATTGGAGCAGGGGGCAGGGATTCAAGTTTTTGGATCATTGGGACCTCTTTTGGCGCAGGCGTGACCTGTACAAAAAGGACGGGTTACACTTGAATCCTAGGGGGACCAATATCCTGGCAGGGAGATTAGCGAGGGCTACTGAGGTGACTTTAAACTAGAATGGTTGGGGGGTGGGAATCA
This sequence comes from Mobula birostris, assembly GCF_030028105.1. Classification (NCBI taxonomy): domain Eukaryota; kingdom Metazoa; phylum Chordata; class Chondrichthyes; order Myliobatiformes; family Myliobatidae; genus Mobula; species Mobula birostris. Next base: position 12,277,056 of record NC_092393.1, on the reverse strand, counting down.
AATTAAAGAGGCTAGGCGTGAGGAGGTTAGTTCACAACAAGGGGATGGGAACCAGTGCAGAGAGACAGAGGGGTGTAAAGTGAGGGTAGAAGCAAAAAGTACTAAGGAGAAAAGTAAAAGTGGCAGGCCGACAAATCCAAGGCAAGCATTAAAAAGGGCCACTTTTCAACATAATTGTATAAGGGCTAAGAGAGTTGTAAAGGAGCACCTGAAGGCTTTGTGTGTCAATGCAAGGAGCATTCGTAATAAGGTGGATGAATTGAAAGTGCAGATTGTTATTAATGATTATGATATAGTTGGGATCACAGAGACATGGCTCCAGGGTGACCAAGGATGGGAGCTCAACGTTCAGGGATATTCAATATTCAGGAGGGATAGACATGAAGGAAGGGGAGGTGGGGTGGCGTTGCTGGTTAAAGAAGAGATTAACGCAATAGAAAGGAAGGACATAAGCCGGGAAGATGTGGAATCGATATGGGTAGAGCTGCGTGACACTAAGGGGCAGAAGACGCTGGTGGGAGTTGTGTACAGGCCACCTAACAGTAGTAGTGAGGTCGGAGATGGTATTAAACAGGAAATTAGAAATGTGTGCAATAAAGGAACAGCAGTTATAATGGGTGACTTCAATCTACATGTAGATTGGGTGAACCAAATTGGTAAAGGTGCTGAGGAAGAGGATTTCTTGGAATGTATGCGGGATGGTTTTTTGACCCAACATGTCGAGGAACCAACTAGAGAGCAGGCTATTCTGGACTGGGTTTTGAGCAATGAGGAAGGGTTAATTAGCAATCTTGTCGTGAGAGGCCCCTTGGGTAAGAGTGACCATAATATGGTGGAATTCTTCATTAAGATGGAGAGTGACATAGTTAATTCAGAAACAAAGTTTCTGAACTTAAAGAGGGGTAACTTTGAAGGTATGAGACGTGAATTAGCTAAGATGGACTGGCAAATGACACTTAAAGGATTGACGGTGGATATGCAATGGCAAGCATTTAAAGGTTGCATGGATGAACTACAACAATTGTTCATCCCAGTTTGGCAAAAGAATAAATCAAGGAAGGTAGTGCACCCGTGGCTGACAAGAGAAATTAGGGATAGTATCAATTCCAAAGAAGAAGCATACAAATTAACCAGAGAAAGTGGCTCACCTGAGGACTGGGAGAAATTCAGAGTTCAGCAGAGGAGGACAAAGGGCCTAATTAGGAAGGGGAAAAAAGATTATGAGAGAAAACTGGCAGGGAACATAAAAACTGACTGTAAAAGCTTTTATAGATATGTAAAAAGGAAAAGACTGGTAAAGACAAATGTAGGTCCCCTACAGACAGAAACAGGTGAATTGATTATGGGGAGCAAGGACATGGCAGACCAATTGAATAATTACTTTGGTTCTGTCTTCACTAAGGAGGACATAAATAATCTTCCAGAAATAGTAGGGGACAGAGGGTCCAGTGAGATGGAGGAACTGAGCGAAATACATGTTAGTAGGGAAGTGGTGTTAGGTAAATTGAAGGGATTGAAGGCAGATAAATCCCCAGGGCCAGATGGTCTGCATCCTAGAGTGCTTAAGGAAGTAGCCCAAGAAATAGTGGATGCATTAGTGATAATTTTTCAAAACTCGTTAGATTCCGGACTAGTTCCTGAGGATTGGAGGGTGGCTAATGTAACCCCACTTTTTAAAAAAGGAGGGAGAGAGAAACCAGGGAATTATAGACCGGTTAGCCTAACGTCGGCGGTGGGGAAACTGCTGGAGTCAGTTATCAAAGATGTGATAACAGCACATTTGGAAAGCAGTGAAATCATCGGACAAAGTCAGCATGGATTTGTGAAAGGAAAATCATGTCTGACGAATCTCAGAATTTTTTGAGGATGTAACTAGTAGAGTGGATAAGGGAGAACCAGTGGATGTGGTATATTTGGATTTTCAGAAGGCTTTTGACAAGGTCCCACACAGGAGATTAGTGTGCAAACTTAAAGCACACGGTATTGGGGGTAAGGTATTGATGTGGATGGAGAATTGGTTAGCAGACAGGAAGCAAAGAGTGGGAATAAATGGGACCTTTTCAGAATGGCAGGCGGTGACTAGTAGGGTACTGCAAGGCTCAGTGCTGGGACCCCAGTTGTTTACAATATATATTAATGACTTGGATGAGGGAATTAAATGCAGCATCTCCAAGTTTGCGGATGACACGAAGCTGGGTGGCAGTGTTAGCTGTGAGGAGGATGCTGAGAGGATGCAGAGTGACTTGGATAGGTTGGGTGAGTGGGCAAATTCATGGCAGATGCAATTTAATGTGGATAAATGTGAAGTTATCCACTGGTGGCAAAAATAGGAAAACAGATTATTATCTGAATGGTGGCCGATTAGGAAAAGGGGAGGTGCAATGAGACCTGGGTGTCATTATACACCAGTCATTGAAAGTGGGCATGCAGGTACAGCAGGCAGTGAAAAAGGCAAATGGTATGCTGGCATTTATAGCGAGAGGATTCGGGTACAGGAGCAGGGAGGTACTACTGCAGTTATACAAGGTCTTGGTGAGACCACATCTGGAGTATTGTGTGCAGCTTTGGTCCCCTAATCTGAGGAAAGACATCCTTGCCATAGAGGGAGTACAAAGAAGGTTCACCAGATTGATTCCTGGGATGGCAGGACTTTCATATGAAGAAAGTCTGGATGAACTGGGCTTGTACTCGTTGGAATTTAGAAGATTGAGGGGGGATCTGATTGAAACGTATAAAATCCTAAAGGGATTGGACAGGCTAGATGCAGGAAGATTGTTCCTGATGTTGGGGAAGTCCAGAACAAGGGGCCACAGTTTGAGGATAAAGGGGAAGCCTTTTAGGACCGAGAGTAGGAAAAACTTCTTCACACAGAGAGTGGTGAATCTGTGAAATTCTCTGCCACAGGAAACAGTTGAGGCCAGCTCATTGGCTATATTTAAGAGGGAGTTAGATATGGCCCTTGTGGCTACGGGGATCAGAGGGTATGAAGGGAAGGCTGGGGCGGGGTTCTGAGTTGGATGATCAGCCATGATCATAATAAATGGTGGTGCAGGCTCGAAGGGCCGAATGGCCTACTCCTGCACCTATCTTCTATGTTTCTATGTTTCCTTCAGTTAGTCCTGACAAAGGGTTTCGGCCTGAAACGTTGACTGCACCTCTTCCTAGAGATGCTGCCTGGCCTGCTGCGTTCACCAGCAACTTTGATGTGTGTTGCTTGAATTTCCAGCATCTGCAGAGTTCTTGTTGTTTGCTTGTCTCTTGTTAATTTTCTCATTGTAAGTCTCAAAGCTAAGTAGGCCCGTGTCACTCGCATCATTATCAGATTTTCATCAACAGCAGCCAGATTAATGCTATTTTTGAAACTGCAACTTATCTTTTTATCAGTCCATTTTGTCACATTGGAGGCAAACCCAAATGCAAGACACAGACACTGAAATACAAGTGTGACGAGAATACACATAAAATTAAGATGTTTGCTGGCCTGGGTTAGCATCAGTGAGATCAGCAGTTGGTCTGCCACCTGTCCTCAAGAGAGAGATAAGGAACACAATGAAACAGCATCTGGAGATGTGTAATGAAGGGACGGGAGAGAGAGCTGTCTAGAGCGGCTCCCCCTTTGAACCCTGAACTGTTTGAAATGATGGACAGGCGATACCCCAGCAGGGGGATAAAAAGGGACAGGTTCGCTAAGGCAGGACACACGACACCCGAGGTAACGAGACCCTGGAAGTGGTGCGCCTCTCTCGAGTCGGTGGGAAGTACCGGACCTTAAACGCACAGGGTGGAAAGGTACAATCAGCGGGAACCCGGTGTGTGTCCACCCTCGCTTGGGTGCCGGGTTCACTGCAGAGGATCGACCGCATCTGGAGGAGGGGTCACAGTCAGTGACCTCAGGTGTCATCACAAAGGACCCACCCGAAAGCTGCTTGTGAGAAATATCGCCGGTCTGTGAGTGGAAGCCGTTTCTGAATGATCAGCCATTCCCATTTTCTCTCTCTCTCCCCCCACATTGTCCATTGCCACGGCAACAATTACTGCAAACTGAACTACTAAATTGGACTGAACTTTGTGTCACTTTGAAATTGGTCATTTATCCCTAGGTAACGATAGAGCTTGATTGATGCTGTTATCTTAATTCTGTGCACATGTGTGTTTATCATTGCTGAACTGTTGCATTTATTATCCTTTCGATTACTGTGTTGCTTGTTTCTTTAATAAAACTTTCTTAGTTCTAGTAATCCAGACTCCAACTGAGTGATCCATTTCTGCTGGTTTGGCAACCCAGTTACGGGGTACGTAACATAAGTGGGGTTCTCGTCCGCGATTTTGAACGCTAAATTTGGGACGGAGTAAATTGATTGGGTTAAAATTCCCGAAAGAAAGAAAAGACAAACAGCAGAAATGGAGATTGAGGAATTTCTAAAGGTGCCGACCTTGGAGGCATTAGAGGATGCCAGGAAATCGGAATTGGTAGCTGTGGCCAAACGGTTGAATCTTGCTAAGGTGAAGTCGACAATGAGGAGAGAGGAGATACACAGAGCTATTGTAGAGCACTATGTATTTAAAGGTGTGTTTCCCCAAGGGGAGCTGGAGGTGGTGTCTATTGAAAAACCTGCTGGGTACGCGGTACAGGTGCAGCTTGAAAAACTGAGACTCGAGCACGAGTTCCGGGTACGACAGTTGGAGCGAGAAGAGAAGGAGAGAGAGGTAGAAAGAAAAGAGAGAGAGAGACAGTTGGAGAGACAAGAGAAAGAAAGAGAAAGACAGTTGGAGAGAGAAGAGAAAGAGAGAGAGTGACAGTTGGAGCGAGAAGAGAAAGAGAGGGACAGACAGTTGGAGAGAGAGGAGAAACAGAGGGAAAGGGAATTCGAATTGGAGAAGTTAAGGTTAAGGGCAGAGCAGGGGCTCGTGCCGAACCAAGGTGGAAGGTTCTGGGCGACCCAGGAGGTTAGGCTGGTTTCCCCATTTGACGATACCGACGTGGATCGGTACTTTCTCCACTTCGAAAAAGTGGCTATAAGTCAGGACTGGCCGAGGGATAAGTGGGTTGTCTTACTTCAGAGCGTACTGAAAGGGAAAGCCCAAGAAGCTTACTCCGCTTTGTCTGCGGAAGATGCCCAGAGGTATGAGGTGGTAAAAGAGGCCATCCTCAGGATTTATGAGTTGGTCCCGGAGGCATACCGACAGAGGTTCCGGAATGCGAGGAAGCAGTATTCGGAGTTTGCCTGTGAGATGCAGACATATTGTGAGCGTTGGTGCACCTCGAAAGGGGTAGAGGGGGATTATGACAGACTGCTACAACTGATTCTGATTGAGCAGTTTAAAGGTTGTGTCCCTGAGGGTATGAGACCCTACTTCGATGAGAAAGAGGCAGCCACGTTAGCCGCAACTGCTAAGTTAGCGGATGAGTATGCGTTGACGCATAAAATGAAGTTTGCCCCGAGTAAAGGCTACCAGAAGGGTAGTCAGGACGGCGGGGAGAGTCCGCCGGAAAAGTCAGAAAGTAAGCAGGGGACCAGTGAGAAGGATAAGGTAGACCGGGAGCAGTCTGGCAGGAAATCTCCTGGGGTCGTCTATTATAATTGTGGGAAAGCAGGGCACTTTGCGTCTAGGTGCTTTCCAAAGAAGGACACGGGAAAAGGAAAAGCGGAAATTTTGAATGGCTGTATCGAGCTGTTAAGCGAACCGCTAGGGAAGGCCAGGTCTGCCAAAGTTCAGGAAGGGCGCGAGAGGTTCATCTCGGCCGGATTGGTGTCAGTGAAGGAGGGGTTAAAACCAGTTCCAGTGCGGATCTGGAAAGCCACGGGAACGTGTCAGTCACTAATACTGAAGAGTGTATTAGGGTTTAGCTCAGAGACCCAGACTGGGGAGGTAGAGGTCAAAGGTGTTGGGGAAGGGACAGAGTCAGTCCCTTTGCACCAGATACACTTACAAAGCAACCTGGTCTCTGGACTAGTCACGATCGGGGTGAGGTCCGAATTACCGATGAAAGGCGTGGAAGTCTTGCTCGGTAATTACATCGCCGGGGGAATCGTGTTCCCAGTCGTGAGATTGACAGGTCAGCCTGCCAGCATTGAGGCCCCGCCCCTGGACTCACAGGTTCATCACGGGACCACGGTAGTGAATTTAGCTGAAACGTTTCTGCCAACTTTGTACGAGAAGAGGGTAGAAAATGGAAAGAAAGAGTGTAGCGAGACAAGAGGTAGTGAGGGAGCTGGGACAGATGTAACGGTAGCCAGGAAAGAATTTGTGCAGACGCAGGAGCCAGACGAGGGGCTGATGGTTTCGGCAGAGACAGCTCTCTCTGACACAGCTTTAACAAGGGAACTAGTAGGCTATTGTGTGGAGGAGGAAGTGCTAAGGAAAAAAGGGAAATCAAGTACAGTACCCGTAGATGAGGAGTGGGGGGTGGTGCAAAAGAGTTATGGGGATGAGGTTTTTAACATGGCCCACGAGGTACCCCCTGGTGGACATTTTGCGGTGCTGGAGGAAACAGTTGGTGGAATCATGAAAGAGATTTACCGGCTGCCCGGGGGAAGAATGTTATTGATCATGACCGACGCGAACTGAGACGGTCACCGGCTTTTGATATGCTAACAAACCTAGTCGGTGTTAGCGTGGAAATCAATGAAGCTAGGGGCCCCCTGATAAGAGAAAAAAAACCATTTTGAAAAGATTAGTATGGGATCGATCAGATGGGAGAAGGCTATTGTTTTGGCCAGGTCTACTGATAAGGTCTCTCCCTTAATCCCCGAACAAAGCGAATCTTTAGCAGAAGTAATTAAACGACTCGCACCTGTGTGGTTGATTGTCCCGAGGCAATGCAAAGAACTGGGACTGGGTGATGTCTGGTGCAATAGGTCAGCCTAGCAAACAACACCATATATAATGAGTAATTCAGTGACTAAAGGGCTGATGAACACAGAGGTGTGTATTGGCAATTTAATACGGCTGTCTGAAGCCAGCTTGATAGTGAACCTTGAAGAAAATGAATTCGGCCACACGAAGGTCACTTACCTGGGAATTGTGGTGACACAGGGGCAGCTGGCAGCGATGCAAGCTACAGTGCAGGCTATCGCTGACCTCCCAACCCCGACAGACAAGAGGGCCCTCAGAAGGTTCTTGGAGATGGTGGGGTACTGTAGGAAGTTTTGCAATAACTCTGCGGTCACTACCCCTCCCCCTCCAAGCCCTTGCGAGAGAAAACTAAGTCGGAATGGGACGACCCTTGTTATTGTGGTCCGGGACAAAACCAAATGAGAGGTTACATTGATCGCAATTCATCAGTGTTTTTGGCCACTATGAAGTTTGCTGAGTTGGAGCCTGGTCTAAGGGATTATTAATAACACATACAAAAGGGACAGAAAATGTGATGACTGTCTGTCAAGGTGTTGACAACTTCAAATTCTCTGTATTAGCCAAATAGCTGATAAAGATGTATATTTGTGTGTGTATCAAATAATGTATTCATGTTTGTAATTTTTACCTCCCGGTAAAAATCCTTAAAGGGGGGAAGTGTGACGAGAATACACATAAAATTAAGATGTTTGCTGGCCTGGGTTAGCATCAGTGAGATCAGCAGTTGGTCTGCCACCTGTACTCAAGAGAGAGATAAGGAACACAATGAAACAGCATCTGGAGATGTGTAATGAAGGGGCGGGAGAGAGAGCTGTCTAGAGCGGCTCCCCCTTTGAACCCTGAACTGTTTGAAGTGATGGACAGGCGATCTGGAGATGTGTAATGAAGGGACGGGTGAGAGAGTTGTCTGGAGCGGCTCCCCCCTTTGAACCCTGAACTGTTTGAAGGGATGGACAGGCGATACCCCAGCAGGGGGATAAAAAGGGACAGGTTCGCTAAGACAGGACACGCGACACCCGAGGTAACGAGACCCTGGAAGTGGTGCGCCTCTCACGAGTCGGTGGGAAGTACCGGGCCTTAAACGCACAGGGTGGAAAGGTACGATCAGCGGGAACCCGGTGTGTGTCCACCCTTGCTTGGGTGCCGGGTTCACTGCAGAGGATCGACCGCATCTGGAGGAGGGGTCACAGTCAGTGACCTCAGGTGTCATCACAAAGGACCCACCCGAAAGCTGCTTGTGAGAAATATCGCCGGTCTGTGAGTGGAAGCCGTTTCTGAATGATCAGCCATTCCCATTTTCTCTCTCTCTCCCCCCACATTGTCCATTGCCACGGCAACAATTACTGCAAACTGAACTACTAAATTGGACTGAACTTTGTGTCACTTTGAAATTGGTCATTTATCCCTAGGTAACGATAGAGCTTGATTGATGCTGTTATCTTAATTCTGTGCACATGTGTGTTTATCATTGCTGAACTGTTGCATTTATTATCCTTTCGATTACTGTGTTGCTTGTTTCTTTAATAAAACTTTCTTAGTTCTAGTAATCCAGACTCCAACTGAGTGATCCATTTCTGCTGGTTTGGCAACCCAGTTACGGGGTACGTAACATAAGTGGGGTTCTCGTCCGCGATTTTGAACGCTAAATTTGGGACGGAGTAAATTGATTGGGTTAAAATTCCCGAAAGAAAGAAAAGACAAACAGCAGAAATGGAGATTGAGGAATTTCTAAAGGTGCCGACCTTGGAGGCATTAGAGGATGCCAGGAAATCGGAATTGGTAGCTGTGGCCAAACGGTTGAATCTTGCTAAGGTGAAGTCGACAATGAGGAGAGAGGAGATACACAGAGCTATTGTAGAGCACTATGTATTTAAAGGTGTGTTTCCCCAAGGGGAGCTGGAGGTGGTGTCTATTGAAAAACCTGCTGGGTACGCGGTACAGGTGCAGCTTGAAAAACTGAGACTCGAGCACGAGTTCCGGGTACGACAGTTGGAGCGAGAAGAGAAGGAGAGAGAGGTAGAAAGAAAAGAGAGAGAGAGACAGTTGGAGAGACAAGAGAAAGAAAGAGAAAGACAGTTGGAGAGAGAAGAGAAAGAGAGAGAGTGACAGTTGGAGCGAGAAGAGAAAGAGAGGGACAGACAGTTGGAGAGAGAGGAGAAACAGAGGGAAAGGGAATTCGAATTGGAGAAGTTAAGGTTAAGGGCAGAGCAGGGGCTCGTGCCGAACCAAGGTGGAAGGTTCTGGGCGACCCAGGAGGTTAGGCTGGTTTCCCCATTTGACGATACCGACGTGGATCGGTACTTTCTCCACTTCGAAAAAGTGGCTATAAGTCAGGACTGGCCGAGGGATAAGTGGGTTGTCTTACTTCAGAGCGTACTGAAAGGGAAAGCCCAAGAAGCTTACTCCGCTTTGTCTGCGGAAGATGCCCAGAGGTATGAGGTGGTAAAAGAGGCCATCCTCAGGATTTATGAGTTGGTCCCGGAGGCATACCGACAGAGGTTCCGGAATGCGAGGAAGCAGTATTCGGAGTTTGCCTGTGAGATGCAGACATATTGTGAGCGTTGGTGCACCTCGAAAGGGGTAGAGGGGGATTATGACAGACTGCTACAACTGATTCTGATTGAGCAGTTTAAAGGTTGTGTCCCTGAGGGTATGAGACCCTACTTCGATGAGAAAGAGGCAGCCACGTTAGCCGCAACTGCTAAGTTAGCGGATGAGTATGCGTTGACGCATAAAATGAAGTTTGCCCCGAGTAAAGGCTACCAGAAGGGTAGTCAGGACGGCGGGGAGAGTCCGCCGGAAAAGTCAGAAAGTAAGCAGGGGACCAGTGAGAAGGATAAGGTAGACCGGGAGCAGTCTGGCAGGAAATCTCCTGGGGTCGTCTATTATAATTGTGGGAAAGCAGGGCACTTTGCGTCTAGGTGCTTTCCAAAGAAGGACACGGGAAAAGGAAAAGCGGAAATTTTGAATGGCTGTATCGAGCTGTTAAGCGAACCGCTAGGGAAGGCCAGGTCTGCCAAAGTTCAGGAAGGGCGCGAGAGGTTCATCTCGGCCGGATTGGTGTCAGTGAAGGAGGGGTTAAAACCAGTTCCAGTGCGGATCTGGAAAGCCACGGGAACGTGTCAGTCACTAATACTGAAGAGTGTATTAGGGTTTAGCTCAGAGACCCAGACTGGGGAGGTAGAGGTCAAAGGTGTTGGGGAAGGGACAGAGTCAGTCCCTTTGCACCAGATACACTTACAAAGCAACCTGGTCTCTGGACTAGTCACGATCGGGGTGAGGTCCGAATTACCGATGAAAGGCGTGGAAGTCTTGCTCGGTAATTACATCGCCGGGGGAATCGTGTTCCCAGTCGTGAGATTGACAGGTCAGCCTGCCAGCATTGAGGCCCCGCCCCTGGACTCACAGGTTCATCACGGGACCACGGTAGTGAATTTAGCTGAAACGTTTCTGCCAACTTTGTACGAGAAGAGGGTAGAAAATGGAAAGAAAGAGTGTAGCGAGACAAGAGGTAGTGAGGGAGCTGGGACAGATGTAACGGTAGCCAGGAAAGAATTTGTGCAGACGCAGGAGCCAGACGAGGGGCTGATGGTTTCGGCAGAGACAGCTCTCTCTGACACAGCTTTAACAAGGGAACTAGTAGGCTATTGTGTGGAGGAGGAAGTGCTAAGGAAAAAAGGGAAATCAAGTACAGTACCCGTAGATGAGGAGTGGGGGGTGGTGCAAAAGAGTTATGGGGATGAGGTTTTTAACATGGCCCACGAGGTACCCCCTGGTGGACATTTTGCGGTGCTGGAGGAAACAGTTGGTGGAATCATGAAAGAGATTTACCGGCTGCCCGGGGGAAGAATGTTATTGATCATGACCGACGCGAACTGAGACGGTCACCGGCTTTTGATATGCTAACAAACCTAGTCGGTGTTAGCGTGGAAATCAATGAAGCTAGGGGCCCCCTGATAAGAGAAAAAAAACCATTTTGAAAAGATTAGTATGGGATCGATCAGATGGGAGAAGGCTATTGTTTTGGCCAGGTCTACTGATAAGGTCTCTCCCTTAATCCCCGAACAAAGCGAATCTTTAGCAGAAGTAATTAAACGACTCGCACCTGTGTGGTTGATTGTCCCGAGGCAATGCAAAGAACTGGGACTGGGTGATGTCTGGTGCAATAGGTCAGCCTAGCAAACAACACCATATATAATGAGTAATTCAGTGACTAAAGGGCTGATGAACACAGAGGTGTGTATTGGCAATTTAATACGGCTGTCTGAAGCCAGCTTGATAGTGAACCTTGAAGAAAATGAATTCGGCCACACGAAGGTCACTTACCTGGGAATTGTGGTGACACAGGGGCAGCTGGCAGCGATGCAAGCTACAGTGCAGGCTATCGCTGACCTCCCAACCCCGACAGACAAGAGGGCCCTCAGAAGGTTCTTGGAGATGGTGGGGTACTGTAGGAAGTTTTGCAATAACTCTGCGGTCACTACCCCTCCCCCTCCAAGCCCTTGCGAGAGAAAACTAAGTCGGAATGGGACGACCCTTGTTATTGTGGTCCGGGACAAAACCAAATGAGAGGTTACATTGATCGCAATTCATCAGTGTTTTTGGCCACTATGAAGTTTGCTGAGTTGGAGCCTGGTCTAAGGGATTATTAATAACACATACAAAAGGGACAGAAAATGTGATGACTGTCTGTCAAGGTGTTGACAACTTCAAATTCTCTGTATTAGCCAAATAGCTGATAAAGATGTATATTTGTGTGTGTATCAAATAATGTATTCATGTTTGTAATTTTTACCTCCCGGTAAAAATCCTTAAAGGGGGGAAGTGTGACGAGAATACACATAAAATTAAGATGTTTGCTGGCCTGGGTTAGCATCAGTGAGATCAGCAGTTGGTCTGCCACCTGTACTCAAGAGAGAGATAAGGAACACAATGAAACAGCATCTGGAGATGTGTAATGAAGGGGCGGGAGAGAGAGCTGTCTAGAGCGGCTCCCCCTTTGAACCCTGAACTGTTTGAAGTGATGGACAGGCGATCTGGAGATGTGTAATGAAGGGACGGGTGAGAGAGTTGTCTGGAGCGGCTCCCCCCTTTGAACCCTGAACTGTTTGAAGGGATGGACAGGCGATACCCCAGCAGGGGGATAAAAAGGGACAGGTTCGCTAAGACAGGACACGCGACACCCGAGGTAACGAGACCCTGGAAGTGGTGCGCCTCTCACGAGTCGGTGGGAAGTACCGGGCCTTAAACGCACAGGGTGGAAAGGTACGATCAGCGGGAACCCGGTGTGTGTCCACCCTTGCTTGGGTGCCGGGTTCACTGCAGAGGATCGACCGCATCTGGAGGAGGGGTCACAGTCGGTGACCTCAGGTGACATCACCAAGGACCCGCCCGAAAGCTGCTTGTGAGCAATATCGCCGGTCTGTGAGTGGAAGCCGTTTCTGAATGATCAGTCATTCCCATTCTCTCTCTCTCTCTCCCCCCAAGTCGTCCATTGCCATGGCAACGATTACTGCGAACTGAACTAAATTGGACTGAACTTTTGTGTCACTTTGAAATTTGGTCATTTACCCCTAGACAACGATAGAGCTTGATTGATGCTGTTATCTTAATTCTGTGCACGTGTGTTTATCATTGCTGAACTGTTGCATTTTTTATCCTCTCGATTACTGTGTTGCTTGTTTCTTTAATAAAACTTTCTTAGTTCTAGTAATCCAGACTCCAACTGAGTGATCCATTTCTGCTGGTTTGGCAACCCAGTTACAGGGTACGTAACACAAGGAACAGGACTTGACTAGAGTAGGGACGTGACAGGATACAGACAAGGAGCAGGGACAAGAACGCAGACTTGGGCTAGGACATGGACTAGACAGGGAACCTGGAAAAGGAATTATGCACTAGGAGCCTGGGCTTGGGCTCCGAGCCAGAGACTGGACAAGGACTCAGAACCTGGGTCTTGCCTCGGGCTTGGGCCCCAGAACCAGGCAAGGACATGACATGACTGCAGGACTGGAAGCTGGGTTCTTGAGGCTAGAGGCTTGTAGACAGGCCTGGGGTCTTGAGGCTTGATGCTGCAGGCTTGGAGACAGGCTTGGGGTCTTGAGGCTTGAGGTTTGGAGACAGGCTTGGGGTCTTGAGGCTTGAGGCTTGGGGACAGGCTTGGGATCTTGAGGCTTGGAGACAGTCATGGAGACGGGCTTGGGGTCTTGAGGCTTGAAGACAGGCTTGGGTCTTGGGTTTTGGGTCTAGGGTATGAACTCCGAGCCAGAGACCGGGCAAGGACTCAGAACCTGGGACTTGACTGGGGCTCAGACTCCAGAACTAGGCGAGGACAAGACAAGGATGCAGGACTGGACATGGCTTGGGTGAGGAACTACTGGGTAGGGTGAGACACAAGGACAGGTAAAGGCACATGGACAGGACTTGGATAGGACTGGACTAGGCACAGACTGGACGAGGGCCTTCAAGAGCACAGAGCCTTGGACTAGAAGAGACAGGAGCATGGAACACAGAGCCGGGACCCCTCCTTGGGAACAGGACATAGGGCCGGGACTCGTACACATAACACAGAGCCGGGACCCCTCCTTGGGAACAGTAGGTAGGACCAGGACTCATACACATAACACAGAGCTGGGACCCCTCCTTGGGAGCAGGGCGTAGGGCCAGGACTGATACACAGAACACTGAACATGAAGAGACAGATCCCAACACAAGGTGGTGGGAAATGGCCGGACCCACCTAACGAAGGCATCGACACAGAGAGACAATTCCACACAACGAAAGACAGTTCCTTATCTTGACCTAACAAGGTTTCGGTCTTGCTCCAGCAGTAAAACTTCAGCACCAGGCGGGGTATCCAGGCTAGGTGAACAGGCAGAGAGTCAGGCAAGGAGGGAAAAGACAGGGAGGGGAACAGGACAGTCCAGTAGGGAATTCCTGATTTGCAGAGGTATTTATGTCTCAGCCCCAAAAGGAGAATCATGTGCCCACAACAGAAACTGGGGAAAACCAGAAACCCCGGAACATGGAACCATGGACCAGACTGTGAACTGGAACATGGACTTCATGGACCGGACCATGACACATTTATGTTGTCTGCCCGACATGCACTTTGTTTGCGTCCTACTTTGTTGCATTTTCTGCAAGTTTTGCCCTTAAACTTGCATTGGTCTAGAGTATGTGAGCCACTGCCACAATGGTAACACAATTTGCTCAACAAGGCCTCTGTCTGTTTAACGTTGCAATTTTGTTCACACTTACTTTCATTCCTGACTGCAACTCAATTGTGACTCTGTCTGTTGTTTTCATGGATACAGTGATTTCAACTGCTCTTTTAAATGTGAGTCATATTTCAGTTAGCATTTTAGAATGCTTTCATGTAAGATTCCACAAACTAAGTGATCTCTCAGTGCATCATTAAGCCTGTCACTGAACTGGCAATGTTAGGGCAATTTCTTCAGTTCAGCCACATAAGCTGAAATGGACTCACTTATGAAATCTAAAGCATTCTATAATCAGCAAAGGTTTTGATTCGAAATGTTCCTGCATTACGTTCATGATATTTGCAAAGCTCATTTCAGCTGGTTTGGTTGGAGAAGTTAAAATTACTCAACAAACTGTATGCCTTTCCTCCTGACACTCATTTCTTACAGGCTATTCCATTTGCTTTAAAATACTTCTCTATGAGTTCAGCCCTCACTGCCGGGGGAAAAGCTCCATTCAATGCAGGTTTGCACTTCCATTATATCCTGTATAATTGACTACCTGATTGGCAGATCACAGTTTGTGCAGCTTCAGCGCTATGTGTCAGACATGGTTATAAGCAGCACTGGAGCCACATAGGGAACTGTATTGGCTCCCTTCCTGTTCACTCTGTATACCTCGGACTTTAGATACAATATTGAGTGTTGTCATCTGCAGAAATTCTCTGATGACTCAGCAATAGTTGGGTGTTTAAAGGGAGGACAGAAGGACGAAAACAGGGCCCTGGTGGAGGACTTTGTCGAATGGTGCAAGCTGAATCATCTGCAGCTCAACATCAGTAAGACAAAGGGCATAGTGTTGGACTTTAGAAAGACTAAGCCTGCACTGCTGTCTGTTACTATTGAAGGTGAGGATGTGGATGTGGTGAGAACCTACAAGTACCTTGGGGTGCACCTGGATGACAGACTTGAGTGGAGCACCAACACGGAGGCTGTGCACAAGAAGGGTGAGAGTCACCTCTACTTCCTGAAGAGACGGAGCTCCTATGGAGTATGCAGGCCAGATCTGTTGTTGCCATTACAATCTTCTATTCAGTAATGTGCTGGGGAAATGGCATCAACACAAGTAATGCCAAAAGACTCAATAAACTGATTAGAAAGGCTGGCTCTGCTATAAGAGTCAAACTGGACATACTGGAGATTCTGGTAGAACAAAGGGCCCTCAGCAAAATCCTGGCAATTCTGGACAATGTTTCTCATCCTCTGCATGCCACCTTGGCTGAACGGAAGAGCACTTTTAGTCATAGACTAAGACAACTGTGCCGCTCCAAAGAGCACTTTATGAGGTCATTCTTATCCTCAGCCATTGGGCTCTATAATGAGTCAACCAATAACAGTGGAAGTGATTAACCCCTGCTGTTAGACTGCTGTTAACCTCTGTTCATCAGAACTCTGTTTAAGCTCTGTTTACCACATCCCTCTATCGTGGGCACTCTGTGCAACACTATGCAATACTACCTTCATTTGTGGATGGTGTGAATGTGCCCCAATTACTGTATAATATTACAGTAATTCTTGCACTACCATCTTATCAGTGAGAACTTGAAAATCTTGTAAATCTTGTCATCTTTGAATTATAAATCTTGTACATCTTATTTTTAAGGTAACTTATTTTTTATTCTTTCTTACTTCTCTTCTGATATTTGAATATCTGTGTACTTGTAATGCTACTGTAACACTGTAATTTCCTTTGCGATCAATAAAGTATCTACCTATCTCTCTATCACTCTGTACATCATCCAGTTATCTGTTGTGCAATCGAACACGTCTATCTTTCTAATGTAGCCAGCTATTTCTGCTTCTTTCTTTCTGCTCATTATCACCCCTTACTCATTGTTTATGAAGCCATAAATTTTGTTCTTTTTCTGCATTATTTAACTCAACCGTCTTTGTCCCCTTCTGAAGAAACGTGCTGCATTTTTAACACAAATGTCTCTCTCCTTTTGCTAAGAAAATAAAAGTGGGGACACTTCAATAGGTAGGTAGTCACTTGGGGTTTGTTTTATAAGTTTGTCGTCACTACAGTTATGTAATTCCAAAAACAAATCAAAAGTAAAAACCAGGAGCCAGGGATAAAGTGTCTACTTCATTTTACTTTAGCGGTTGTGTAATAACATATGCCATTCTCGTACTTTTGCATAAAGCCCATAATGAATTATGTAAACAAACAAAGAATGCTTAAGCAAACAATATATTTACAAGGTTTCCCAAATATTACCGAAATATTAACTACACTACAACCTTTACTTAGGAGTAATGTTCTATGTTCTACATTTTGGAGAGTAGGACAATACTTGTAGTTGGGGTTATTGGGTGTGTGAATATATTTACAGACTGGATTCTCAGGAGCTTGTCAGTATTTCTTGATGGCATAACCAATGTATGCCAACATTTTTAGGTAGAATTGAAAGTACATCCATATTTCTGAATGAAATTTCCAGGGAGTAATTCAGAAGTCTGGATCAATAGTGTGTTAATAGTTGCAGGAAAGCTCCACGAGGTGTGTGGGATTTGTGGGCAGAGTCTCTTGGATGTATCAGCATTTGTGATATTTGGAGTGAATCAGCATTTGTAGGGGGTGTTTCTAAGGTGAGCCATACTTACAAGTGTATGCCCAGAAGTAGGACATTTATGACCTTATGAGCAGAAAGACATTTTCATCTCTTTCTCTCTAAAATTTACTGCCATACCTTTTGACCTTTTTAACCATACTTTATCTTTTGACCTGTAGTTTCATTATCTTAAACAGCCTTTTTGTTGGAATCAAGATTCATGATACAGTTTCTGGATGTTTCTCAGGACATGAAGTAGATCCTCAGCCCTCAGCTTTTCCTTCCTCCTCCATTCAACACACTCCAAGCACCAAGACCAAAGCTACCATACAATCTTGTCATTCTTTAGTCCTTTAGTGTTCTTCAAAGAAAAGTAACTTCAACCTTATACACGAGCAAGTAGTAGGCAAGCCTATTGTTTGTTTCCCATGCTTAACACAGATACAAAGACTGGAGTTGGGAGGATGATTCCTGCTGTGTGCCAAGCGTGACAGTTTCAATTTCACCAGGTATCATAAGAACACAGTTGCTAACCCTGCTAGTGAATAATTTATCAAAACTACAGAGAACCTTTTGAAGCCCAGGCACTTAATAGAATTCCATGTCTAGAGCAATATTGAGCACACTGCTTGAAAGTGACAGGATACCAATTTTTTTTTAGAAAACTCTCCTTATAAACAGCAAGTGCACAGCTGCCCCAGAAAAGAGTTAATAACTCACTTGTCAGCATATTCCCATAAGGGTTAGCAACACGTCAGTGAAGGTCTATGCACCTGACTGCAGGCTGTTTTAAGTGTTTTGTGCTTTCTTGTGTCCTTTCTCAGACTATGACAACAAGCAGCACAGTGGATTACAGAGCAAACCAGCAAAGAGACTCTATTAGGTAACGTTTGGGCATAACCACATTTACTGAGCATTTCAGACCTGTTACTAAACATAATAGAAAGCTAAGAACCCAATTTTGTTAGGTGGGGTGTGGGGAGAGAAGGAGGTAGGATTTTTTTGTGCTTGTGATCCAGTTTTCTGAACTTGGGGAAGCATGGACATTTAATTGAACACCTAGCCCAGAAGCAAAGCAAATCAACTAGGGCAGGAACACTCAGAAAGGTGGAGGCATCAAACAGCTCAGGTGACATCACTAGAGAGAAATGGACAGTCAGCATTTCAGGTTAGAACTTTTTTTATGTCCTGGATTATTGATATTACTGACATGGTCTGATAAAGGGTCCTGATCAGGAATCTTAGCCGGAATTTTCAACTACCTATTTGCTTCTCTAGGTGTTGCCCAACTCTTTTGAGTTCCTCCACCTTTTATTGTGTTAGAGTCATAGAGTCATATAAAAGTTCAGCACAGAAACAGGCCCTTCACCCCATCAAGTCTGTGCCGAACTATTTAATCTGCCCACTCCCATCGAGCTGCTCCAGAAACGTAGCCCTCCATTCCCCTACATTTATGTGTCTATCCAAACTTTTCTCAAACCTTAAAATCGAGCTCGCATGCACCACTTACACTGGCAGCTCATTCCACATTCTCACAACCCCTAAGTGATGAACTTTACCATCATGTTCCCCTTAAACTTTTCATCTTTCACTCTCGACCATGATCTTCAGTTGTAGTCCCACCCAACCTCAGTGAAAAAGCCTGCTTACATATAGCTTATCTATACCCCTCATAATTCTGAATACCTCCATCAAATCTCCTCTCGATCTTCTATGTTCCAAGGAATAAAGTCCTAACCTATTCATTCTTTCAAACTTTGTTGCTCCAGATATCCAGCATCTGTGGTCTCTTGTGTCCAAACTCAGGCAGTAATGAGTGAGAAGACAATACTTAGTAGCAAGTCACAAAATCAATGTATTGTCCCTCTGTTTCACTTTAGTTAATTGATTAGTGACACCTCAGCCCTGTTCAGTATGAGAGTGATCTGTAATCCTTTTACCAATCATTGTTTTCAGTAACAAGGGTCAATTATACATTTATAATTCATATTATAGGAGAAGTCTTCACCGACTACATTTCACTGCAAAACTAATCTGATTTTATAATTTCAATAATGAATTTGAAGTTTTTTTTTGCTCCACGTTGCAGGTTATGTCAGGATTCTTAGAAGTGACAAGTTTTTACTCAGTAATGCCTCTGGAGTTTCAATTGTTAATGGAAACTAGATGGGATTAAACACATTAGACCAATGATATATCTCCATCCACCCTTTGATGAAAGAATTTCAGGGCTTTGAAAACTGCACTAATGTAAGAATCTATTCAAACAGAACTGCATAAATGTTAATCTACATTTTTGTGTGCAATTTCTGACATTCATAATGTTGGAACATTTTCCCATTTGCAATTATTATTATAATGCGTGTGGCACATCTAAAACTTTCATTTTTGTGTGGCATAAAGATTTACTACTTCTAATTTGCAGAGGTTATATTGTATATTTTTTGCTCTGTTGGGAAGGCCACACAGATCCCTCCAGATCCTACATGTTATGGCCGAGATTAACCATGTTACTCCCCTTCAGTGATATCCCTTTTGTTCCGGAAAAGATTCTTGTTACATAACAGTCTTGATTAAATTTGATCTATGGAAGAAATCCTGAGCCTATTAAATAAAGATGGATTGGTCTAATACACTAATATTGATACCCATATTATCAAACATATATTTAGATTCTTTAAACATCAAAGTACATGTAGAATACGTGGAGACCCTGAGGAGAAAGTAACCTTATTTTCAAACAATTTCATTTATTCCAAGTGATATCAAGTTACAGTTGTGTGCACAGTATATAATAGAAGCTGTGGATCTCCGTAGCACAGAACTTTGCTTTAGAGATTATTTGGATCATTGAGATCACTGAAGAGCAGTCCTAATGACCCTAGTTACTAATGACTAGTTACTTTTCTGTGGATGTGAAAAATATTTTCCTTCAAACACATACCCAATTCTCTTTTGAAAGCCCTCACTGAATATATCTCACCACTTTCATAATGAGTTGTAGATCATAACATTGTACTGCGTAGGTAGTATTCCCTAGTCCCTCTGTGCAATATTTCAAACCCATACACTCTGGTCCTTGAACAAGTAACGAACAGGAATAGCTTTGCCTTGAAATTGAATCACCTCATCACCATTTTTCAGGATTATCTGCATGGAATTCAATTTTCAGTGGAGTAGATTGTGTTGGTGGTCATATCTGGGTGAAGTTCTGGTAAGATAGAGGCACACTCGGTCGCAGCAGCTTCTATGGGGCCAATCAAAGGTGTTATTCTCTTTTTTAAATGTACTTTTATCATCACAAGACCCCCATGGACATTAAGAATATAAAGTACTGCAGGTCTACCCCATCAGTGAGTTGCTCTTTGGTGGAAAAACTGAATGAGCTGGACTTGGTGTGGATCGTGCTGCTGCTGCCTGCGTCAGAGGAGTTAGCATATGAATGCAGAGTGCAGTCTAACAGCAAGTGATCACCATAGTCACTTTTCTTGTGATTGCAAGACCGTGTTGAATATTATTAATGTGGAATGCTGCAAATCCAGACAATGGCGGCGGGGGGGGGGGGGGGGGGCAGGGGAGCTGAGTAGCCTCAGTGATAGCAAGGACTAGGCCTCAAGCTGCGATGTCACTTGTTTACAGCCGCCTGGGAAAGAGGCATTGGAATCAGTGAAATCCACTGGAGTAAATAGGTGGTGTGTTGTGGTGTCAAGGCTAGAAATGGTGCTGCCCCTGGTGTTTACTTGGTAGAAGACAAGCCATATTGTGTTCGAGTGTAGACTCCTGCAACAATTCATAGACTCAAGGGGTTGGATTATAAGCTTTTTTGTGTGTCTGTATTTTACTGCTGTCTTATATGTGTAACATGTGCCTTGTGCAGTGTGTGACTGTTGGTACTGTGTTTCGCACCTTGAACCCAGAATAAGTTTGGCCATATCCGTGGGTATTCAAATATACTTGAATGGCAATTAAACTTGAATTTGAAATGATGCCATCTGAAAAATTGGACAGGGCACTTCACTGCGTAATTCATGTTAGCATTCCTGATTGTTTCCCACAGTCAGTCACGCACCAAAAAATAGCATTTTTTGCATCATACACATTTCTGCCGATTTGTAGCACATAAAAATAGAGTTCAGGTCCAAGTAACAAATTTGCAGAAGAATTTCAGTGGAACTAAAAGCAATGTGCAATAGTCTGCCACTGTTCTTGTTTCTGCCAAAGGGCCATCTCTACATTCAAATTCAAACCAAAATTCACACCAACCAAAGCTGCAATAATTAGATGGAGAGTACAATGACACATAAAAAATCTTTGGGTCTTACTTTACTGTTCTGCTTGAACTAAATAAAACTCACAAATCATCTCCTTTAATTATATTAATATCTTGCCATAACATTGCTGTACTTTCCGATGTGTGGCACCTATCTCGAAAATCTCAAACCATGAAACTTTGGCTATTTAGGGCAGCCACATAATCGGGCCAAAACGTACTGGTCCCAATGTTTCCAAATCAACCGGAATCGACTGTATTTAAAACGAAGTTTGATAGGTTCTTGATGAGTAAGAGTGCCGAAGGTTATAGGGGGAGAAGGCAGTAAAATGGGCTTGAGAGGGAAAAGAGTTCAGCTGTGATCAAATGACAGAGCAGACTCAATCTGCCGAATGGTCTAATTCTGCTCCTGTGCCTTATTGATTTCACAAATATTTTAGGAAGGAACCAAATATGGCATAAGCACTGAATGAATACAGCAATGACTTGTCATACGAAAAGTAATTCAGTTTCTAGGCACACAAACACGAGGAAATCTGCAGATACTGGAAATTCAAGCATCACACACAAAATGCCCGTGGAACGCAGCAGGCCAGACAGCATCCATAGGAGGAAGTACAGTCGACGTTTTGGGCTGAGACCCTTCGTCAGGACCCTTCGTCAGGACTGACAAAGGGTCTCAGCCCAAAACGTCAACTGTACTTCCTCCTATGGATGTTGTCTGGCCTGCAGCATTCCACCAGCATTTTGTGTGTGTTGCTTCAGTTTCTAGGCACTTCCTTTTATTTACCAATTTACCCTATCATTAGCTTGCACATCACTCTCAGACCTCCTCTCAAATGACTTTGATTTGGGCAGAATCCTTTTCCTCAGTCTGGTTGCAGTTGAACGGGTTTCGTGCTGGATTGATTCAAAGATAGCTTTCCTGCTTTCTTCCCATAGCTTTCTTCTCCTTCCTAAACTGTGGCCATACAATGTGCAATAATCAAAGTTCTAAGTTCAAAGTACATTTATTATCAAGGAATGAAATTAGGAGAGCCAGGAGGGGCCATGAGAAGGCCTTGGTGAGCAGGATTAAGGAGAACCCCAAGGCAGTCTATAAGTATGTGAAGAGCAAGAGGAGAAGACGTGAGAGAATAGGACCAATCAAGTGTGGCAGTGGAAAAGTGTGTATGGAACCGGAAGAAATAGTGGAGGTACTTAATGAATACCTAGCTTCAGTATTCACTACAGAAAAGGACTTTAGTGATTGTAGGGATGATTTACAGTAGACTGAAAAGCTTGAGTATAGAGATATTAAGAAAGAGAATGTGCCGGAGCTTGGATAAGTCTCCAGGACCGGACGATACCGGATGTACCCTCATCTACTGTGGGAGGCAAGGGAGGAGATTGCTGAGCCTCTAACAATGATCTTTGCATCATCAGTGATGGAAGAGGTTCCGGAGGATTGGAGGGTTGCAGATGTTGTTCTCTTATTCAAGAAAGGGAGCAGAGATAGTGCAGGAAATTATAGACCAGCGAGTCTTATGTCAGTGGTTGATGAGTTGATGGAGAAGATCCTGAAAGACAGAATTTATGAACATTTGGAAAGGCATAATATGATTAGGAATAGTCAGCATGGCTTTGTTAAAGGCAGGTCATGCCTTATGAGCCTGATTGAATTTTTTGAGGATGTGACTAAACACATTGATGAAGGTAGAGCAGAAGATGTAGTGTATATGATTTCAGCAAGGCATTTGATAAGGTACCTCATGTAAGGCTTATTGAGAAAGTAAGGAGGCATGGGATCCAAGAGGACATTGTTTTGTGGATCCAGAATTGGCTTGCCCACAGAAGGCAAAGAACGGTTGTGGACTGGTCATATTCTTCATGGAGGTTGGTGACCAGTGATGTGCCTCAGTGATCTGTTCTGGGCCCCCTTCTCTTCCTGATTTTTGTAAGTGACCTGGATGAGGAAGTGGAGGGATGGGTTAGTAAATTTGTTGATGATACAAAGGTTGGGGGTGTTGTGGACAGTGTGGAGGGCAGTCAGAGGTTACAGCAGGACATCGAAAGGATGCAAAACAGGACTGAGAAGTCGCAGATGGAGTTCAGCCCAGATAAGTGTGAGATTGTTAATTTTGGTAGGTCAAGTGTGATGGCAGAATATAGTATTAATCATAAGACTCTTGGCAGTGTGGAGGATCAGAGGGCTTTTGGTGGTCTGTGTCCATAGGACACTCAAAGCTGCTGTGCAGATTGGCTGTGTGGTTAAGAAGGCATATGGTGCATTGGCCTTCATCAACTGTGGGACTGAGTTCAAGAGCCGAGAGGTAATGTTACAGCTGTATAGGACCCTGGTCAGACCCCACTTGGAGTACTGTGCTCAGTTCTGGTCCCCTCGCTACAGGAAGGATGTGTAAACCATAGAAAGGGTGCAGAGTAGATTTTACAAGGATGTTGCCTGGATTGGGGAGCATGCCTTAGGAGAATAGGTTGAAATTGGCCTTTTCTCCTTGGAGCGACGGAAGATGAGAAGTGGTCTGATAGAGGTGTATAAGGTGATGAGAGGCATCGATCGTATTTTTCCCAGGGCTGAAATGACTAACATGAGAGGGCACATTTTTAAGGTGCTTGGAAGTAAGTACAGAGGGGATGTCAGCGGAAAGTTTTTTATGCAGAGAGTAGTGAGTGCATGGAATGGGCTGCCAGCGAAGGTGGTGGTGGTGGATACAATAGAGTCTTTTAAGAAGCACCTGGATAAGTACATGGAGCTTAGAAAAATAGAGGACTATGGGTAACCCTAGGTAATTTCTAAATTAAGTACATGTTTGGCACAGCATTGTGGGCCGAAGGGCCTGTATTGTGCGGTAGAGTTTCTATCTTTTCTATGTATACAATATACAACCTTGAAATTCGTATCCTTGCAGGTGACCACAGAACATAGAAACCCAAAGGAACCCCTTTAAAAAAAAGACTGTGAAACACCAAATGCGCAGAAGAAAAAGTCTCCTCCTATGGATACTCATGCCATCAAGTTGGAGCTACCTAGATGGTCTATAAAGTATTGCTCTTCCAACCTAAGAATAGCCTCACCATGGCAGAAGAGGAGGCCATGGACTGACAAGTCAGACCAGGAATGAGGATAATAAACTCAGTCAATTACCAATTACAAATAGTTTATACAGCTTAAATATAACCATCGTAACCAAATAATACAACTGCTGGAGATCTGAAATTTTAAAAAGTAACACTGAAACAGACAGGAGTGAGAAACATCACAAAAATTTGTTGAACTGAAACATATCTGTTCCCACTCCTGTGATCTGCTGAATATATCCTGCACTTTGCTTTTATTTTGATAGAACCTGCCTGCATTTGAATGTTATGTCCAATTGCCAAAAAATTCATTCGCTTCATTCTTGAAGCAGCAAGACGCTGCCATGCCATTTTGATTCAGCAAAGGTTTTAAATTGCAATCCTTTTATAACAGGCATAGGCATGCCTGGTTTAGGCAACACTTCCATATAAGAGAAGCAGTGGGAGCCCTCACAATTCCTGACTGAATTATTTGCAGCTGCTGGCTATAATCCAGCATTTGAGAATGTCAGGTTTCCATCTTTTAAAGGGACCACTCAATGACACTGGTGTAAATTGCTGCCATACTGGACAAAGAGGTGGATTGGAGCCAGAGATGCAGGGGATGCAATCTCACTGGCTCTCCACTCTGCCTTGGATCATCTGGGTAGTAGTAATACCTATGTCACTGTACTGTTTATTGACTACAGTTCAGTGTTCAACACAACCTGCTCTAATCAACAAACTCCAAAACCTGGGCCTCTCAACCTTCCTCTCCACCTTCCTCTCCAACTAAGTCCTTGATTTTCTCACCAGGAGACCATTGTCTGTGCAGATTGGAAATAACATCTCCTCCTCACTGATAATCAACACTGGCACACTTAACCACTGCTCTACTCTCTCTACACCCACAATTGTGTGGCATAGCACAGCTCAAACACCATCTATAGACTTGCTGATGACCCAACTATTGTGGGCAGAATTTCAGTTGGTTCCAAGAAGGTGTACAGGAGCACGATAGATCTGCTGGTTGAGTGGTGCCACAGCAACAACCTCGCACTCAACATTAGTAAGACCAATGAATTGACTGTGGACTTCAGGAAGGAACACACACCAGTCCTCATTAAGGGATCAGAAGTGGAAAAGGAGAGCAGTTTCAAGATCCTGGGTGCTAACATCTCTGAGGATCTATCCTGGACCCAACATATTGATACAATTATAAAGAAGTCATGATAGCAGCTATATTTCATTTGGAGTTTGATGAAAATTGGTACGTCATCAAAAATACTCAGAAATTTCTACAGATGAACCATGGGGAAAATTCTAGCTGCTTGCATCACCACCTAGTATGGAGGAGCCACTGCACAGAATCAGGGAAAAAAAGCTTCATGAGATTGTAAACTCAGCCAGTTCCATCATGGGCACTAACCTCCCCAGTGTCAAGAACATCTTCAAAAGGCAATGCCTCAAAAAGGCAACATCCATCATTAAGGACCCCCCTCACCCAGGACATGCTCTCTTTTATTGCTACCATCAAGAATGAAGTACATGAGCCTGAAGGCACACAGTAAATGTTTCAGGAACAGCTGAGTACATAATAAAAATAACTATAAATGACTATTAATATATATATGCATGTTATTGTAATCTGTAGTTATTGTATTGCAATGTACTGCTGCCACAAAACAACTAATTTTACAACATGTGCCAGTGATATTAAACCTGATTCTGAGATTCTGGTGCACAAGATCCTTGCCAGAAGAGAGGTTCTATTCACCTCTGGATACTGTCAAGAGCAAGAACAAGAGTCAAGAGCACATGACAGAGGGGTGCTTAATGTGCTCGCTATCAGCAGTGAAACTATGCCTGACAGGAGCAATAGTACAAAAGTAGCCATCATCTCACTAGATATTGTTACGTACCCCGTAACTGGGTTGCCAAACCAGCAGAAATGGATCACTCAGTTGGAGTCTGGATTACTGGAACTAAGAAAGTTTTATTAAAGAAATAAACAACACAGTACTCTAATCAAAAGGATAATGAATACAACAGTTCAGCAATGATAAACACACATGTACACAGAAACTAGGATAATAGGATCAATCAAGCTCTATCGTCGTCTAGGGGTAAATGACCAGTTTCAAAGTGACGCAAAGTTCAGTTCAATTGAGTTCAGTTCAGTTCACAGTAATCACTGCCATGGGAGAGAGAGAGAGAAAGCGAATGAATATTCAAAAACGGCTTCCACACAGACCTTCGATATTCCTCGCAGTCAGCTTTCGGGCGAGCCCTTTGTAACGTCTTCTGAGGTCACCAACTGTGACCCCTCCGTTTCCAGATACGATCGTTTCTCTGCGGTGAACCTGGCACCCAGGCAAGGGCAGACACACACCAGGTTCCCGCCGATCGTACCTTCCCACCCTGTGCGTCTATGGCTTGGTCCCACGACCAGCCCTCCAAACTCCCACCGACTTGTGGGAGACGCACCGCTTCCAGGGTCTCGTTACCTCGTGGTGTCGTGTGTGTTGCCTTAGCGAACCTGTCCCTTTTTATCCCCCTGCTGGGGTATCGCCTGTCCATCACTTCAAACAGTTCAGGGTTCAAAGAGGAGCCGGTCTTGACAGCTCTCCCGTCTCTTCATTAACATCTCCAAATGCTGCTCCATTATTTTCCTTATCTCTCTTTCTCCTGAAGACAGGGGGAAGACCAACTGCTGATCCCACTGGTGCCAGCACAGGACAGTTAACATATTAGTCTATGTGTACTTTCGTCACAATATAAGGACAAAAGAAAATAGATGCAGATGGAGAAAATTTGTCCCCCCAGGGCAGCTCCATTAGACATTAAGAGTGAGCCAACCTTGGCCTCAGCTTCATTGTGAAACTTTGTGAGGTCTCTGGATGGAGGGTAGGGAAGAGGTGAAAGGGCAAGTGTTGCACTGCCTGCAGTTGCACGGGACAGAGTGGCTGATGGTATTGGAAGAGGGGACCGGGGATTGGCAAAGGGGATAGTTCTTTTGCAATTCAAAATGGTGGAACTAGTAAAAGTGAATGAGAATACAGTTTCTCTGCTTTCCATTACTTGTAACCCAGCAATATTCAGTAATGGACAGGCCTGAATATCTCGAGTATCCAGTATTTCTGAGCAATTCTGACTTCCTCAGGTTTGGAGAGGAAATGCCAGCAGTTCCACTCAGAAGTGACACCAGTTATGACTTCTCCGGATGGATACAGAAGTCCCAAATTTGCTACTTATTCCTCACCGGGTCAAATTACCACCAAAGTAATCAGTGAGGTTTTCCACATTGCAAGCACTGCACCCCCAATGATAATTCATGCACTGAGACGATATTCTGCTTCTTCAGAAATAGAACTAGTAAATTTTTGGGCAGCGAGACTCTGAGTTCTATAAATAGAGATATAAAGCTCAAAAGCAGGGAGGCTTTATTAAAGTAAAAGTTGAAAGCGCAGGATATACTCAGCAGGTCAGGCAGCATCTGTGTGGGAGAGATAGAAAACGTTTCAAGTCAATAAGCTTTCATCAGAAATATTTCACTAATTTTCACCAAAACAATGGATGAAGTGGTCCACATTACAAGCACTGCATTCTCAACAATAACTGAGTGAGATATGCAACTGCAAAGTTCACAAACTGGTAGGCCATTCTTCACTAGTCCTTTCCCACTGGACACTGGGTGTCTCATGGAGTACAGCAGCAGAGCACCTAGTTGTGGGAATGTCCAGTGGGGAATCCATCCAAGAAAAGGCTTTCGTTGTTATAAAGAAATACCAGATGTAAAGCATAAAAAATATGGGCAATGTGCACCAAGTTAGAGTTGGCACAAGAATAATATGCTCAGAGAAATGTGTTCTTCACTATAATCGCTTCTCCATTGAGTGAAATATTCAAAACTTTGGAGGATTTATCACATGAAATATTCCATACAACCCTTGAGAAATAGTTTTCCATGTGTCCAATTATAATACTAACAGAGATGTGAATGTGTTCAGGCATTTATCTAATAATTGCCTTTACCTGAGCAGAATATGTAAGGAAAACAACTGTAAATATTTAAAGAAATGAAATTAGTACTGATATTTCCACTGATTTCAATCAGCTGAATTTTCACACAAGTCAATTTGGCCTGTGGATGAATATATATTTATGCCAAATAGCAACAAGCTTCAAAGGGCTAATGAGTTGGTTTTGCCAGTGGGGAACCTTGCTCACTCTAACGACACATGGAGAATTGTGTCAGTAGGTGTGGAAAAGGGCAGTTCCTTTTACATTGATATAATAAACAAAAAGGAAGATGAATGAAAATTGCTACTTCATGGTTCTGTTCCAACATATTGAACTGTGGAAATTAAGATACATTCATCTGCAAACAGTAACAGTTTATAGTCATATTCTGTGGCATCATTTCATCATAACAAAGGAATTTCGTACAAATATATGCATAACCCAGGATATTTTAAAACAATGACAATATTCATTTCTATGATGAAGGAAAAACAACCTCAAAGTATTACTGGAACAACATCCCAACATCAATTGCAAGGTCTTAGTCACCTCTTTGAAATATTCAGTGGAATATCTTATAGTTGAGAGATAAGCAGCGCAGGGCAGCAGCAAGAGCTCCACTGCACCTCCTCAAATTGTTTTACAGGTTCTTTAATTCAAGAGAAGGTTTTGTTTAAAACCTCCTTTGAAAAGAATTAATTCCAACAAGATGATACTCTGTCGGTATTGCAGGGAGATGTAAGTCTTCATTAAATGCCAAAGTTGCAATGTGAGTCTTGAAGCCACGCTGAGTGTTCAGAAGGAAAAATTCTATCAGGCCCTGAATAGTGCTGTCCACTTAAGCAAATCTGTCCTTCTCAATGAATGTGATCTTGCTTCAGTGCATTTTCAGAGGACTGACCTAACCATGTTAAAGGCAAAAGTTGTCTGGTACTGGTAAGTCCCATCCAATCCATGTACTTATTCTTCCCTGTGGATGTAACTTGGGTATACGCACACCAAACCCTGTTACGTTTTGGACCTTCCAAACATTAAACTAGTTCAAAGAAGACACGGGAGTCCAAAATAGGCTGGTCTCACTTTGCCTTTACTTTAAGTGAGGCACAGACACATCATGCGGTAGTGTGTTGACATATGCAATTCATATGTTTTTACATATAACTGAAATATTAAATACACGGCACTCTTCCCTGCTTAGCTATAAACTCCAACTGCTAATGTTATAGTTTTTCTGTAGCAGCAGCGTTTGGGTTATGCCTAGAGATAACGTGTGCCGTCCAATGAAGGGAGTGTTTTTTCTTGTTGTATGACTGAGAGCGATGTAGGTCTTTTGTTTGACGAGAGATGAAGAGAGAAGATACGAGAACGGAGAGGTTGCAGACCACAGAATGGAGTGAACTTGGAGTGAGGTTGGGAGTCAACGACGCCCGAGGGAAATCAATGGAGGACTAATGGAAGGGAAACCATGAGCTCCACCGTGCACATTAGACTGTTTCATTGAAATGGGCCCTTTTCTTTTTGTTTTTCTTTACTAACACTCTAGTCAAATTGAAATTATAAAGCTAAATTGTTTAATTGCATATGGTGTTATTTCCTGGTACTGATTTGTAATAGGGGAACACATCACACAGCATCCACACAAACAAGAGGTTTTGTACCTCAGATTTCACACGTTTGGCGAGGCCAGAGACTGTCTTCTCTAGACTAACACCGGCGGACGAACCTGAGAGTTACATATATATATATCTATATATATATATTACACACACATACATATATACACAATATATTATATAATACAACTACTATAAAGACTTCCACAACATAGTAAATTTAAAATTGTCCCATTTAAGCCTAAGGAATTAATTGGTGTAGAGGATTTCTGACTCTTGTGGGACAACGTCTTTCCTAACAAACTGGATCACTGTGCTTGGTAGGTGAGAGTTGCAGCTGTAAAACAATGTCAGGTCTTGGGGCCTCATCCATGGTGGTTATAGGACTCTGAGACTGCAGGAAGCAGTTCTGACAGCCTTTCTTCTTTCTTTTTTCTTTTTCTCGTTTGTATATTCTAATCTTGAGAAGATGCATTTATTTCACTGGAGTATTCTCTTATCAATCCTTCTGATCTCTCCTTTTGGCTTCCTCATCCACAGCATCATCTCTGTTTTTGTATCTCCATTGACTCCTTTCTTTTTGGCCTTTCACTCATCCAGCTGGGCTTTGGTGTTTACATCTACTTTCACAAGCAGCTTTTTGTCTCCCAGTTGAAGTTCATGCAATAAACTTAATGCACGCAGAGTAGATTATAACCATATAACCATATAACAATTACAGCACGGAAAAAGGCCATCTCGGCCCTTCTAGTCTGTGCTGAACTCTTACTCTCACCTAGTCCCACTGACCTGCACTCAGCCCATAACCCTCCATTCCTTTCCTGTCTATATACGTATCCAATTTAACTTTAAACGACAACATCGAACCTGCCTCAACCACTTCTGCTGGAAGCTCATTCCACACAGCTATCACTCTCTGAGTAAAGAAGTTCTCCCTCATGTTACCCCTGAACTTATTGCTTCAATCTTCAAGCATGCTTCAATCTTTCACTATTAAAATAATCATCTGCTCTTCTATTATTCCTTCCAAAGTGGATGATGTCGCATTTACCAACGTTGTATTCCATCTGCCAGACCTTGGTCCGCTCACATAACCTATCTATATCCCTCTGCAGACTCTCCACATCCTCTGTACAATTTGCTTTTCTACTCAATTTAGTGTCATCAGCAAATTTTGCAACACTACACTCAGTCCCCTCTTCCAAATCATCAATGTCAATGGTAAACAGCTGCGGTCCCAGCACCGACCCCTGCAGCACCCCACTCACCACTGACTGACAACCGGAGAAACACCCATTTATACCAACTTGCTGCCTTCTATTGGTTAACCAATCCATTATCCATGCCAATACACTTCCTCTGACTCCATGCATCTGTATCTTATTTATAAGTCTCTTGTGCGGCACTTTATCGAACGCCTTCTGGAAATCCAAGAATACGATATCCACCTGTTCCCCTCTATCCACTGCACTCATTATGTCCTCAAAGAACTCCAGTAAGTTTGTCAAACAGGACCTGCCCTTTCTGAATCCATGATGCATCTGTCTAATGGAACCACTCCTTTCTAAATGTTTTGCTATTTCTTCCTTAATGACAGGTTCACACATTTTCTCAACTATAGATGTTAAGCTAACTGGCCTATAGTTGCCCGTCTTTTGCCTACATCCTTTTTAAAAAAGTGGCATGATATTTGCTGTCTTCCAATCTGGCAGGACCTGCCTAGAGTCTAGAGAATTTTGGTAAATGTTGGACAATGTTTCATGGTGTACAGCATGGAGACAGTTGTAACATCATCCAGTACCCTTCTTAATTCACTTTCAATTAGCTTCATTGCAGGGGATGTGGCATGCAAATGGTGGATGGATCTCCAATCAAGTTGGAGTTGTTTCAGCCAATCACGCCCCCAAAATGCTGGTCCTTCTGTTCTTACCACATACAAGTTCAATGTGGCTCGTTGGTTGTTGTATTTCATAGTTGCGAATGTCATTCCCACAGGAGTTACCTTTTTGCCAGTACAAGTTCTTAGTTGGATATCTGCACTCTTCAGTTCAGTGTCTTTGAAATGTCATTCAAGCTCATTTTGTGGAATGACTGAAACAGCCAAACTAGTGTCCAATCCCATTTTAATTACGTGCCATTCACTTCTGGTGTAAGCCATATTTCTTGTCTCCTATTAGTTTCAATCCTGTGTCACTCATTATTATCAGATTTTTCATCAACAGTATGCAGACTAGTTCTCTTTTTGAAACTGGAACTTAAACTTTTATCTTTTTCTCTTCTCTGTCCTGTTCATTTACCTTTGTCTGTCTGACAATTTCTTTGTATGTGTCCTACTTTTTTGTATTTTCTACAAGTGTTGCCTTTAACTCTTCATTTGGTTGATGCATGTGACCCCCCCCTGCCACAACAGTAACATAATTTGTTTGGCCAGGCTGGTTTCTATTTAGATGCTGCAATTTTCTTCATAGCGACTTTCATGCCCGACTGTAACCCAATTGTATCTCTGTGTGCAGTTTCCATTGAAACAGTGATTTCCATTGCTCTTTTAAATGAAAACTGTGCTTCAGTTAGATGCCATTTTAATGTCTTCTTTTAAGATTCCACAAACTAACCAATCTCTCAGTGTATCATTAAGCCCACCACCAAAATGACAATATTCAGACAATCTCTTCAACACAGCCACATACGCTGAAATGGACTCCCCTTCTTTTTGATTACGCTTATGAAACCTAAAGCATTCTGCAATCAGCAATGGTTTTGGTTCTAAGTGTCTCTGCATTATTTTGATAACATCAGGAAAGCTCATCAGGATGGTTTGGTTGGACCAGTTAGACTTCAAAGCAAACTGAATGCCTTTAAACTCAATGTACTTAGCAAAATAGAAACTCTCTTCTCATTGGTTATTCCACTTGCTTCAAAATACTGTTCCAACAGCTTAGTATATATGAGCTAATTACCTGTCATGTAATCAAATACGTCAATCTTTCTGAGGTAGCCAACCATTTCTGATTATTTTTATGATTATCATCACCTGGTTTTCATTCTTTATGAACCCTGAATTCTTCCATTTTCTGATTTTTTAAAAAACCTTGATTGCATCTTTCCTCTCAAAGAACACGTGCTGTTCTGTACCACCGTTCCTCGCAGCATTCATTTAGTTGGAACGTCTCTCTCCACTTTAACAGCACGTTAGCCATCTCAGGTTTTTTAAAAAAAATACTTCATCGCCAATGTTCTGTTTTGTACCTTCAAAACATTAAGCTAATTCAAAGAAGACACAAGATTCCAAAATGGGCTGGTCTCACATTGTCTTTACTTTAAGCGCGGCACACGTGTATCTCATGGTAGCGTGATGACAAATGTAATTAATGTATTTTACATATAACCTGTAATTAAATATTTAAATGAATAACAATACAAGATTACTCAAATATAACTGAAATATTAAATACACAACATACCCCAATCTAATAAAAGACTTTAGACTTCCTCCTACATCCTCAACACAAATCAGTCTTAACTCCAATTGATAGTTACCCTACCATCACCAACATCCTACTTTGACTGAACAAGCTGGCCTTTGTATATGTTTTCTGTACCAAACCCTCATTACCGTACAGAGCATATCATGTATAAAAGATATTTACACCCTGAATGTGGCTTGGTCTGTATACGAAACCTTTCCAGGTTACATAAGACCTATTTAATACCAACCTGAATATAAAAAGTGATTAATCTATAAAAGTTTTAAGCAAGTCATGCACAGTCTTTCATCAAGAACTTGACAACAGGTTGTTTTTTTATTTTACATCATTTGCTCTAATTTTGTTTGGCTTTACTCAGAGAACATTCTTGCAGCTTACTTTGACCAGAAATCTGCATACCAGCAGGCGCTTAAAGCCACATCCACTCAGCAGCATCTTCCTAACCAGGAGAATTTCAGCAACTTACCTTAAGGCTGAGGGAGAGAAATTTCTCCTGCAAGCAGCCAGTGAATATAATTGTTTCCTTGACTGTGCCAGTGAAGCCAGTGAATATAATTGTTTCTGACTGGCACAGGCCTGATGAATCAAAGGATAACTCCACATGATGGTCTCTCTTGGATAATCAGCAGCATAATTGTATAAGGTCCTGAGAAGCGAGTCTAATTGTAACCAGGCATGGCAGAATCATGAGGCCAGATGACAGAGCAAGAGGGTTGCTGGGTTTGATTTGCTCTGCTGTGCCAGATTGTACTCACCATGAAAGATTAAAATCTTAACCGTTGTGCTCTGTCACCTGCTGATAAAGGGAGGGAATTGCAACTGTTCAAGGAGAGTAGAGGAGGGAGATCTATGCCAAGCATCGGCAGCGCTTCGATCTCAATGTGATCGAGAAGACAAGGTAGCTACATGACTGGAAACAATTTGCATTTGCCACATCTGAATCTCATGCATTGCTCTATTGGTTACACTTGTTTTACAAAACCATAGAATACATTAGTAAACGATTTCCAATTTGCTTATTATCCTGCTCTTCCCATACATCCCTGAGCTGTGTTTGGAGAATCTCCTTCCCCCACTGTTCAGAACATAGGAACTCTCTGTTTATAATGTTCTACAATAAACAGTCAGTGCTGAAATGGCTTATGACTCTGATTATTACTAAATTATTAATATTTTTCCCTCTCCCTCTCCTCATCCCCTCCCCTCCCCCTCTCTCATCCTCTCCATCCCCATCCCCCCCTTCCTTCCCTTCCCTTCTGCGACCCTCTCCCCTCTCTCTCATCCTCTCCATCCCCATCCCCCTCCCCTTCCTTCCCTTCCCTTCTGCAACCCTCTCCCCTCTCCCTCATCCTCTCCCTCTGCCTCCCCCACTCCCTCTCCCTCTTTCTCTACCTCTCTCTTTGGGGTGGCTATGGGGTAATAACTTCCATCACAAAACATGTGAAAAGACTGCACCTATACCTTAAAGCGAAGCATCACTGGACAATGTGAATCATAATATGAGAGTACAGTGTCTGACTTTGCCATTTTCTTTGCCTTTGGAAAGCCACCTCATGTTGGTTTATCCATTGCCCTTTCTTCCTGATCTGTAGTAATAAGTTCAAGGCATGGAGAACAATAGCCAAGTTTGTCAGGAAACTGTTATAATAATTGACAAATCCTAAAAAGGACCACAACTGTGATATGTCCTTTGACCTTGGATTTTCTGCTTGAATTTTCTCAGCATACTTAAGTAATTCTTCTGTGTCAATGGTGTGATCACAGTAAGTGATACTTGGTTTAAATAATTTACACTTGTTGTTTTGTGCCCTGAGCCCATAATCTTCTCATCTTTTTACACCGTGTTGAGATTTTGGAGATGTTCCTTATCATCCTCAATGGTAACAATGGTGTCTTCCAGGTAACACTACCAGGGCAGCCTCGCAGCACCTGTCACATAGCTTTCTGCCAGACTGCAGGTGCAGATGCTACTCCAAAAATAAGCCTATTACAACAACAAAGCCCTTTGTGAGTGCTTATGGTAAGAAACACTTTTGACTGTTAATGCATCTCCATCTGTAGGTAGGCCTCAACTAAATTCACTTTGCTGAAATATTTAGAAAGATACCCGCTATCCTGGGCAGAGGGTATTCATCTACTCTACCTTCTGGTTGATGGTGAACTTAAAATCACAACAGACAGATCCATCTTTCTTGGCATTGCCCATAGGCTCCACTCAAACTTGGAAAGAATTCCTTCAGCTTCCATGGAATCTCGTTCACTGGCTATTTTTTCACAGATGTTTACAACTCCTCCCTTGGAGGGCCAGATACCCTGAACCAATAGGCTGGTCCTGGACTTATTTCCTGGCATAATTTACATATTACTATTAACTATTTATGGTTTTATTACTATTTATTATTTATGGTGCAACTGTAACAAAAAGCAATTTACCCCGGGATCAATAAAATATGACTATGACTATGACTAAGGAATGAAACGGGCTTTGAAAAACTTGCGTGCTTCATTTTCATTTAATACTATTGTATCCTTGATGTGTTTGAGTTTTTCAATGCCAAACTCTACTGTAGCATCACCTTAATTCTTAATTCACTTTCAGTTGACTCTGTTGCGGGAGTGTGGCACACAAATGGTGAATAGATATCCAATCAAGTTACAGCTTCCTCAGCCAATCATGGCTCTGCAAAGCAACACTCACATCACGCTGGAGGAACTCAGCAGGTTGGGCAGCATCCGTAGAAACGATCAATCAATGTTCCAGGCCGGAACCAACAAAACGTTGACTGATCATTTCCACAGATGCTGTCCGACCTGCTGAGTTGCGCCAGCATGTTGTGAGTGCTGCTTTGACCCCAGCATCTGTGAAGTATTTTGTGTTTATGGCTCCGCAAATGCTGGCTCTCCTGTTTTCTTGCCACATAAAAGCACAATGTGGCTTGTTGGTTGTTGTCTTTCACTGTTACAAATACTATTCCCATAGGAATTATCTTTACTTCAGGATAAGTTCTTATTCGGGTATCTGCAGGCTACATTTCAGTATCTTTGAAATGATGTTCAAACTCATTTTGTGTAATGACTGAAACAGCTGAGCTAATCTCCAGTGACTCAATGCTACCCTGTCCTGTGTCATTCCCATCAATATCTGATTTTTCATCAACAGCGTCCAGGTTAGTGCTCTTTTTGAAACTGCAACTTGACTTTTTATCTTTTTCTCTTCCCTGTGTAGTCCATTTATTTTTGTCTGCCCAGCATGCTCTTTGTTTGTGTTCTACTTTGTTGCATTTTCGGCAAAGTTTCACCTTTAAACCTGCATTGGTCTGCTGTATGTGAGCCCCTGTCAAATGGTAACCCACTTTGATCTGCCAGGTTCGTCTCCATTTACAAACCGCAATTTTTGTTCACATTCTCTTTCAGTCCTGTCTGCAACTTTATTGTGTCTTTGACTGCTGTTTGCATTGATACAGTGATTTCAACTGTTTTTTTATATGTGAGTTATGTTTCAGTTAGGAGCCATTTTAGAATGCTTCCACAAACTAAATGATCTCTCAGTGCATCATTCAGCCCATCACTGAATGGGCAACGCTCAGACAATCTCTTCAATTTAGCCACATAAGCTGATTATGAATTCCCATTTTTTTATTATGCTTATGAAACCTAAAGTGTTCTTCAATCAACAAGGTTTCAGTTCAAAATGTTTCTGAATTACATTCATGAAATCAGCAAAGCTCATTTTAGCTGGTTTGGTTGGAACAGTTTAAACTTCTAAGCAAACTGTATGCAGTCAACAAAACTCATAAATGTTTCTGATCAGCTATTCCATTTGTTTTAAAATACTGCTCAATACATTCAGTATAAATCATCCAGTTATCCACTATGCAATCAAACTCATCTATTTTTCCAATGTAGCCAGCCATTTATGACTTTATTTATTTATTATATATTTATTTATAACCCCAGTACTCACTGTTCATGCATATTCTGCTTTTTTTTAAGTCAACTGTCTTTCCTTTCTGAGAAACACGTTCTGCACTTTTTTTAAAAAACTCAAATGTCTCTCTACCCTTACGAAGAAAAAAACGTGCTGCATATTAACAGGTATATCTGTTTTAAAACTCCCACCTCATCACTGTTATGCTTTGTAATTCCAAACCCTAATCAAAAGAGAAACATAGGAGCCAGGAAAATGTGTCTATTTTGTTTATTTTCTTTAGTGATGCAAACACTTATGACATGACAGAATAGTGACAAATGCCATTCAAATACTTCTTACATGTAAACTATACATAATGAATTATTTAAATAAACAACGAAAGCTTAAACAAACAATATATTTACAATATTACTGACATATTAAATACAGGTTTAATCATGACAGGAGATGGAGCAGTGGCTATAAGATTGCTTCGATTCGGTGGACTAGACTGTGTTCAAGTACTCACCTGTGGATCTGAATGAATTCATCACGGTTGTCACAGACTTTATTAAAACAGTTGTAGCGAAGTGTGTCCACACAAAATCATTCAGATTTTTCTCCAACTAGAAGCCCTGGATGAACCATGAGATCTGAAATCTGCTGAGGTCCAGATCAGAGGCATTCAAGTCTACAGACCAAGAAAGTGAGAAGAGGTCCAGGTACGATCTCCAGAAAGCCACTTCACAGGTGAAGTGGCAATTCCAAACTAAAGCTGAATTAATGAAGATGCTCAACAGTTGTGTCAGGGCTTGAATACTATCACCTCTTTTAAAGTTAAATCAAGCCAAACAGTTGACGACAGGGCTTTGCTTTCAGATGCCCTTAATGCCTTTTATGCCTGATTCAACCATAAAAACATGGAGGAACCATCATGAAGTCAAACAACCCTTGATGATCCTGTGATGTCAGTCTCTAAGGTTGACATGTGAGCAGCCTTCAGGAGGGTGAACCCACGAAAAACATCCGGCCCAGATGGGTTACCTGGCCAAGTACTGAAGACCTGTGCTGATCAAGTGGCCAAAGTGTTCACTGAGATCTTTAACTTCTCCTTTTGGCAGTCTGAGGTACCCACCTGCTTCAATCATACTGGTGCCTAAGAAGAACATGGTTACCTGCTTCAATGACTTTGGTCGGCAGCACTTACATCCACTGTGATGAAGTGTTTTGAGAGGATGGTGATGAAACATAGCAACTCTTGGATCTACTTCAATTTGCCTATTGGAGCAGCATATACCATCTCACTGGCTCTTCACTCTACCCCAGAACAACTGGACAGCAAAGATGCATACATCACAATGTTCTTTATCGACCACAGTTCTCCATTCAATGCCATCATCCCCTCAAAATTAACCAGTAAACTCTAAGACCTTGGCCTCAATACCCCTTGTGCAACTGGATCCTCAATTTCCTGACTTGCAGACCCCAGTCTGTTCAAATTAGCAATAGCATCTCCTCCATAATCTCCATCAGCACAGGTGCACCATGAGGCTGTGTGCTTAGCCCCCTGCTCTATTCGCTTTACACTTATGACTGTGTGGCTAAGCACAGCTCCAATGCCATATTCAAGTTTGCCGATGACATAATTGTCCTTGTCTAAATCAAAGGTAGTGACAAATTGGCATAGAAACATAGAAACATAGAAAATAGGTGCAGGAGTAGGCCATTCGGCCCTTCGAGCCTGCACCGCCATTTATTATGATCATGGCTGATCATCCAACTCAGAACACCGCCCCAGCCTTCCCTCCATACCCCCTGACCCCCGTAGCCACAAGGGCCATATCTGACTCCCTCTTAAATATAGCCAATGAACTGGCCTCAACTGTTTCCTGTGGCAGAGAATTCCACAGATTCACCACTCTCTGTGTGAAGAAGTTTTTCCTAATCTCGGTCCTAAAAGGCTTCCCCTCTATCCTCAAACTGTGACCCCTCGTTCTGGACTTCCCCAACATCGGGAACAATCTTCCTGCATCTAGCCTGTCCAATCCCTTTAGGATCTTATACGTTTCAATCAGATCCCCCCTCAATCTTCTAAATTCCAACGAGTACAAGCCCAGTTCATCCAGTCTTTCTTCATATGAAAGTCCTGCCATCCCAGGAATCAATCTGGTGAACCTTCTCTGTACTCCCTCTATGGCAAGGATGTCTTTCCTCAGATTAGGGGACCAAAACTGCATATAGGAGGGAGATTGAAAATCTAGCTGAGTGGTGCCATAACAACAACTTCTTACTCAATGTCAATAAAGACCAAGGAGCTTATCGTTGACTTCAGGAGGAGGAAACCAGAAGTCCGTGAGTCAGACCTCATTGGAGGATCAGAGGTGGAGAGGTTCAACAACTTTAAATTCCTGTCCTGAGCCCAGCACATAAGTGTAATTACGAGTAAAGCACAGCAGTGTATCTATTGCCCCAGGAGTTTGCGAAGGTTTGGCATGACATCTAAAGCCCTGACAAACTTCTATAGATGTGTGGTGGAAAGTATATTGACTGGCTACATCACAGCCTGGTATGGACATACCAATACCCTTGAACTTATCCTACAAAAAGTAGTAGATACAGTCCAGTCCATCACTCCCCACCATTGAGCAGATCTAAATGAGTTGCTGTCACAGGGAAGCAGCATCCATCATCAGAGACCCCCGCCACCCCAGGCATGCTCTCTTCTCACTGCTGCCATCCGAAAGAAGGTACAGGAGCCTCAGGACTCACACTAGGTTCAGGAACAGTTATTACCCTTCAACCAAAGGGGTGAACCAAAGGGGTGAACTTCACTCAACTTCACTTCACTTGCCCCATCATTGAAATGTTCCCAAAACCGACAGACTCATTTTCAAGGACTCTTTAGCTCATGTTTTTGATAGTTATTGCTTATTTATTATTATTTTGTTTGTTTTTTGTTTCTTTATATTTACTGTGAATGCATCCAAGAAAATGAACCTCAGGGTTATATATGGTGACATATATGCACTTTGAAAACAAACTTACTTTGAATTTTGAGCTTTGCCTGTTTGGAGAGAGCATGTTTTCCCTGTGACCTTGTGGATTTGTGGATTAGGAATTCTGGTTTCCTCCCACATCGCAAGTGACCACTGCCTACTGTGTGGGCGAGTGATGGAATTTGGGGAGAGTTGATAGGAATGTGGGGAGAGTTAAAAAAACAGGGATAATGTGAGATTAATGTATATAGGTAGCTGACGGTCAGCATCGTTTCAATGAGCCATAGGACATATCTTTGGTTTTCTCTCTCTCTCGCCCTTTTTCTCTCTCTATCTCCATCTTCCTCTCTCTCTGAAGACAACAGCAAAGTCTTGCAAACAATAATCTCTTTAATCTCTTTAATTCCTTCAAAGATTCAAAGATTCTAAGTACAGTTATTATCAAAGCACGTATGCAATATACAACACAGAGATTTGCCTCCCCCAAAGACAGCCACAAAACAAAGAAAAGCCATTTAACCCATTCAAAGAAAAACATCAAACCCCAACCCCCACGTGCAAAGTGTGGAGCGAGAGACACTGAAGCAGGTCGATAGTTCACAGACTTGCGAAGAGTTAGAGGGAAAAGAAGACAATAAACCCTAGGCCAAACAGGGCCGTTAACTAAAACTCTCAAATGGAAAACGGAGCCAACATGATGGCTGAAAGGAATAACTAAATATAAAACGAACATCGCTAGTCTTCAGAGTTAGTTAACTCAACAGTCCAATTTTTCAGGCAAGGTCCAATGCAAGCAGGCAGCCAAACATTGCTGTGCCTTGTTAAGGTCTCGACAAGAGCTAAGACGAAAAAAATGGAGTTAAATACCATCTCAATGAAATAATAATTAGCTGACACGTACATATTCACGAGCGCAATGGCCGTATCTACTGCGCTGCCAAATCCGTGGTTGTGACAGGGAACTCCTGCATTTGGTAGATGATTTGAGAATAAGCACCACTACCTCAGGGACATCTTCCACCCCACTGCTATAGGACTTTTGTTGGGACCTTATAGGTTCTTGATTAGCCAGGGCATCAGAGAGTATGGGGTGAAGGCAGGGGAGTGGGGACGACTGGAAGAATTGGATCAGCCCATGATTGAATGACAGAGCAGACTCGATGGGCTGAATGGCCTACTTCTGCTCCTGTATCTTATGGTCTTATGTTATGGAGTGATCTGCTTGGATCACATGCAAACAAAAACCTTTCACTATATCTTCCTGAGTGAGTGAGTGAGTGAGGCCTCCATCGGTCAGAATTGACCATGGATGTTGCATTCTATCTGTCCAGGTATACAAGACTGGGTAGTATGATATGGAGAGCAAGCTGTTACCCACGTAGCAAGCTCCCCCTCTCTACACATCTGATGAAACCAAAAGAACAGCAGAGACCAATACAGTTTGGTACCAGCAGCAAGGAATTGCCATTCAGTGTTGAACTCAATGTAGGATTGCCTTAGGGACTCCAGCTCTGGATTTATCCCTCAGAGTTACTCTCAAAGCCTTCCCGATTAGTGGGTATAGCTGCAAGGCAGAGGAGGTTTGAGATCAGAACTTTCCTTCTCCTAGAAGAGCTGCCAGCCACGGCTAAGAAGCCCCATCTGCCTGAAGCGACTGGTTTAAGGCACTAGTAACCCGCCTTTGCCCCTTCTCCTGTCAGTAGAAACAGTTCTGCTAAGCTTAGTAGCTAAGCCACACATGAAGGTCAGGAGCTGGACTTGGTTATCAGAGGCTATTTGAGATGGACGCCATTGGGAGTATTTAATAGGTACTGGGAGCTTATCCCCATTATCACCCCTGGCAATACAACTTTAAGGAACCTTGGTACATGTGATAAAATTAAATCAATTATAAATCATCAAAAGATTCTTAACGGTCTAAACAGTCAAGTAGAGGAATCCAATACTTGAGCAGAGGGTTGCAGTGTATAAGGTGTGCATATCCTATTTATACACTTACGACAGAAAGCAGGAACTTATTGAGACACTCCAATATGCACCGGAAGTGGAGATTTAGGAACGCTCGATAATTAACTCCTAATGGTGTGGCTTTTAAATGATAAATGGGGTAAAGCTGTAAGTGTGTTGCTGCGCTTAGGAAATAAAAAAGGAAGGCTGCTGACTCTTGCATATGCGGACTGTGTACACTGGGACTACATTTACTGCCTTCAATTTCATGGAGCAAGTATAATCTGACTTGATGAAGAGCATTTGATGTATATTTAATAGGGATTTAATGGAGAAATGAAATACAACAAATAAAGAGTAGGGGGGAGTTCCTCGCCCAACCATGTAGCAACCAGGGTAGAAGCAGATATTCCACAGAGGAAGTTCAACATAAATGCTTCTTTCAATTTTAAATTGGTTGAGTGAAGCCCATAACCATCACTAGCTAGCCTTTGCAGCAAAAGGTCATCATAGGCTTGAGGGTAAATGGCCCTCATTGGAAAATTATTGTTTTAACTATTATTGTAGTTCCTAACAATTAAGGATCCATTTACCATCACCCATCTCTCAACAAAGGACAGCACCAGCTCGGTCAATAAAGCCAATGCAACACAGCATCAAAATCCCATGTGCTTTCTGTAGAAACACAAACTTCTGTCAGTCTTAAACACTGTTACAAAACAAGTGGCATTGTATGAACAAAGTGCACTTACATAGCCATTGGCAATCCCAAAGTCAGAGACTGTGTACTTTTAAACCACTGCCGCTTTTGCAAACTAACTAGACTCTATCCCTCAGTGTGAATGAGTGACCAGATTGTCTGTCCTTAGCCAAAGTGAGAAGGAGTCGGAGACACCTGAGCCATGGCTGACACAATGCCAGTATCCTGTGTGTAAAGAAAGCATCAATAGATGGAATGAGTGAAGAATAAAAATGAGAAACATCTTGCATTTATATTGCACCTTTCCTGGCCCTGAGTCACCATGTCAAGATTTAGAACAAACATTTTGCTCATTGTATTCATGAGGTAACACACATCAAAGTTGCTAGAGAACGCAGCAGGCCAGGCAGCATCTCTAGGAAGAGGTACAGTCTACGTTTCAGGCCGAGACCCTTCGTCAGGACTAACTGAAGGAAGAGTTAGTAAGAGATTTGAACGTGGGAGGGGGTGGGGAAGATCCAAAATGATAGGAGAAGACAGGAGGGGGAGGGATGGAACCAAGAGCTGGACAGGTGATTGGCAAAGGAGATATGTGAGGATCATGGGACAGGAGGCCCAGGGAGAAGGAAAAGTGGGGGGAGAACCCAGAGGATGGGCAAAGGACAGAGGGAGAAAAAGGAGAGTGAGAGAAAGAATGTGTGTATAAAAATAAATAACTGATGGGGTACGAGGGGGAGGTGGGACATTAGCGGAAGTTAGAGAAGTCAATGTTCATGCCATCAGGTTGGAGGCTACCCAGACAGAATATAAGGTGTTGTTCCTCCAACCTGAGTGTGGCTTCATCTTTACAGTAGAGGAGGCCGTGGATAGACATGTCAGAATGGGAATGGGATGTGGAATTAAAATGTGTGGCCACTGGGAGATCCTGCTTTCTCTGGCGGATAGAGCGTAGGTGTTCAGCAAAACGGTCTCCCAGTCTGCGTCGGTTCTCGCCAATATATAGAAGGCCACATCGGGAGAACTGGACGCAATATATCACCCCAGCCAACTCTTCCTAGAGATGCTGCCTGGCCTGCTGCGTTCACCAGCAACTTTGATGTGTGTTGCTTGAATTTCCAGCATCAGCAGAATTCCTCTTGTTTGCGTATTCATGAGGTAATCGCTACGTTATCTGTTACACTGAGACATGGATCACTCCCGATACTTCGGACATGGCACACCAGCCCAAGGAGTTCTCATTCAACAGGGTGGACTAAGCTTCTGTATTGTGAGAGACAAGAGGCAGTGAGACATGCTTCTTGATAACTCATCCCGGAGTTGGAGGTAAC
Source organism: Mobula birostris (assembly GCF_030028105.1). NCBI lineage: Eukaryota > Metazoa > Chordata > Chondrichthyes > Myliobatiformes > Myliobatidae > Mobula > Mobula birostris. The sequence continues at coordinate 12,233,055 of NC_092393.1, read as the reverse complement.
CATCTTGTCTCACTATAATTCGATTCACCTGGAACAACTAATAATTAAGTGAGGATGAGAGGTGACCTGATAGAGGTGTATAAAATGATGAGAGGCATTGATTGTGTGGATAGTCAGAGGCTTTTCCCCAAGGCTGAAATAGCTAGCATGAGAGGGTACAGTTTTAAGGTGCTTGGAAGTAGGTACAGGGGAGATGACAGGGGTAAGTTTTTTATGCAGAGAGTGGTGAGTTTGTGGAATGGGCTGCTGGCAACAGTGGTGCAGGCAGATACAATAGAATCTTTTAAGAGACTCCTGGATAGGTACATGGAGCTTAGAAAAATAGAGCGCTATGGATAACCCTAAGCAATTTCTAAGGTAAGGACATGTTCGGCACAGCTTTGTGGGCCAAAGGGCCTGTATTGTGCTGTAGGCTTTCTATGTTTCTATGCCAAACATTCTACTTACTGAATGTGTTCTGCTCCATCATCTTGACTGCAGTTTACACACTGCCAAAGCCTGACGTCAAGCAAACATTGAGTGCCATGATTAACAAACACAAATCAACCTAACCTGGCACCTTTCACACCCTTGCAGGAGACTTCAATCAGGCTAGCTTGGAAAAATCACTGCCTAATCACCATCAGCACATCGCCTGCAGAGCCAGAGGACCCAGCATCCTCAACCACTGCTACACTACCATCAAGAATACCTATCATTTCATCCCTAGACCACACTTCAGGAAATCTGATCACTTGGCTGTACTCCTCCTACTTGCATACAGGCAGAGGCCAAAGAGCAAGGCTCCAGAGGTAAGGACAACAAACAGGTGGTCATGGAGTCAAAGGAGCAGCTACAGGATTGTTTTGAGTCGGTGGACTGAACCTGAATGAATATACCATGGTTGCCATGGACTTTATAAAGACACTCATGGCTAAGTGTGTCCCCACAAAATTATTCAGTCTTTTCCAACCAGACCCCTGGATAACCAAGATATCTGAGGGCCAAATCAGTGGTGTTCAGGTCTGATGACCAAGGAAAATGCAGGAGTCCAGGCATGACTTCTGCAAAACCATCTTACATGTGAAATGGCAATTCCAGACAAACTTAAATCACAGAAGGATGTTTGGCAGCTGAGGCAAAACACCTCCTATAAAGCAGAACCAGGTTACATATGTGACAAGATTTCACTCCCAGATGAGCTCAATGCTTTTATGCTCACTTTGATCACCAACAAAATATGGAAGCACCTTCATGAATTCCCACATCCCACCAACCTGACCTGTGATTTCAGTCTCTGAGGCCAACGTGAGAGCATCCTTCAGGAAAGTGAACCCACGGAAAGCATCTAGCCCAGATGACATACCTGGCTGAGTAATGAAGACCTGTGCTGGAGTGTTTACTGAATCTTTGATCTCACTTTGGCAGTTTGAGGTACCCACCTGCTTCAAGCAGACTTCAGTTGAGAAGAACATCATAAACTGGCTCAATGATTAACATCCAGTAAGCAGTTACATCCACTGAAATGAGTGCTTTGAGAGGCTAGTCATCTGAAACTCCACCAACAATAATCGTGTCCCCTGCACAACAGTTGTGGGTGTCAAGAGAATAAAGAAGTAGCTGAGTACACATCCTTGAGGTGTGCTAATGTTGATTGTCAGTGAGGAGTTGATCTTATTTTTGATCTGCACTTACTGTGGTCTCCCGATGAGGAAGTCAAGGATCTACCTGCAGAGGATAGTCCAGAGGTCCAGGTTTTGAAGCTTGTTGATTAGAGCTGAGGGAATGATTGTGTTGAATGCTGAGCTGTAATCAATAAACAGCAGCCTGATGTAGGTATTGCTATTGTCCAGTTGATCCAAGGTCAAATGGAGAGGCAATGAGACTGCATCCACTGTAAACCTATTGTGGTGATAGGCAAATTGCAGCATATCCAGGTCCTTGCTTAATCAAGAACTTATTTTGACCATGACCGAACTCTCAAAGCAGCTCAGCACAAGAGATGTGAGTGCAACTGGGTGATAGACATTGAGGCAGCTCACCCTCCTCTTCTTGCACACTGGTATGATTATCATTATTTTAGAGCAGGTGGAAATCTCAGACTGCAGCAGTGAGAAATTGAAGATGTCCTTGAACAGCTCTGCCAGTTGGTTGCACAGATTTTTCAGTGCCCAACCAGGTACACCTCTCGAAAGATGTTTTGACTTCAGCCTCTGAGACAAAGATCGCAGGGTCACCAGATGCTGCAGGGATTCGCACATGTCAATAGAGGGGAAACAGGCTTCTGTGATGTGCTGAACAGTGTCCACAACTCTCTGCCATTTCTTGTGGTCACATGCAAAACGGTTGCTATACCAAGCCGGTAAGCATCCAGTCAGAATGCTTTCTATGATACAGTCGACCTTCACTAATCTGACTACCTGTAATCTGGTTCCTTCAATAATCTGGCACTGGTTATGCTTAATGTGATCCTTCTGTAATTCGGCATTTTCACTAATCTGGCACTCCTCAGGTCCCAATGGTGCCAGATTAATGAAGGTCGGCCTGTATATCAATACAAATTGATAAGAGTCGACAGGGACATGCAGACTGTCTTGTCTCCCTTTCTCTTCACCATTTACACCTTGGACTTCAACTACTGCACAGTGTCTTGTCATCTTCAGAAGTTTTTTGATGACTCTGCCATAGTTGGATGCATCAGCAAGGGAGATGAGGCTGAGTACAGGGCTACGGTAGGAAACTTTGTCACATGGTGTGAGCAGAATTATCTGCAGCTTAATGTGAAAAAGACCGAGGAGCTAAGGCACCGGTGACCCCTGTTTCCATCCAGGGGGTCAGCGTGGACATCGTGGAGGATTACAAATGCCTGGGGATACGAATTGACAATAAACTGGTCTGGTCAAAGAACACTGAAGCTGTCTATAAGAAGGGTCAGAGCCGTCTCTATTTCCTGAGGAGACTGAGGTCCTTTAACATCTGTCGAACGATGCTGAGGATGTTCTACGAATCTGCAGTGGCCAGTGCGATCATGTTTGCTGTTGTGTGCTGGGGCAGCAGGCTGAGGGTAGCAGACACCAACAGAATCAACAAACTCATTCGTAAGGCCAGTGATGTTGTGGGGATGGAACTGGACTCTCTGACAGTGGTGTCTGAAAAGAGGATGCTGTCCACGTTGCATGCCATCTTGGACAACGTCTCCCATCCACTACATAATGTACTGGGTGGGCACAGGAGTACATTCAGCCAGAGACTCATTCCTCCAAGATGCAACACAGAGCGTCATAGGAAGTCATTCCTACCTGTGGCCATCAAACTTTACAACTCCTCCCTTGGAGGGTCAGACACCCTGAGCCAATAGGCTGGTCCTGGACTTATTTCCTGGCATAATTTACATATTACTATTTAATTATTTATGGTTTTATTACTATTTAATTATTTATGTTGCAACTGTAATGAAAACCAATTTCCCCCGGGATCAATAAAGTATGACTATGACTATGACTATGACTAATTTCTTTAGTCTTCCAGGAAATAGTATTGATGAGATTTCTTGAGTGTGACATCAACATGATAAGCAGTTGGTGGTGTTCACACCTGGGACCTTAAAGCTCTCAACCCTCTCAACCTCAACACCATTGACGCAGACAGAGCCACTGTCACCACCATTTCTGAAGTCAATGACCAGTTCTTTAGTTGTATTGGCATTGAGGGAAAGGTTGCTGTTATTACACTATGTCACTAAGCTCTCTATTTCGTTCCTGTATTCTGACTCATTGCTATTTGAGATGTAGCCCTCTGTGATGGTCTCATCTGCAAGCTTTTAGATGGAGTTAGAGTAGAATCTGCCCACCCACACAGGTGTACAGAGAGTAGTGTGTGGAGAGGGGGTGTCTGATGACACTGTCTTGTGGAGCACCAGTACTTAGAATAATCATGGTGGAGATGTTGCTGCCTATGTGGTGAGCTATGGAGAAATAATCTCACAGACATGGGGTCTATCTGTACCTAAGTAGAGGGATGTAAAACTATGACGTTGTTTTGAAAAAATGCCAAGTTCTGGACAATTATTCTTCATATACGTGGTTATTTTAGGAACAGGCTTTTAAGTTTTTGTTAGTCAAGGCTTATGATCTAGTAAATGATTCAGCAGAGTCGATGATTGTCAGCCAACACAGAAAGGTTCACTATTAATCATTGCTGATACAGTGGACCCCTAAGTTACAACAGTTTGGTAATTGAAATTTGTCCTCACAGAATTGACAAATATCTCCCAAAAGTTTGAGATGTGAAATAAAACTTGCTCTTTCAGAAGTTATATAAGAGAAAAAAAAGAACAAAAAATGTGTCAATTTTTGTCGAGAGTTCATATAACAGAAAATTGCGACAACGCCAGTTTTCTAGGAACGTCTCCAAAGTCAACGTCAGTTAAGTTTACTGCCATATGCACAAGTACAAGAATGTGTATGCTCTGCTGCAGTAAAAGCATTCAGCAACATCACAAGCACATAAAATTCACAAGAAAAAGCATGAACTAAACACCAGTTGTACAGAATGCAGAGGTGTGTATTGCACTTGCACAGACAGAGAGCTTTGACAATACGAGAGGCCATCATTCTCCAAAACACCATAGCAATACTTTGGCCACATACGCAAAATGCTAGAGGAACTCAACAAGTCAGGCAACATCAATGGAGGGAAATAAACAGTTGACATTTAGGGCCATAACCCTTCTTCAGGACTGGAAAGAAAGAGGCCAGAAGCCAGAATAAGAGGTTGGGGGATGTGAATGCACAGGTAATAGGTGAGGGGGAAGGAGGGTGGGTAGGGAAGGCAGGAATGATCTAAGAAGCTGTGAGGTAATTAACAGAAGAGGTAAAGGGCTGAAGAGGAATGAATCTGATAGCAGAGTACAGTAAGCCATGGAATAAAGAGAAGGAGATGCTGTCCATGTCCACTCTACTGGTTCCTGAATCTACAACTCAATTTTGTCAAAAAGGCAGGCCTTCTTTACAGGAGATTTTTAGCAGTATTCGCAAGGATACCCTCCTTTATGTCATACTAAAACAAACTTGTCCAAAAGGAGAATGGCGTCATTTGATATGCATCTGACATGATGTGAATTACTCATCTGAATTTCCAGAGAGACACAAATTACTATTATTACAGTTCATTATGTGATAAGTCCCTCTTCAATAATCTCACACTGTAATAAACAGAGCAATGTGATTGAACCTCTGACACTCTGTGCCAAATTAACTATTAGTCAATTTATAGAAGGTAAAATCTAATTCTCATTGTAATCCGTAGCCTTTTTTTTAAACTGGAACTCACAAGTAAAGGGTTTGTGACCTTCCATTACAGCACACACCACAATAGTTTCCCATTTACAGATGTGCCGGAGGTTGTGGGCCAAGCAGTCTCACCTAATGCATCTCCAAACTGAGACAAAATTTGCAAGAATTTGCATCTACTTAGCAGTTTTAATTCATTAAATGTTCTACACTGATGTAATCATGCAGAAGCATTGAAATGGAAGCACTTTAGGTGGATTTCAGACAGTTGAACGAGAGGACATGCACAGTTGAATGTGAGCTTTCAGGGCATGAGATTCCAAACAATGAAGATCCTCTGGCTAGCTTCCCTTTTTCATGCCCTCTCTTGTGATTCTGTATTTATTCACACCAGTAAACTAGAGAAAGCCTTTGGCATTACACCATTGTATCAAAAGGTGTGGACTTTAAATTCCAGTTCAGACAACATGAGCTCCACATTTCTGGATGAAATAAGTAGCCGTTTGAACTGGTGGGATCAGATGTAACTGCCACTCGGTACAAAGATCACAAGAGGCCAGTAAACGGTCTTGGCCTTTAGAATTAGCCATTCTACCAGCTGGATTCAGCCAAGGAAGCAGCTCTCATGTCACAGCCTGTTAGACTGTTAACCAGTCTGTGAGTCCTTCACAGTGTTCTCCAAGAACATGAAGCTGGCACTGCCCACAGTGTAATTTTTAATGGGTTCCAAGGCTGCACAGTGTGAAATTTCATTCAAGAGCTGCAGGTGCCTGCCTTTGAACAATCTGAATTCAGAGATGACACAGAAGCAGTAAACTAGAGAAAATGGAAAATGTTAATATTTCAGTTGTTTTAATCCCATTACCTAATGCAAGGAAGTCCTAAACTGTGCTGCCTCAGACACTGTGTGAGAGATCCTGAATTAATAGGTCAGCTAATGACCACACTGCCAGGTAGAAATTGTCATGGGGTCATTTCAAAAATTAATTAATCAAACCAAGATGAATTACCATTCTACCAAAAAAAATATTTGCTGTGTATGATTTTGCTGGTCACACATTGGTTGCTATATCTGCCATTAATAAGATGAACTGGACTTTATTAGTGAACTGTGCACATTAAAATCATATGGGACATAAGAGAGTATAATGAACTCCATATAAATGCAAATTCTCCCTGGTATTAAACTGTAAAGCCCCAGCAGCCAGTATTTTAACCAATATGGCTTCTCATCCATCAAAGACAACTTGTGACATCAGAGAATGGGATCAGAGAACTGCCTGGCTCAATGGTTACATTCTTGATTCCGCATTTTAATTGTATGTGTCCGTCCCATTCCAGATACCAGACACAGATTAAGATATCAGAGCTCTGCTCTCACTGCTCAGTACAAGATATTATGACACTATTTAGGCATTAGTACGGCAGTTCTCCGGGAGTCCTGCAACTTCAGTTAGCACCTCAAACAGATGGTGTTGTCAGTTACTTAATTGCTATATAAAACCATAAGACATTGGGGCAGAATTAGGCCATTTGGCCCTTTGTGTCTGCTCTGTCATTTTATCATGGCTGATCCCATTTCGCTCCCAAACCTATTCTCCAGCATTCTCCCCATAAGCTTTCACACTCTGGCTTATCAAGAATTTATCAACCTCTGCCTTAAATACACTCAATGGCCTGGCCTCCATAGCCACCTGTGGCAACAAATTCCGCAGATTCATTACCCTTTGGCTAAAGAAATTCCGCCTCATCTCCATTCTAAATGGATGTCCCTCTATTCTGTGATTGTACCCTCTAGTCCTAGGCTCCCCCACTTTAAGAAACATCTGCTCCATATCCACTCTATCTAGAGCTTCCAACATTTTATATGCTTCAATGAGATCCGCTCTCATTCTTCTAAATTCCAGTGACTACAGGCCCTGAGCCATCAAATGCTCCTCATATGATAAGATTTTCCATCCTGGAATCATTTTCATGAACCTCCTATGAAACCTCTCCAATGTCAGCACATCCTTTCTCAGATAAAGGACCCAAAACTGCTCACACTACTCCAAGTGAGGCTCACCAGAGCCTTACAAAGCCTCAGCATTGCATCCTTGTTTTTATATTCTAGTCCTCTTGAAATGAATGCTAACATTGCATTTGCCTTCCTCACCACTGACTCAATCTGAAAATAAACCTTCAGGGAATCCTGCATAATAACCCCCAAGCCCCCTTGTACCTCAGATTTTTGAATTTTCTCACTGTATAGAAAATAGTTTACTCTTCTATTCCTTCCACCAACATGTATAACTATACACTTCCCAACACTGTAATCTATCTGCCACTTCTTTGCCTAGTCTTCTAATCTGTTCAAGTTCTTCTGAAGCCTCCATGCTTCCTCAACACTACCAGCTCCTCCACCTATCTTCGCAACATCCACAAACTTGGCCACAAAGTCAACAATTCCATCATCCCAATTAATGACACACAACGTAAAAATAAGCAGTCCCAACACAGACCCAAGTGGAACACGACTAGTCAATGACAGCCAATCAGAAATAGCTCCCTTTATTTCCACCTTTTGCCTCCTGCCAATCAGCCAATGCTAGTATCTTTCCTGTAATACCATAGGCTCTTATTTTGCTAAACATCCTCATGTGTAGAACCCTATCAAATGTCTTTTGAAAATCCAAATACACATCATTCACTGATTATCCTTTGTCTATCCTGCTTGTTATTTCCTCAAAGAATTTCAACAGGTTTGGCAGACAGTATTTCCCTCAAAGAAACCATGCTGACTTTGGCCCATTTTATCATGCGCCTCCAAGTACCTGAAAATCTCATCCTTATCAATCAACCCCCACATCTTCCCAACTACTGAGGTCAGGCTAACTGGCCTATAATTTCCTTTTCTCTACCTCCCTCCCTTCTTGGAGTGACATTTGTAATTTTCCAGTCCTCCTAAATCAGGCCAGAGCTAGTGATTCTTGAAAGATCATTACTAATGCCTCCACAATCTCTTCAGCCCCCTCTTTCACAACCATCAGGTGTAGTCCATCTGGTCCAGGTGACTTATCTACCTTTAGTACTTTTAGCTTCTCAAGCACCTTCTCCTTAGTAATAGCAACTGCACTCACTTCTGCCCCCTGTCACTCCCGAACTTGTGGCATACTACTAGTGTCTACCACAGTGCAGAGAAGTACAAACTACTTACTTGGTTCATCTGCCATTTCCTTGCCCCCCATTACTACCTCTCCAATATCATTTTCCAGCGGACCAATATCTACTCACGGCTCTTTCTTCCTTTTAATTTATCCAAAAATACTTTTGGTATCCTCTTTGATATTATTGGCTAGCTTAACTTTATATTTCATCTCTTCATACCTTATAGCTTTTTAGTTGCCTTCTGCTGGGTTTTAAAAGCTTCCCAATTCTCTAACACCCCACAAATTGTTACTCTATTATATGCCCTCTCTTTTGCTTTTAGGGTGCCTTTAACTTCCCTTTTCGGCTGTGGGCATGTCATCCTGCCTTTAGAATATTTCTCCTTCTTTGGGATGTATCTATCCTGTGCCTTCCGAATTGCTCACAGAAACTCCAGCCATTACAGCTCTGCCATCATCCCTGCAATCAGCTTTGGCCAGCTCCTCTCTCATGCCTCTATAATATATATCCCTTTCATCCACTGCAATTCTGACTTTAGCTTCTCCATCTCAAATTGCAGGGTGAATTCTATCATATTATGATCACTGCCTCCTAGGGGTTCCTTTATTTTAAGCTCCCTAATCAAATCCATTTAATTACACAAAACCGAATCCAGAATGGCTTATCCCAAAGTGGGCTCAACCACGAGCTGCTCTAAAAACCCATCTCATAGGTATTCTACAAATTCTCTCTTTTAGGATCCAAAATCAGCACCAACCTGATTTTCCCAATCTACCTGCATATCAATATACCCCATGACTTTTGACATGCATTTTCCATCTCCCACTGTAACTTGTAGCCCATATCCTGGCTATTGTTCAGAGGCCTGTATTTAACTCCCATATGTTGAGCCTTACGGTCTGAGCATTACCATTTCCCCATTATCAGTGGGTCAGCAGTTAGACCCACTGCCTCACAGCACCAAAGACCTGAGTTTAATCTTGATGTCTATGCTATCTGTGTGGAGTTTGCACGTTCTTCCTGTGACTGTGCGTGTTTTCCTTTGATGCTCCAGTTTCCTCCCATATCCTAAGGGTATGTGGATTGGTCAGTTAACTGGCCCCTAGAGTGTTGGTAAATGGTAGAATATGGAAGGAGTTGATGAAAAATCTGCAGAGAATAAAAAAATGGGATTAACGTGGGATTAGTGTGGATGGGTGGTTGATGGACAGCATGAGCTCAATGGGCCGAAGAGCCTGCTTCCATGCTGTATCCCTCTGTGACTCAACAGGTCAGATAACATATTGGGAAAGAAACACTGAGGGTTGTCATTTCAGCTCAAGAACCTTCGTCTAGCCTGGAACATTGACCGTTTCTTTCTCCACAGATGCTGTCTGACCTGTTGAGTGTTTCCATTCCGCTTATATAAATTCCTGTATTTGAATATTTGATCATTACCTTTTAACTTGTACAGAACAAAAGAAAGTGGAAGGCTCGAGTCATTATGTGGCTTTGATAGTCAGGAGCCACTGTGGAATTTAGAAATAATTATGAGACATTCTCCAACCTCACAATTGAAAAATAGTAATGAGTTTTTCAAGCAGGCAGGTCTGAACTCAGATCACAGTGGTAATAAAACTTGGATTTCCTATAAGGTCTCTGGGTTCCAGTATCCAGGTCGCCAGCAATACTCCTGCAGGTACGAAGGATTGAAAAACAGCAATGTGATCTAAACCCTCCACAATTACATTCCATCTTTCCTGTGAAGGCCTGGAATATATTTTACCTGCACCTGATAACTTTTCCACGTTCAGGTACATTACAACCCTTGGCGTCACCTCTTTTCCATTTTTATGCCTTCCAATATATCACACGTCTTCCCTAACTACAACACCAACATCAGCCCACTGTTCAGCACAGACAGCTGAAAACTTTATTACACTCACCAGTTTCACACACAAGTTACTATCTTGGTCAGCATTGTATCAGCACTTCAATTTCATGGCTTATCCCTTAGCTACTGTATTTATGTGTCTCTAAAACACCTGTAAATTTTCTGTCGTTTCATTTGCAGCATATTTTCATATTCAACTTTTGCTTTCCCCATTCCCTTTTTTACGTTCTCTTCTGTGCTTCCTGTACCTGTCCAGGTGCTCTGTTGTAATAAGTCCTCAATGTCTCACATAAGCATTCTTTTTTTTGCCTTATCTAACACTTTTTCACCTCTCTCCTGGGGTCTTAAGACTTAGAAGTTCCACTGTATTTTCTCATTTATCCTGAACACCTTGAGCCTCCTCCCAGCACCTTAAACATTTTGCTTTTTTTGGGTCAGGAGTGGGCATTAAGTGTGGATATACCACTGGGTTATCCTTTGGCTGTACTGAGGTAAGGCATCTTACACCCCTTGTTTACTTACTTACTGCTCATTATGCCTAGCGGGCATTTAGGGCAGCAATGAAGGCCCTCCATCTATGGCACTATTCAGGGCTTCCTTCATTGTGTCAGTAGCTTCCTCTCAGTTTTCACTACCGTCAGTCCTGCAAGTCCTGGGTGGAGACTCAGCAATGTCGTTGCACTCAAAGGTAGAAGGATTCTTTATTGCTGGTTCTGTGACAACTTTGTTTGACCATCAGGGTCGTTAGCCCTGAGCTGAACCCCCGAACCTGGAGGACCGGTGGACTAGTCTTAGTCTTGATGGTTGACCCTTTGACCGTTCTGGCATGGGTGAGTTACCCTACCAACAGTCAAACCATAAAGCCCTGACTCCAGCCAATGTAGCTCTCCAGGTCGTCGAGGCACTCAAGCCTCCAAACCACATTCACAGCTTGTTATTCACAATTAAAATATCAGTAAAACACAAGCAAGAGAAAATCTGCAGATGCTGGAAATCCAAGCAACACACAGAAAATGCTGGAGGAACTCAGTAGGCCAGGTCCTACTGAAGGTTCTCAGCCTGAAAAGTCGACTGTACTTTTTTCCATAGATGCTGCTTGGTCTGCTGAGTTCCTCCAGCATTTTCTATGTGCTGATCAGTATTTTTTCAGAAGATCTTTATTAGAATGGGGAACTGAGGAAGGAGAAAAGAAAAGGTTAAGTGAGAGAACGGAGTAAGAGGAATAATAAAAGTCACGGGGTCATAGATGGCATGACACATTGGCTATCAAACTTCGGTTTATACTGATCCTATATTAATCCCATTGTATTCAGAATCAGCTTTATTATCACCGACATACATTGCGAAATTTGTCATTTTGCAGCAGCAGAACAGTACAATATATGAAAAATTACTCTATTACAAGAAGAAATATTAAAAAAGTGCACAAAGGGAGCAAAATAGTGAGGTAGTTTTCATGGATTCATGGACCATTCAGAAATCTAATCTGAAGCTGTTCCTGAAACACTGACTGGGCATCTTCAGGCTCCTGTATCTCCTACCTGATGGTAGTAATGAGGGGAGGGCATCCTCTTCTGTGCATCCACCCCGTTAGTTAGGAGAACGAACAGGAAGTTCTGTGGACAAGAACAAAATTCTCAGATGGTACACTGTCTCCTGGGTGCCTAAGTTGGGGATATCTCAGATCGAATACTCATCATTCTTAAGTGGGAGAGTGAACAGCCAGAAGTCATGGTAGGTACCAATGACATGGGTAGGGCGAGTGAGAGATTTTGCACAGGGAACTCAAGTAGTTAGGTGCTATATTAAAGGGCAGGTCCTCAGGGTTGTGATCTCAGGATTGCTGCCCATGCCACTTGCTAGTGAGATCAGAATACATGACTAAGGAGTTGGTGTCGGAGGGAGGGCGTAAGATTTTTGGCTCACTGGGCTCTCTTCCAGGAGAGGTGGGACCTGTACATAAGGAGTGGTTTGCACCTGAACTGGAGGGGGACTTATATCCTGGCAGGAAGGTCTGTTAATGTGACATGGTGTGGTTAAAACTGGAGTCGCAGGGGGATAAGAACCGGAGTGCCAGGACACCTAGTGGAGAGATTGCCAAGGCTGATGTTGGGAAGACCTCAGACAAAATTAGGAATGAAAAGGTTGAGCATGGTGTGACTAGTAACCTGAGCTGCCTGCATTTCAATACAATAGTATTGAAGGAAAAGTAGATGATAATGCTGAAGATGAGGTTTCTGGTTTACAAAGAGAGGCAATGTGTAGTGAGGAGGGGCTGTTGATGGGGCAAAATTGCTATCAACAGGGGCTGAGAGGAAAATTGGATCAGCCACGATAAAATGGCAGAGCAGACTCAATGGGCCAAAAGGCCTAATTCTGCTCCTATATCTTATGGTCTTACCCATCAAGTCCCTCCAAATTTTACTGTTCACTTACACACTAGGGGTATTTTACAGGGGGCAATGACCATATAACTTTGTTTTGCAGAGCAGATCAGAGCACCCAAAGGAAAGTCACAGGGTCACAGAGAGAACTTGTAAACTCTGCACAGACAGCACCACTTGTCAGAATCAAACCCTGGTTGCCTTTGTTGTGAGCCAGCATCTCTATAGCTGTACATTGCACTGAGAAATAGTCTGCTTTGAAATTTTCATGGAGGTAATGATAGCTTGAAGATATTAGAATTAACCAAAATTTGTTTAAAAGATGTGATAACAACTTTAAAAAAAAGGAATGCAGATTTAACATGTGTGCCCAAAAGTAACAGAGCCAATCATTTGCTTTATAGATTCATAAATTTATAGATTCATTAATACAGCAAGGAAACAGGTCCTTTAGCCCAACTCAGCCATGCTGAGCAAGAAGGCTACATAAACTAACTCCATTTGCTTGTGTTTGGCCTATATCCCTCTAAATTAGGGATTCCCAACCTAGGTCCATGGATTATTCAGTTAATGGTGGAAGTCCGTGGCATAAAAAGGCAGTGAACCCCAGCTCTAAATCTTTCCTAACCATGAATATTGCAATTGTACTCTATCTCCCTCTGCAATCTTCTCTAACAGCTCATTCTATCCACCCACAGACTTCTGTGTGAAAACAGTAACGCCATCTTACCTAACACAGAAGCACATTGAATGACATGAAATTTGTATTGTACACATAGTATATCCAAACCTTGTAATCATTTAAGTTTTGTCATTTCAAGTGTGGGCACCCTTTGAACATTAACTGCTAATTACAGCCCACCAACATCTCTGGCTCTGAAATTAATCGGTATATTTGTAGTCTCAAACCTTCACATTTTAGTAGACTCTGGAAATGTTATAAGTGTCACATTTTAAACTGAAGGATTTCCTTGTGTTTTATTTCTGCCACTTTTATCCTCTTTATCCAGTTCTACTTTCTACTTCACTCACCACTTCTTCTGCCGGAATTGACAATTAAATCATCGTCTCTAACTTTCAATCCCTCTCTACACAGTTAGCTTCATATCCTGCAATCTGATTGGTCACAGACATTCACACATGTTGCCTCTGTCCACCAGGTCTCTGAGGCCCAGTTTCCTTTGCTCCGATGTTAACAGTTAAGAATTTCAATGAATTCCCACATCAACAGTTTAAAAGCTTGTACGTATATTCAAGGACACTTCTAAGGGCAGATGCTTTCCAGGTCAGCTCATGGCCTCTGCTATCATTCTATATTTTTGCCCATAAATTTGCAATACTGTTACACAATTTCCTGAAATCTTGTGAAATCGAAGCATGCAAAGCCAGTGGAAACAAAACTTAATATATTAACAGAGAACATGCAAACGATGTGTTGTATTCAGACTAATGTAATAAACTTTCATTAGTATTAAAGGCAGAATATTAGCTCAGCAATTGAGCTAAAACATAATAGATCAGTAAGGTGAATTAAATCATTTTATGTTGCTCTTATTAATCAGTTAATAGGAGTGAAACATGCATTCAGAGTTATTAGAGCTGAGTCTGTTAAGACACACTTGGGAAGGTGGCAATGCTAGTGTGTGAGTTAATGGTTTTCTGTTGCAGTCACAGTACAGCTGTTTGCCAATTCTGCACTCATGTTAATGAGCTTGATCATTCCAACCAGAGTTGCCAGTTCTGACAGTTTCCTCTAGTGGGCTCATTAGATACCAGCTGCTTCATTCAGGAAGGGTATATTCCAATGCCTCTGAATCTTCTCTTCAGTTTAATGACACTCCCAAACTGCTTCCTTGCTCTAGAATATCCTCTTTGGCAGGAATAAATCCTTGAAAACTGTAACCAGAACAAGTTGTTAACTCAGAAGTAATAATGTTGAAAAATATTTCTGCAGGCATTCCGGACTAAACTATCTGAATTGAAACTTCTCCAAATTTCAGCAGTTCAGCAGATGATGTCAATTGCTTTCATCCAGATCTCCAGAGGAAGATCTAGCTGGTTCAGCTGACCTTGTCATGTTAGTGTCTGCAGTGTACACTTGAGCTGGGGCTCTCTGGGTGGCAGGTGGCAGTCAGTTTTTCTGCTCATTCCTCCTGCTGAGTGGCATGTAAGAGTGAAAGCTCAACCCAGGATGGGATTTTGTTAAATGTGATGCCAGGTAAAGTCGAACAGCCTAAAGAAACTCATAGGGCATGGCCACTATAGTCAGGTGCCAGCAGATTGAAATACAAAGTTCAAAGTACATTTATTTATCAAAGTATGCATGCAACTGTATACAAAGGTATGAATATCCCTGAAATTCATTTTCCCCCCAGACATTCACGAAACAAAGAAGAACCATGGAACCAACCCGACCAAAGCAAAACAACAAACAACTAAATCCCCTCCACCCCGCGGAATAAAATCAGGCAACCAAGAAGAACTGATCGAAAACACAGACTAAAAGAACACAAAATCAGAAGTCATACTTCCATCCATTTCAGCTCAGTGTTCAATATCTGTGGGGCTCCCCAATTCTAAAAGTAGTAACAAAAGAGAGCAAGCAACCAGAATTGGAACACAACATAAACGTGAGAGTCCAAATCTAGAATCCACGTTGAATAAGCCTTGCTACGGGCCCATCCGCTGGCAGCATCGAGGGACAGAGATCATTCAAACAGGTAGCATGAGTCTTGCAAGTTCAGTTAAATGAGTGGATGGGGGGTCGGGCAGGCAGGGAATATTCTTCACTAACTACCTGCCTTCAGTTTATTCCATGATTGCTGTTGATCAGGCTTCCCAGAGCTCAGCCCAGAGGAAATGAGCAAGGATGAAGCAAAGTAAGCAGTGGCTTTCTTTATCACACTACTGGTCAGCCCGTGTGTGTCCTGCTGGCCTACATGTCTGTAAACTGCAGTGTGGCCTGGTTGGTTCCACAACCATCATACAATAGGTTATTGTTTTATTATGGTTACATTTACAAATGCAGAGTGAAAAACTTCTGTATGTCGTCTACAGATCATTTCCCTTCAGATAGTACAAGGGAAAAGCAATAACAAAATGCAGAATAACATACAAGGCCACAATGAGGTAGATTGTGAGGTCAAGAGTCCGTCTTATCAAACGAGGTTTGTTCGGTAGTCTCATAAAAGTGGGGTAGAAGCTGACTTTGAGCTTTGTGGGAAATGGCTTCAGACTTTTGTATCTTCTTCCCAATGGGAGGGGAAAGAAGCGAGAATCTCTGGGGTGGGTGGGGTCTTTGATAATGTTCGCTGCTTTATCAGTGTAGATGAAGTCCATGGAGAAGAGGATAGTTCCAAAATGTCTATTTTGGTTGCCTTATCAAAGCAGCAAACTTCTGCCTAACCATCTTTTGCATCCCGCCTATCACCAACTGCATGCCCAATCTTCACCCACACTAGAATCAACACCATCTCCTTTAATCAATCGCAAATACCATCTCCTTTAATCAATCGCAATCAACTCTCCCCATTGATCCCATCTTCTCACCTAATAGTAATGTTTATATCTTACACTGAACTGCTGCTACAAAACATCAAATTGTCAAAACGTCAGTGATAATAAACTTGATTCTGTTACTGTCTTCAGCTTCCACTGGGCTGTCTGAGACTGTGTCATGGAGAGAGGGAGGAGAAGG
This sequence comes from Mobula birostris, assembly GCF_030028105.1. Classification (NCBI taxonomy): domain Eukaryota; kingdom Metazoa; phylum Chordata; class Chondrichthyes; order Myliobatiformes; family Myliobatidae; genus Mobula; species Mobula birostris. Next base: position 12,216,684 of record NC_092393.1, on the reverse strand, counting down.
AATAGAGAGAGAAAGGAGACAGATAGAGACAGAAAGAGAAACAGAGACAGACAGAGACAGAGTAAGAGAGAGAGAGAGAGAGGGAGAAATTCATTGTATAAAAACTACTGGGCCCTATCCAATAATGATGACCTTTCCTGGAGATTCCCCTTATTGTGTACTCAATGATTTCAGAACCTCTGTCAACTTCCATTGCTAAGTGGACAGACCAGTTGATCTAAGACACAAAGTATGTCTGATTTATTCAAAGATCCTATTCGGAGTTCCCATGCCTAGCCTGGAGGAATAAACACAAGACATATTATATCAATATACATCAAAGTTTCTGGTGAACGCAGCAGGCCAGGCAGCATCTCTAGGAAGGCGTACAGTCGACGTTTCAGGCCGAGACCCTTCGTCAGGACTAACCGAAGGAAGAGCTAGTAAGAGATTTGAAAGCGGGAGGGGGAGGGGGAGATCGAAAATGATAGGAAAAGACAGGAGGGGGAGGGATGGAGCCAAGAGCTGGACAGGTGATTGGCAAAAGGGATATGAGAGGATCATGGGACAGGAGGCCCGGGGAGAAAGACAAGGGGGGGGAACCCAGAGGATGGGCAAGGGGTTAGTCAGAGGGACAGAGGGAGAAAAAGGAGAGAGAGAAAGAATGTGTGTATATAAAAAAATAAACTTTCGACAGACGTATTATATCATGTATTATCAGACATATATATAGTCATAGTCATACTTTATTGATCCCAAGGGAAATTGGTTTTCATTACAATTGCACCATAAATAATTAAATATTAATAAAACCATGAATAAATAAATAGTAATATGTAAATTATCCCAGGAAATAGTCCAGGACCAGCCTATTGGCTCAGGGTGTCTGACCCTCCAAGGGAGGGGTTGTAAAGTTTGATGGCCACAAGCAGGAATGACTTCCTATGACGCTCTGTGTTGCATCCTGGTGGAATGAGTCTCTGGCTGAATGTACTCCTGTGCCCAACCAGTACACTATGTAGTGGATGGGAGACATTGTCCAAGATGGCATGCAACTTGGACAGCACCCTCTTTCAGACATCACCGTAAGAGAGTCCAGTTCCATCCCCACAACATCACTGGCCTTACGAATGAGTTTGTTGATTCTGTTGGTGTCTGCTGCCCCAGCACACAACAACAAACATGATTGCACTGGCCACCACAGACTCGTAGAATATCCTCAGCATCGTCCGGCAGATGTTAAAGGACCTCAGTCTCCTCAGGAAATAGAGACGGCTCTGACCCTTTTTGTAGACAGCCTCAGTGTTCTTTGACCATTCCAGTTTATTGTCAATTCGTATCCCCAGGTATTTGTAATCCTCCACCATGTCCACGCTGACCCCTGGATGGAAACAGGGGTCACTGGTGCCTTAGCTCTCCTCAGGTCTACCACCAGTTCCTTAGTCTTTTTCACATTAAGCTGCAGATAATTCTGCTGACACCATGTGACAAAGTTTCCTACCGCAGCCCTGTACTCAGCCTCATCTCCCTTGCTGATGCATCCAACTATGGCAGAGTCATCAGAAAACTTCTGAAGATGACAAGACTCTGTGCAGTAGTTGAAGTCCGAGTCTATATATGTATAGATTACTATGCTGCTTGCGTTTATATATATACACACACACATACATACATACATACAAATGTAAATGTAACTGAGTAACATGTTTTGCATTCTCATTGCTGCAGTACTAATTCTGCTTATGTTGAACCTTCTGATTTACTAGGTATTGCTGAAATACCATACAATTTCTGACCATGATATCATTCTTGACTTTCACCAGAAATAGCACATCACCTTCTTCCCTATTCTCCCAGGTATTGTGTGTTAGAATCAAGTGGTCTGCTTAAACTTTTCTGAAAGGCTCATGCCTGCGCTATTTTGTTCCATTGGACCTGTCTGGAGGTCTCAGCATGCAATCCCTATCCTGTCGACTGAACCTTCTCTTCGTGTGACTTGCATTGCAATGATTACTCTGTTTCAGCTACTTTTATTCCACCTCTCCTTCCAAAACAGGTTGAATAAAACTCAGCTACATCCAAGTCTCCTGTGCATTAATACTTCAACTGTATTATATCTGGTTTCTATGGTCTTTCTGGCTCTCACTGTGTCTCTCATCTAACTTTTACTCACTCTTCTCTCTTCTCCTTTCTCTTTTGTCTCTTTTTCTGACTGTTTTTCTGTCTTTCTCTCTTTCTGTATATCTGTCTGTCTGTCCCTTTCTCTCTCTCTCTCTCTCTCTCTCTCTCTCTCTCTGTCCAAAGCTCATTTCTTATCCAAAAGACTTCGTGAATTATCTAGCTCTCTGTAGATGGATACTCCATTCAAATGTCCTCTGCAGTTAAACAATTTCTCAATCTCAAAACACTGACTTCCAGACTCACCCACTGGAATACAGAACTCGCCAGCAGGACAAGATTCAGTTTACAGGATAGGAACTGATATTCTCAGGTCAAATACAGTTCAGATTACACCCATACTAAATCCACCTCTGTCTATTGTTCGGACACAACCAGTGCATACTCCCTCAGTACATTTGCACTTCCTTTGACTTCTGTTCCCTCTGTTCTAACAGCAGGTGACAAATGTGAACCCCATGCTAACGCTGACTTGATCGTGCATTGATCTGGGCACTGTGACATTGCATGCGCCCTCTCAATACACAGTAAGTGGATCTGAATGAAAGTGCAGTTGAAATCCTAAGGGAAGGACAAGTGGTGATGGGAACAAGAGCTAATTTTTAATTTAGTGACCAAATGCCAGCACTTCTCATTCAAATGGTTATATTCAACTTACTGAGCACAATGGTCATTTTGACCTGTTGGCCTTTTTAGGAACATAGCAAAAAATAAATGAACACAAACTATTGCACTTTGGGTCATTCTTTCTAAACTGGTAAACTGGTTTCTTAATGACACAGGTATCCAAGTACAGTGAAAAACATTGTTTTTCATGTCATCCACACAGAATATTTCATTACAACAGTGCATTGAAGTAGTACAAGGGAAAACAATAACCAAATGCAGAATAAAGTGGTGCAGTTACAGAGAAAGTGCAGTGTAGGCAGACACTGAGGTGCAAGGCCATAGCGAGATAGATTGTGAGATCAGAAGTCTATTTTATAAATGTTCAATAGTCTTATAACAGCAGGATAGAAACCAGCTTTTGCTAATTTCTCCATGGAGGACTTTGAGGAGAGGGCTCTGAGTTCAACGCCCTTACTTCAGGTACTTCTTCAGATACGTTGATGACACCTTCTTAGTGTGGCTTCATGGACTCCAGGCACTCCAACAGTTCTATGACCACCTGAACAGTATACATACAAACATTTAATTTATGATGGAGATGGAGAAGAATAGTCGCCTCTCATTCCTGGACATTCTAAAAACTGGAAGGTAGCCTCTGACATGGAGACTATTGGAAACCTATTCACACGGACTTATACCTCAACAATAACAGCCACCATCATGCCTCCCAACATAGAGTGGTGCTTTCTACTTTGATTAACCGTGCAAAAACTATCTTGGACCTGAAGAGTCTCCCCAAGGAAATAAGATGATTATGCACAACATTACAGAATGATTACAGAATGACTGCAAGATGAAGGAAATCAATCGGGCCATTAAAAGGGCCAACAGAAAAGCCAGGAAACCCAACAACAAAGAGGACCCTGTTGCTACCACCAATCTTCCCTATATTTCCACGGTTTCTGGAAGGATAACCAGGATCCTGAAGAAATACTGGATTAATACCATCCACAAACCCATAATGAAGCTCAAATCACAGCTTATGCAGATCAAAGATGACCTGGGGCTCAGGTTGGCTGGTGTTTACAGGATTCCCTGTGAATGTGGAGCAGCGTATATCAGGACAAACTGTGGAAACCTGCATCAAGGAGCACAGGAGGTGTATCCATTTGGGTTACCTGGAAAAATTGGCAGTAGCAGAACATTGCATTCACAAAGGCAATAGGATTGACTGTGATGGCACCAGTGGCTTTTGGGACCAGCTGGTAAAGGAAGCCATTGAAATAAAACTAGAGGAAAAGAATTTTAATAAAGATGAAGGTCTTGCCTGAAGTAAGAACTAGAATTTGATTGTAAACAAGGTGGGAGAATGGAAACCTGATTGGATGAGGACTAACCAATCAGGAGGGATGGACAATGGGGATGTAAATACCACTGAACTAGACATGCACAAGTATGGTAGCAAGCAACTTTGAGGTCTCTGTGCCCTATTCAAAATGAAGATAGCTGGAAAATTATCCTATATGCACCCCTGAAGATCTATTATTTAAAGGGATCAGAATGCTAATAATGCAAATAGTTTTCTGTAATTATATTCATTCCAAGCAATGTAAGCTTGATTTTGGGAGATTTTCTTGAGGTTTGTAGAGAGCCTGTCTAAATAAACTTCTTTTTGACTGCCTCTTTAAGTCCCAATTTATCTACCATGCCTTGACTGTCATATGAGTCAACACTGTTGACCATTCATCAATAGAACTAGGTTAGGAAAGTCACTACGCAACTCTGAATTAGTCAAAGCTCGAACTTCAGTGTCTCTGCACAAGCAACAACATAATTGTGTTGACCCCAGGCCAACAACTCAGAACATGAATTCTACTGTTCCCATTGTACCAATACTCACTCAGACCACTTTTCCAATTCATAACACCTAAGTAGAGGATCTCCCATTGTCCAGACAATTGATCCTTCTTCCCCCAGCCCCTGGAATGGGGGTTCTCCTTGAGATGGTTAATCTCCAAAGTTATCGCTATTTTGAATTTGAAGCCTTTGCTTTTATATTCATTCCTTACGAGTACAAATGTTGCATCTCAGTGTGACTAGCTATAGGTCATCTGACTAACCTATAATATCTTTCCATTGGATGTAATCCAAGGGCTACACGACTTCACACCTGAGGTGAGTTCTTTTGTTCCTCTCTATTCTGGTTCAAACCAATCAAACCAGGTCACTCAAACACTGGGCTAAGATAACAAAATTGCTTCTGCAGACCTGTCATTGTACACAATACAGTTTATCCGAGAATGATTTCAGGTTTAGCATGTCGATAGCAGAAACTCCTCGTGTCCACGTTCAATTGCTCTACTAGATTATTCCAGAGCAAGAATCAGCCCTCAAACTGTTCACAAAATGGAGGTTACAGAGCAGCTTCACAAAATGGCAGCTTCTATTCCTTCCAGCGCATGGTGAAAACAAGAACAATTAGTTTGTCTGCTTCTGACGTCCTTGAACCATTCAAGTTCAATGTTTTCTTCCATAGATTAATTCCTCCATGGCCATCAACACTCATATTAATCATTGATATCATCTGTATAAAAAAGTACACAGACTATTGAGCCTGCTTCACTCAAATATAAGGTATCTTTATGCACCACTGACCTAATTCCTGAGGTACACAGTCTCAGGGCAGAGGCAAACAGTAGAAAGGACAATAAGCCTGTGGTTAACATGGGAAAAAGCAATTCTAGTATATCAACAATTTGGAGAATGCCCTCTACTCACAACTACTATCAGAAACCTAAAGTCCTACACCACCAGGTTCAGGGACAGCTACTTCCCTGCAACCTGCAGGCTCTTGAACTGACTAGTGCAACCCTAACCTGGCAATAGAACACTCTGGGCCACCTCTTGCACTGCCATGAATTTGTCTCTGATTGTGTTTTTATTTGCATTAATGGCTTGTTTTTTCTTCACTGTCTGGTATAATTGATGTAGAATTTATCTATAGCTTATGTTCTGAGTGCTGTCTGAATCTATTTGCTCGTGATGCTGCTGCAAACAAGCCTTTCATTGTATTTGTACTTCTCCATCCTTGTGCACACGATAATAAACTCAATTTGAGATTCATTCGTAAGTCTTTTTTTAACTATCCATCTCGTAACTGTTCGGTGTGCTCAAAAAATCTGTTAGTTCACTCTGGGGCGGCTGCTGTATCTCAATATTTCACTGTTGTGAACCTTATCAATTGAATATACTCAACCAGGCAAAAAAACATCAGGTATGCACATCTACAAGAGTATCCTCAATCTCATCAGCAGGTATTTATCCACGCAAATACGAGGAATTCTGCAGATGCTGAAAATTCAAGCAACACACATCAAAGTTGCTGGTGAACGCAGCAGGCCAGGCAGCACCTCTAGGAAGAGGTACAGTCGACGTTTCAGGCCGAGACCCTTCATCACGACTAACTGAAGGAAGAGCTAGTAAGAGATTTGAAAGTGGGAGGGGGAGGGGGAGATCCAAAATGATAGGAGAAGACAGGAGGGGGAGGGATGAAGCCAAGAGCTGGACAGGTGATAGGCAAAAGGGATATGAGAGGATCATGGGACAGGAGGCCCAGGGAGAAGGAAAAGGGGGAGGGGGGGAATCCCAGAGAATGGGCAAGGGGTATAGTCAGAGGGACAGAGGGAGAAAAAGGAGAGTGAGAGAAAGAATGTGTGTATATAAATAAATAACGGATGGGGTACGAGGGGGAGTTGGGGCATTAGCGGAAGTTAGAGAATGAACTAGTAAGAGATTTGAAAGGTATTTATCCAGTTGCTTTTAAGGGTGTCTGTGAATTCATAATTAATAACATTTTCTAGTAATCAGTTCAATTAATTTGTGGGTTGTAATCATAGCCAGAGTTCCGTGTTTGCCATTCAAACAAACTCACTTTATTTATTTTGTATGATTTGGTGACATTTGAACTGGGATGCTCATTTTCTAATAGGTTTTCTAAAGAATTCTAGAACTCCATTAGAGCTCAGTTTTACCCAGATCATCTACACTTGTGTCTGCTAAAATCATTACAATGTACCTTGCCAATCAGCCAACCCACCTGTACCAGGTCTTTGAGGTAGCTGGGCAATTAGTCCCACTGTCTCTTCCCTATAGTTCTTTAATGGTAGTGTGACAGCCTGATGCTACATTACTGAAGTGATCACATTGCACAAGGTACAGCAGTTGCACAGTGGCACAGCTGGTAAAACTACTGCCTCGAAATGCCAACAGTCCAATTCCATCTTCCTCTACTGCAGCCTCTATGGAGTTTGCATGTCCTCTTTCTGATTATTTGTGTGCTCAAGTTTCCTCTCTGTTGCAAGTTGCTGGTAGCAAACCCAAGTGCGAGATACTGACACTGAAGTACTAGGAACTGGGCAATGAGTTTATCAAGAAAGCAAGGGAAGTCGGGAAGCAAGGCTTGATCAGGAGAGAGCAAAGCAGAAGCGGGAAGAAGTGTAGCTGGACAAGGACACAAGCACTGGACAAGACTGGGACTCAGAGCCTGGGCTAGGGCTTGGACTTGGAACACGGGACCTGGACGTGAAACTTGGAACTAGGAGCCTGGACAAGGACTCTGAACCAGAGACTGGACAGGGACTCGGAACCTGGGTCTTGGCTGGGACTTGGAACCTGGGTCTTGACTGGGACTCGGAGCCTGGGTCTTGGCTTGGAATCGGAACCTGGGTCTTGGCTTGGATTTGGAACCTGGGTCTTGACTGGGACTCGGAACCTGGGTCTTGACTGGGACTCGAAACCTGCGTCTTGACTGGGACTCGGAACCTGCGTCTTGACTTGGACTCGAAACCTGGGTCTTGACTGGGACTCGGAACCTGCGTCTTGACTGGGTCTCAGAACCTGGGTCTTGACTGGGACTCGGAACCTGGGTGTTGACTCGGACTCAGAACCTGGATCTTGACTCAGACTCCGAACCTGGGTCTTGACTGGGACTCGGAACCTGGGTCTTGACTGGGACTCGGAACCTGGGTCTTGACTCGGACTCGGGACTAGGATCTTGACTAGGATCGGACTTGACACTCGACTGGGACTTGGATCGGATTTGACACTCGACTGGGACTTGAATTGGACTTGACACTTGATTGGGACTTGGAACACGAAGCCTTGACTTGGACTGGACTGGAACACGAAGCCTTGTCTTGGACTGGACTGGAACACGAAGCCTTGACTTGGACTGGACTCGGCTCTTGACTCAGAGTAGACACAGGACACTGAGCCAGGACTCCTCCTTGGATACAGGACATTGAGCCGGGACTCCTCTTAGGCATGGAACACAGAGTCAGGACTCCTCCTTGGGTACAGGACATATGGCCGCGACTCTTATTAGACACAGAACACAGAGCCAGGACCCCTCCTTGGGTACAGGACATAGGCCCAGGACTCTTTCTATATACAAAACGCTGAACACAAAGAGACAGTTCTCCACTCAAGGTAGCGGCAAACAGCCGGACCTACCCAGCGGAGGCAAGGACACAGACAGTTCCAAACAACGACAGACTTTGCCTTATCTTGACACGACAAGGGTCCAGTCTCACTCCGGCGGTTTACTTGACGGGATTCTGATGAAGTCGCAGACAAGTTTCCAGATGAGTTAACTCATGGGGTTCCGCTGAGATTCTGACGGTACTGACGGGGAACTGCCATGGTGACTGCTGGGGTGACAGCTGAGGTGACTTGCCGAGGTGACTTGACGAGGAGACTTGCCGAGGTGACTGAAGAAGCTTACTGATGTCGAGCTTCCGATGACGAATCAACAAAGAGTCGCTGTAACCCGGAGTCTTTTATGTAGCCAGCCCCAAATGAGAATCAGGCGCCTCAATCAAGGCGTCCAATGGAACACAGGAAAAAACGGAATAACTGGAGTACGGAATCCACGGACCAGAGCGTGACACTCTCCTACACCACAAACATGCAGGTTGATAGTTTAATGGATCTCTGCAAATTGCCCCTTTTGTGGAGTGATGGCAAAGTCTAGTTCAAGTTCTGTCTGCACTGGAAGAGCAGAATCTGGGGGCTGTTGATGGAAAGGTGAGGAGAACATAAACTGCTGAGGACACTGTAACCCTCAGTTACAGTGTGATAGCGGTGACTTTGTTTCTGGAGTGGAGAACTTAGAAGTTGAACAGTCTTCTGTTCGTCCTACAGAGTAGATCCACTTCCACATGAGATACAATATTGCAGTGGGAATGGCTGAGGAACAGCTCATCACTTCATAGCAGGGGGGTTGAGGAGAATTCTTGTAATGACTTACCGTGTGGTAGATAGTATGGAGATCTAAGAGGTTGCTACAATCAGATATATCCCCTATCTTGAAGATTGCATCTCTCAGATCTATTAGTAGCTGACTGTAAGGATAAGATTGCAAACTTGTATATGAAGCTCCCCCTACTAAGTCTAGGACTTCATTATGGATACTATCTGTTCCAGTGGCATTGCTGTTTTACATGTGACATGATATTTTCAACATGTGATCATTTTGGAGTAGCAGCAAGAGTGGATTAGATGGCATGTTCAAATGGAGTCAATAACAAGTTTAAGAGTGCTGAAATGCACCTTCCAGCAGTTGAAACTACTTTTCTATCCTTAATAGATTATTCACTGTTCTCGGATCTCAGCAGAGTGGACCGTAAGACATAGGAGCTATTACATCATGGCTGATTTATTATCCCTCTCAACCCCATTTTCCTGTCTTCTTCCCATAACTTTAACACCCTTACTACTTAAGAATTTTTCAACTTCCACTTTAAAGTATTGAGTACAGAAATTGCACATTATGGTGAAATTGTATAAGACTTTGGTGAGGCCTAATTTGAAGCATTGTGTGCAGTTTTGATCACCTACCTGTAGGAAAGATGTAAATAATGTTGAAAGAGTACAGAGAAAATTTACAAGGATGTTGCCAGGACAGGAGGACCTGAGTTACAAGGAAAGATTGAACAGGTTTGGACTTTATTCCTAGGAACATAAAAGATTGAGGGGAGATTTGATAGAGGTATATAAAATTATGGGGCGTATAGTTAGGGTAAATGCAAGCGGGCCTTTTCCACTGAGGTTGGGTGGGACTACAAATAGAGGCCATGGGTTAAGGGTGAAAGGTGATGTTTAAGGAGAACATGAGGGGAAACTGCTTCACTCAGAGGGTCATGAGAGTGTGGAACGAGTTGCATGTTGTGCATGCAAGCTCGATTTCAATGTTTAAGAGAAGTTTGTATATACTGTGTCTGGTATTATTAGATTTTTTCTTTTGTTTTATAATATGTATTCTCTTGAGCTCTGAATTCTTCTATATAGAAAACAATAAAAAATATTGGAAAAAGAAAAAAAGAGAAGTTTGAATAGCTTCATGGGTGGTAGCGGTGTGGAGGGCTATGGTCCAAGTGCAGATCGATGGGAGTAGACAGTTTAAATAGGTGGGCCAAAAGGCCTGTTTCTGTGCTGTACTTTTCTATAACGCTATGATTCTAAATATACCTAATAGCACGGCTTGCACAACCATCTGTGGCAATGAATTGTACAGACCCTTATTTTTGCGTCGTAAATGATCTTAACAGCATTCAGAGCTCCAGATACCATGGTTAGCAATATGTTGCTAGATCTGCTAAGATTTTGGCTGCATCATCTGTTGTTTGGGTACAATTGACTTTGGCCTCAGAAGCCTGACAAGTTCTTTCTTTCCCAATGAGATGTGAAGGAATTTTATGATTTTATGATTGCAGATAATTAGGACTGGATACTCTGGTTATTCTTCTGAAACTATTGCTAGTCTTTTCTGGTAAGGAAAGCAGGTGCTAATTGCAGTGGACTTTAGGGCAGCCCAGGTGCCATGAACCCTCTGTTGGCAGCCCAGGTGCCATGAACCCTCTATTAGCATCCCAGGTGCTATGAACCCTCTATTGGCAGCCCAGGTGCCATGAAACCTCTGTTGGCAGCCTTCTGCAACCTGAGCCAAAGCTTTGGAGAAGACTGAGAATGAATCCTTGCCAATGGATCCTAGTATTTTCCCAATAACAAATGTCAGAATAACTGAATAATTACTTTCTGAGTTCTATCTTCCTGCCTTCTCGTAAAGGGGAGATATATATGCATTTAGACCTTTCCGGAATCCAGAGAATATGAAAGAACACAGCCAAAATACTATCACTGAGAATAATTGCCATCAGACCAGGGAACCCTGTCAACCTTTAATCTTTCTCTAGGGATGATGAATTCTCCTCCCTTTGGGCACCAATTAATTTTTAATACTAATTAATTTTTATCCAAAATTTCTGTCACCACCTTATTTCTAGATGATTTCTCAATAACTACTCTCTTCCTCCTGATATTTTGAAAGAAGCTCTTACTGTTTGGTTTATTTTCTTGCTGACTTATTCACACAATCTATCTTATTCCTCTTAATTATTGTTAAACACCTTAAATTTTTCCAATCATTTGCTTTTCTGCTAATCTTCACAACATTACATATCTTTTCTTTTGATCTGATACAGTCCTTAATCTCCTTAGTAAGCCATAGTTGGATCACCCTTCTCAAAGAGTCCTTCTTTCTCAATGGAATGCAGTATATCTTATTTGAGAACTATGAAATATCTTTTAGAACATCAGCTGTTAAAAATCTACTATCAGCTGTTTTAGTCTGTTTTTCTAATCCACATTATCTAAGTTTGTCTTTATTATATTTGCAGTTATTTAAACTTATGACATTAGTTCAATCTTGTTTGTTGTTCCTTTCCACGCTCTTCAGCATTTTGACTGTTTTTTACGAGGCCGAGTTGCTAGCTCAACACTGAACCCAGCACGGATGGAAAGCATGCAAGGAGCTGGCTGGATTCGAACCCCACACCACTCACCTCAAAGTCCGGTGCAGATGCCACTACACCACCGTCCGAGCTTCAGTCTTGTTTCCTTTCAAAATAAATCTGAAATAATATCATATTATGATCCCTCTTTCCCAAAGGATCCTTTACTGTGAGATCCTGTCTTATTACAAATGACCAGATCTGAAATAGTTTATTCACTGTCTTCTCAAACAATATACTGTTTAAGGAATTGTCCCAGATATACTAATACAAATTCCGATTAAAGGCTACCTTTGCCAATTTGATTTGTCTTTACCTACAAACACCATTGTGTTGGAGACCAGGTAATCAGCCTTTATGTTCTGAGATTGTTACATACCTCATGGGTATCTTGAGACTGTTTTATGACCATGATGTAATTGAGTATCTTATGAGCATGAGGTAATGGTCATGTGATGGTGGGGTGATGTAATTTTCCTGCCAGTGTGAGGTCACGTGATGACATGTTCACCACGGGTATAAAAGGGAGACCCCTGGTGTGAGACAGTAGGTTTTTCCAGTTGAGTTTTAAGTTTAGTTCATTATTTAATTTGTCAGATATTCCGTTATGCTGTGAATTTTTCTTATGATACAGTTTCCTTTTAAAGTGGAGTTCTACTTTCTATTGTAAGTACTATTGGAGTGAAGACCTTCCCAAAGTACAAGAATTCGCCGAGTCGAGTAAAGCTGATATTGTTGGGCGGTTTTGGAAAGGATCGACCTTTATTGAATCTTTGTTCAAGAAATAGTGACCTACATTTTGAGATATTCTCTGCTAAATCAGGTAGGATTGTGCAGTGTCTATTCTCCAGAGGAAAAGGTCAGTTCCTTTAAACCATATTATTTCCGTCGTTGTGAATCCTGCAGACAAGGCAGGTTCCGGCTGGGATCAGCAGTAACATCACGTCTTCGAAGAATTCTTTACTTCAGAAAAGTCTCTCCTAATTGACTGCATAAATCTCTTGGACTTTCGAATTTACCATTCTAAGAACTGTGTTCGAATTTACCACTTTAAGAACTGTTTTCGCATTTACCCTTTTAAGAACTGTTCCAGAGTTGCCGTATAGCAGTTAACTTCTGGTTAAGTTAGTCGTTTAAATACATTTCACTATTTTTGAGCAGAGTTTAATAAATGTTTGTTTGTTTTTATAAAACCTGACTCAATTCTATATTCATTGTTTCCAGTCACGCCACAAGATAAATATCGTCCAGGGTACCATGGATAACTCGCATGCTCTTAGAGTTATAGAATCATGGAGTCATGGAGTCATGGAGTACCACAGCACAGAAGTTGGCCTTTGGCCCATCTAGTCCATGCTGAACTATTATTCAGTCTAGTCTCATCAACCTGTACCTGGACCATAGCCCTCCATACCCCTCCATCCATGTAGTTCTCAAAGGCATCCATTAGACTTGCGAGACCATGGATCTGCGCCTTGAAAGTCTTCACTCTCCAGGGCACAGGCCTGAGCAAGGTTGTATGGAAGACCAGCAGTTGCCCATGCTGCAAGTCTCCTCTCTCCACAACACCAATGTTGTCCAAGGGAAGGGCATTAGGATTAAGTGCCTTGCTCAAGGACACAACACGTTGCCTCAGCTGGGGCTTGAACTCACGACCTTCAGGTCGCTAGTCCAATGCCTTAACCACTTGGCCACGTGCCCACAATTTTGTATACTTTTATCTAATCTCCCCTCATTCTCCTGCACTCCAGGGAATAAAAGTCCTAACCTATTTAATCTTTCCCTATAACTCAGGTCCTCAATTCCCTGCAATATCCTTGTAAGTTTTCTCTTTCAATCTTATTGATATCTTTCCTGTAGGTAGGTGACCAGAAGTGCACACAATGCTCCAAATTATACCTCACCAACATCTTATACGATTTCAAAGTAACATGCCATGTAATCAGTACTTTTATTTACGAAGGTCAGTGTGCCAAAAGCTCTCTTTATGACTTTATCTACCTGTGATGCCTCTTTCAAGAAATTATGGATTTGTATTCCCAGGTCCCTCTGCTCTACCACACTCGTCTACTGATATCAGGTTCAATAGCCTACCACTTTCTGACTTATTCTTAAAGCCTTCCTCAAACAATAGAGCAACATCAGCTGTCGTCCAACCCCAGTACCTCACCCGTGGCTAAGGGTATTGTACATGACCAAGGACATATTTTAATAAAACCATGTGTTCTTTCAAAATTAAATCAGAGTACAATCAGAACTTTAACTTAAAACTGCAGCTAAAGACTGGCATCTTCCAGAGGATAACATACACTTCTCAACATTTATGCTCGCAAAACTGGACCCAAGTGAGTTGGTGTATGAACTCATAGAAGCCTGATTCACATTACCACTAACCCACAGTTGCTATTTAGTGAGATTTCTGTGTGTCACTAAGTATATTTAGCAAAAGAAAAAAGCAGCATAATGCTTTCTACCGAAGGTGTTGTGATCATCTGATTTCCTCTCAGCTCTGTGCTGTGGTTACAGACTATGGAGCTCTGTTCCTCCCTTCTTTCATTTTGATGGCCACCCACAGTTACCTCATGACCTTCTCCACCCTTTCACAGGTGATGCTATTCTTTATTCATCGGCTTCCTTTACACCACACTCTTCTGTTTCTCACAATTTCCAGCTCTAGCAGGGCAATGACAGATCAATCAGTCCATATTGCTCCTTGCCCTTCAGTAAGTGGTGAATACTTATACTCTTCAAAAATCTTCTTCAAATTCCTTTTCTCTAGCAAGACAAAGAAGATGAATTCCCAGCTCTTACCATGAATGAAGCTGTTCTCAGCCATTGATATTCTTGGCTTCTTCTCTAACCTCAATGAAACACAGAGGTACATCCAAAAAGTTATCCCCCTTTCTTGTGGCAAACAGATGTCATTCTTATTAACACTGAGGTCTCCACAAACCAAAATCTACCTAACATAAGGGTGTTGCACTGATTGTTGAGCAGGGAAAGCATCACTTCTGAGCTGAAACCGTAGAGGGGAGGTGAGCCTCCCCTTCATGGACTCTGTCTATACTTCTCACTGCATCAGTAAAGCTGTATCATATTCAAAGACCCCACCTTCCCTGGATATTCTTTCTTTCCTCCGTCTTCTATCAGGCAGAAGATGCAAAAGCCTGAAAACATGTACCACCAGGCTCAGGGACAGCTTCTATCCCATTGTTATAAGACAGTTAAATAGTTCCCTAGTAATCTTGGACTCTTGACCTCACAATCTACCTCATTGTGATCTTTCGCCTTATTGTCCATCTGCACTGCACGCTGTGGCCATTTACACTGTTATTATTTTACTGTACCTTGCTGTACCTCAATGCCTCGTGAAATGATTTGATTTGTACAAACAACGTGTAAGACAGGTGCCTGAGAAGGGTCTCAGCCCACAACATTAGCTGCACTCTTTTCCATAGAGGCTGCCTGGCCTGCTGAGTTCCTGTTTGTGTTGACACTCCTTTTAATCATCTTTCCTAATATGTCCTTCAGGGATATCTAATTGAACTCCTGCATAATGCCTGATGTTGGATTATATTTGGGTGTCAGATTGTTTTTTTTATATATAAGAAAACACAGGGCTTTATTTTATGAATCTTCCTCTATTTAAATACTTCACCTTGAGACAGAGCACAAGGGATCAAACCATGAAAGTGCTCCTGGCTCCAGTCTTGAGTTAAAATAGAAAGAGTTTTACAACACCATTCCTTCGAGAACGTTTTACAGAGCAAAACCCCCAAGACAACAGTTGATATTTTAAAGGGACAACCACCGTTCTCCCCGAAATCTGAAAGGGAGCCTGTCTTGGAGAACAGGAGTAGAGCAACTGAGAGAGTGACAACTGCACCAAAAGCCCACAGACTCCTTGGTTCAGGAACTGGCAGTGAACAAGAAGCCCCATTCACCTTCTCGCAATGGGGTGGGGGGTGTGCTTGATAATTTTGAAAAGCACAAACCCTTTCCCTCTCATTTTGTCTCCCATTTTTGTAGAACCAAGCTCAGGTGAGAGGATGGTGTGTGGGGGGTGGTGATGTGAGGAACAGCAGGAAAGATCATCGATTGGTGTAACTACAACAAAGAAGAAAAACTCCCAACCACTATGCAACATTTACCACCATTTCTCACCAAAACAAATCACTGTTGAGATGACCTGTTGGTCCCGGCGTGAGTTACCAACATGGCATGCACATTGTACACACCTGGGAAGCCATTTTGCAAGTGGAACTTTCTAATTTCTGAACTGATTGCTGATCTGTGGAGTGAACCTCAATAGATATTGCTGCCTTCAACTACACAGATTCTTGATCTATATTTTCCCCTTCCCATCATACCCGCCTCCCCACCCACCCAAAATCAGCACGAACAGGCAGTTCAACAGTGGGCATTGGCTCAACCAGAGGCAACTTTCTCAGGCAGACTTTATGCTTGTTCTCAGCCAGAACAAAGCTAACACAGGAGGGAACATGGTAACCTCTGGAACACTGACGGTTCAGGAAGGCACAAGACACAGGCACTCGCATGCACATGTGCCCTCTACCAAAGGGAAAGGGAAGGAGGGAGGGAGAGGAGTGAGAACCATAGAACCCCGTCTCCTGTATCTTCGACTACTAACATCCATAATCAGCTGTCCATCTGAAGAGCTTCCAACCACAGCTGGCGCACAAAGATGAGCACCTGGACACAGGTAACAGTTTAGAGAGATGGTATATTTTTGAGAGAAACTGCTTGCAGTGTTAATCTCCCCTAATTCTGCATTCATTTCCATTCAGTTCTACCACCCTTCCACTCCCCCCAACCGCTCCACAACAACCAATTGAATCAGGAGACTCAAATCACACTTCCCTGAGCTGAATACAATGACAGGCTCTCTGATCCTTCAAGACACAGAGGCCAGTCTGCTTATTGTTTAGCTTTATTCTAAAATGTTTTTTAAAATCACAAGAAGTGTGTCTTGGCAAATTTCTGCATTAGTCACAACACCGTAGCCTGACCTGCTTTAGAGTGGATGTCCATATTTGTACATGTTTCCAGGGTATAGGTTACTCAGGAACACTTAGTCTGAGGATGGAGAGGGGGACAGAGTGGGAGATGAGGGCATTGCCAGGACACCTTTCTTTGTTACGGTACGCGTCCGCCTCTGGGGTTTAGATGCTCAGAGTATGGAGAGCTGGCGCAGTCCCTACAGAGATTCTGGCCCGCTCCATTAATTGGCAGGCATGTTTCGGTACCAAGATTTAGATCTTTAAGGAGCACCTGAGCTCAGGTTCGGTACTCAGTCATCAGAGAACCCTGTTCTCATCTCACTCTCAAAATTCTGTCTCGTTTCTAGTCACGGATACGCCAGCTCTTGGGTCCTTACCATTATCACTTAGGACTCTCATCACACTCCTGCCATTACAAAGTTGTTCGATTTGATGGCGGGGGCAGCGGGGTGGGGCCAGTGTACATCATACTGGCTGTGCCATGTGAAGGAGGGGGACGGGAAAGGGATCCCGGGCTGAAGGGAGGCAGTCATCAGTGGAGGAGAGCCACACTGTGATGCTGGCTCACTGCTCTAGGAACGAGGATGGACCTGACCTCAGATTCTGACTGTGATGTTTTTGTCCACTTGCCCCATGACCATGTTGGCTTCCTCTAGATGTTCTAGTTTCCTCCCACAGCTGAACAAGCTTGCTTAAATTTGATTGGCTGCTGCGAATTAGTAAATAAATGGCAAAAGTATCAAAAAATCTGAAGGGCACATTAAGAGAGAATAAGAGACAGGAAATTGAGGAGAAGGGGAATGAAACTGATAGGATTGTCTTGCTCTGAGTTGGCATGGCCCCACAGAAATGTATAGTTTCTTTCCATGTTTAAATATTAAAGGTGCTGTGTAATTGTAGGGTTTTTTTTCCTGTTATGTTGATACTTTTGTTGGGTCCTGCATTTTGTAGTTAGGTTCCTTGAAGGTTTTCAACAAATATACAAGAGCCATTGCCCCTAATAATAACCTTCCTTAATCAAAGTCATTCTATGATACTGTTCTCTTGCTCCAGAATTAATGACCAGGTAAAACCCTCTCCCAGTCCCACTAGCTCTATAGTGTGGAATATGGCTAGAATTCTAGATTTTGGAGCTGTGGTGGTGGATGGAGTCTCTCTGGCACATTCATGAGGCTGAGTTCTGAGGACATTGTGTTTCAGGAGGTAATCACACTGCAGCTTAAGGATGTGCAGAGAGAGTTGGAATGGGCATCTACTAGGCAGACAAGGAGACACAGTGCATAGTCCAGGAGTGCCGAGTTCACTCTACTCAACATATTTTTCCTCTTGACCACTGATAGGGGTGAGAAGGGACATTTTCAGTTTAGTAGATTGATTTTCCTTTAATGTCTCATAAACTTTCTGAAAGTTAGCTTTAAAAAGAATTCTGATACAATTATACTTTCTTAAGGATGTTCTTTTCCTCTAAATTAGTTACCATGTAAATATTTCACAACTAGATGTCTATGTTTTTTGTGCCTCTTAAGGTATGGTATCATTTGGCTCCTTCATCCTATGGTCCACAAATATAAGCCCTTGGTTACACTGAAGTACAGAACAGATACATTAATCTGTTACTCTGGGGACTTGGCCATGCCTTGCAATGGATTCTCCAGACTATTGGATATTATTCCAATTTTACTCCAACACATATTAATTTCAATGTTATATATATATATATATATATATATATATATATATTACACTTTACTTCCTCTATTCCTCAGGCTTCCTTAAGAGTCTGTGGAGATTTGGCATGACATCTAAAACTTTGACAAATTTCATTAGATGTGTACTGGAGAGTGTATTAGGTGGCTGCAACGTAGCCTGGTATGGAAACACCAATGCCTTTGAATGGAAAATCCTTACAGAAGGTAATGGATTCGGCCCAGTGTACCATGAGTAAAGCCCTCCCAAACATTGAGCACATCTACATGAAACAATGACATAGGAAGGCAGCATCCATCATCAAAGATCCTCACCATCCAGGCCATGCTCTCTTCTCACTGCTGCCAGCAGGTAGAAGGTACAAGGACCTTAGGATTTGTACCACAAGGTTCAAAAACAGTTTCTACCCCTCAACTATCGGGCTCTTCAATAAAAAGGGAGATTTACAAGGATGTTGCCTGGATTGGGGAGCATGCCTTATGAGAATAGGTTGAGTGAACTTGGCCTTTTCTCCTGGGAGTGATGGAGGATGAGAGGTGACCTGATAGAGATGTATGATATGATGAGAGGCATTGATCATGTAGATAGTCACAGGCTTTTTCCCAGGGCTGAAATGGCTAGCACGAGAGGGCACAGTTTTAAGGCAAAAGATAATCTGCAGATGCTGGGATCAAGGCGCTTGGAAGCAGGTAAAGAGGAGATGTCAGGGGTAAGTTTTTTATGCAGAGAGAGGTGAATGCATGGAATGGGCTGCCAGCGACAGTGGTGGAGGCGGATATGATAGAGCCTCCTGGATAGGTACATGGAGCTTAGAAAAATAGACTATGGGTAACCCTGGGCAATTTCTAAGGTAAGGACATGTTCGGCACAGCTTTGTGGGCTGAAGGGCCTGTATTGTGCTATAGATTGTCTATGTTTCTATGTTTAACTACACTCACATGCCCCACTGTTGAAATGCTCCCACAACTAATAATCTCACTTTACTTTATACTTTATACTTCTTTGTCGCCAAACAATTGATACTAGAGCGTATAATCATCACAGCGATATCTGATTCTGTACTTTGCGCTCCCTGGAGTACAAATCGATAGTAAATGTTAAAAATTTAAATTATAAATCATGAATAGAAAATAGAAAAGGGAAATTAAGGTAGTACAAAAAAATGGAGAGGGAGGTCCAGATATTTGGAGGGTACGGCCCAGATCCGGGTCAGGATCCATTCAGCAGTCTAATCACAGTTGGAAAGAAGTTGTTCCTAAATCTGGCCGTGACTAATAAGGATTCTTTATCTCATTATCTCAAGTTCTTGTTATTTAATGCTATTTATTTATATTTGCATTTGCACAGTTTGTTGTCTTCTGCACTCTGGTTGATCTTTCAGTGATTCTTTTATAATTACAATTCTATAGATTTGCTGAGTATGCCCACAAGAAAATGAATCTTAGGGTTGTATATGGTGACATACGTATATGTACTGTGATAACAAAATTTACTTTGAACTTAGTAGAATAAATTTTCTAGTGAACCTTGTAAGTTTAGACCACAAGAACCAGGTTGCCGGTGAGTTTAAAGAACAGAAACTTGTACGGTCTTGAGGAATCTAATGGGAACACAGACATTAATAGGTTAAAAAGAGCAGGAACCAGGGCATTGTGTACTAAAGGGAATGTGATAGCCAGCACCCTGTGAGCCTGCTGCAGAACCATTAAGGTTTGCAAACAATCTGATGGTAGATTTTCAAAGTTTTACAGCAGATAATTACTTAGAGGAATAATTAAGAAAATTAATAGACAGTTTGCTCCTAAGCCGCATAATATTATATTGTGTACAGAATATTGTTCCTAAATCATTATATTTAATTTAATTAGAGGACTATTTTAATTCTACTTATAAAAATAGTTGGAAATGATTAATAGCAAGTATTGCAAATAGTTTGTTACTTGAGACATAATGCATGGCCTGAATGATGAAGCAGCCAACTAGATAATCACCGGCACTTCAGAAGGAGAATCCATAGGAGATAATTTACTGTGTTTTACAGAGCACTGTTCCACGAATGCTCTATTGCACCACTGATCAGATGAACTGCAATGGAGAATCTATCATTCCATGAAAATAATGCACTTGACCACTTTAGAATGCACTCAATTATTTTAGAGAGAATTTAAATCGTAATAGACTACATTATGGATAATGAAAGCATTGTATCTCAATACACATGGCGTTTACTAAAACAGGTCATGAGATATCAAGTGCAAGTTTAGACCTGTGTGTACTCAACAAGATGATTCGACTCTGTTAATAAAATTGGAAATTAGTATCAATACTCAGTAGGTCAAGCCATTTCTGTGGGAAGAGAAACAAAGTTAATCTTTCAGGTTAAAAACCTTTTGTTAGAATGGGAAAAGAGAGAAGGAAGTTTTTTCTTCAGCAGAGAGAATGGGGGAGGGGTTACCTCTGATTCAATAAAAGCAAGGTGACTATGGGGATAAGCAGTAACCAAGGTTAGCTGATCACTGAGTGAGTGGGAGCAGTTAGAGAGTGAGAATGTGGAAGCAGGAGGATATGCCTGGCTGGTCAGGTCGGGCATGTCCTCCACTCACAGAAATAAATCTTTAAAAGGAAACAAACTGAGTTAATATCACAGATGGATGACTGATACAGACAGAGTAATCAAATTACCTGAAGTTGTAGAATTCAGCACTGAGTCTAAATGGCTGCAGCACACCCAGACAGAAGAAGAGTTGCTGTTCCTAAACTGGGATTGGACATCATTTTAACCATGCAGATGATAGATCATGAGAGCGGGACCAACAATTAGTGAGGGGAAGCTCAAGGATAGTTGCTCTTCTTTTCTGCAAATAAAATGAAGTGAGGTGTTTTATGTTTAACGAAACCCGGAACAAATTTTATTGAACTCCAAAACCTACAAAAATAAAGGTGCGCTAAAAATTTTACGTAATAATGTCATCATGTCAGACCAGCCTCTTAAAGCAAAGCCCCAACTCAATGTTGGTGGTTGTGAATTATATACGTTTCTCCCACTTACATTCGCCTACGCTCTCCTTCACAGCCACCCAATTTGTACTTGGCTTCTCCAACGTAAAGGAGGCCATATTGTGAACTCCTAATGCAGTCCCCTTGATTAGAAGATACACAATTGATTCACTTCTTTACTTGGAAAGACTAGTAGTACAATTCCAGAACAAGCCATGTCCCAGTCACATTGGCCCATCCAATAAACATACCCTGAACACTGCACGTCAAGTGACTACATGCTGAAAGAGTTCATTCAACCCAGGACCAGTATGATAGTGGCTTTGTCCTGCCAGTAAATGTCATGGATGCTTCTGAAACAACAACGTGGAAATGTTGAAGCCTACTCTCATTCATGTACAGCCTAGCATCGTTATTGCAGAGGAGTGTCTTAGAGATACAGGCTTGGACGAGTTGTAGTGTGTTAGATATGTGGGTTATGACCAAAGGAAAAATGCGGCTAGAGTCACTTAGAAAGGGTGCAAGGGTATTTATTAAGTGCATCAAAATCAAACTTCTAAAAATTAGCAGAAACAGCAAAAAGAAACCTGCCAATGTTTACAAAAATATATCTACAAGAAAATGTGATAATAGCTCCATACTATTCTTCCAGTGTGAACTCCTGGCAGCCCTGATCTCTCTCTCTCCTATTGAAAGCCAAGAGCACCAGGACATCCCATCTTTAATTACCAAAAAAGTTAACTTATGACTACACTTGAATAAGAATATGATTCACTCCCACAATGTAATTACAATCATAGTACAAAATAAACAGAAGCATCTAGCTTAAATGCAGCATACAAACAACATATACGCATTTATACAATCCCAGTATTAAAGAAATAGATTATTCCACAGCGGAAATTGACGGGAGGGGGTGATAGTAGCGCGCCGCTTGCGTGCAGCCCTCCGGTGAAAATTATATCGTATCCGTTAAATGGGGGCCATGGACAATTCTGATTTGATGGAGACAGACGTGAAAGCACAGAGGAACATCTGGAGAAATTTCTGAGACGCAGGTTCACTGCCGTTGTTACTGGGCGATTGAGAATCTTCCGGAGGGAAGGCCTCAAAATCCCCGGCTCTGCCTGCTGCTGGCGACCAAGATTGAGGTTGAATCGATGGGATAGAGATGGTGCTCTGTACTTGGTGTCGGAGGGCTGATCGGATGCTCAAAGTTTTCGGACGACTCAGAGTCGGACTGTGGTCAGGTATGGTAAGGAGAGTTTTCTTCCTTCTCCCGTCTGCGTGAGATGTGGGACATTTGAGAGACTTTAAACTTTTTACTGTGCCATGGACTGTTCTTCATCAAGTTATGGTATTGTTGCACTGTTGTAACTATATGTTATAATTATGTGGTTTTGTTAGTTTTTTCAGTCTTGGTCTGTCCTGTGTTTTGTGATATCACACCGCAGGAATATTGTATCATTTCTTAATGCATGTATTACTAAATGACAATAAAATAGGACTGCGTGTCTTCATAATCTAATCTAATCTAATATGGCGTGAAAGGCACCACGGAGCCAGTCAGCTCAGTTTAGGTCCCATAATCAGAATATACTGGGGAAGACATTGAAGTGTGTACACTCAGCGCAATGACAGCAGAATGACAAGGCAATGCTTGTATATATGTGCAAACGCACCCGTGTAAGGAGTGTGTTTAGAGTGCTCTCCGTCACACTGTTGTGTTCTCTGACTGGTTGCTGCAAGTCCTCACACTCACTCAAAATACACACTGATCCCAACATCAGATAACATACTGTTGGTTACTGTGAATATCTTCCAATAACACATTATCAACGCTAAGTGTTGGTATCAGTGGCCTGGCTGATGATGATCTGGAGTCATTCTTACCCTTTATAATAGAGGGCAAGTCTTGTTTATTCACTGCAGAGACAGTCCAGTGACAATGACATTGAGCATTCCTTGAGGTCTATTGTCTTTGCTCAATGGAAAGACTGAGCAGGCTTTTATCGGTTCCAGTGTGTGTATGGATGTACACCGGATGAGCTGAAGACATGAGACAGCAGTAAAGGGTGAGCATCCTGGAGATTATTGGCACCAGAAAATTGTCCTGTTTGACCCCATGGCAAATCTGGATATTCTATGTTGCCTTGACCTTTCCCCTCATTTTTCTTTACAGGAGCATCACATTGAATCCACAGAGTGCTCATCGGTGTCTACAGAAACCTAAAGGAGATCTGAGGGATAAGCTGTTCACACAGAGGGTTGTGGTTATCTACACTGAGCTGCCAGGCAACTTAAGGTCATAAGTGCATAAAATATAGGACAAGAATCAGTCCATATGGGCCATCGAGTCTGCTCCAACACTTCATCGTGGTTGATTCATTTTTCCTCTCATTCCCATCTCCTGCTTTCTCCCCGTAACCCTTCATGCCCTGACCAATCAAGAACCTATAACCTCTACTTCAACTATACATGAAGACAGCCTCCACAGCTGCCTGTGGCAAAGAATTCCATGGATTCGCCACCTTCTGGTTAAAAATGGTGGAAGCTGAAAAAGTTAAACTGTTTAAAACTATTTAGACAGGTACATGATAGGAAATGCATGGAAGGACAATGGGACTGGAGTCAAAAAACCATCACAATTGATACGGATGAGGTAGGCCAAAATAATCTATTCCTGTGCTGTATAATTCTATGATCATATGAAGCTTTGTCCAGTAAGTTAGATTATAAGACCATAACACATAGGAGAAGAATTAGGGTATTTGACCCATTGAGTCTGTTCTACCATATCATCATGGTTGATTTATTATTCTTCTCAACCTCATTCTCCTGTCTTCTCCAAATAACTTTTGATGCCTTAATAATCAAAAACGTCAGCTCCTGCTTTAAATACAGTATACCCAATGACTTGGCCTCCACAGCCATCCAATGAATTCCACAGATTCACCACACCTCTGGCTAAACAAACTCCACCTCATCTCTGTACTCACGCGAGTTTAGAAGAATGAAGAAGAATCCCATTGAACCCTGTCGAAGATTGAAAGGGCTAGATCGAGAGTGGACATTGACAAGATGTTTCCAATAGTGTGGGAGTCTAGGACCAGAGGGCACGGCCTCAGAATACAGGGACACGCAGAGATGGGGAGGAAATTCTTTAGCCAGAAGGTGCTGAATCTGGAATCCATTGCCACAGATGGCTATAGAGACCAAATTATTGGGTATATTTAAAGTGGAGATGGAGAGGTTCATGCACTGCATAGGGATTGGGATGATACTTTAGATCAGGGATAGGATTTCTCTCAGGTCAACGAGAACTGAGCGCTCATGTGCCATCAGAAAGGAAAAGTGAGAGTACTCACAGAAAATTCACAGGCACCTTTGAGACACAAGAGGCATGTGGCAAGTTTACAAACCATACCAGATTACAAGTCCACCCTGCACATCATTAACAGCGACACTTCCCTTCATGATTTGCTAAATGTCTTCTATGCATAATTTGCTATAATGAGTGATGTGACATCAAGGAAAGTCCCCTCTCTCCCTGAGGAACAGGCACCCTGTTTGCCTGCATCCGAGGAGAAGGATCCTAGGGTAATCCACATAAAGCTGCAGGGTTCAATAATGTACCTGGTCAGGTGCAGAGAGACCGTGCGGCCCAGCTCACAGAGGTCTTAACAAGCATCTCTTAATATCACATTGCAACAGTCTCTGCAGGCTTCAATGATGCCACCATCATCCCAGTGCCCAAGAGAGCGACGGTAACTGGTCTGAACGATTATTGTCCAATGGCACTGACCTCAACAATCATGAAGTGCTTTGAGCGGCTGGTAATGAACCATATAAAATCCAATCTCTTAGCTACATAGGACCCTTTCCAGTTCATCTACTGCTCAAACTGGTGCACTGATAATGCCCTAGCCTCAGCCCTCCACTCCATCCTGTCTCACTTGGAAAATGTTGCCTCAGATACCAGCATGTTGTTCTTCAACTTCATCTTGGCATTTACATAGTCATCAGTCAAAGGTTTGAGGTAAACTGTCCTTATTGGAACTCAACACCTCTCTCTCTGTAACTGGATACTGGACCTCTTCATGGAAAGAACCCAGTTAGTCTGAGTTGGCAGCAAAATCTTGAGCTCCACTATGCTGAGCACTGATGTACCCCGCTGCTGACTCATGACTGCACTGCCAGATCCAGCTCAAGCCACATCAATAAGTTCGCTCATAGTTGGCCTCATCAACAACAATGATGATTTGGCAAACAGAGAGAAGGTAGAGGGACCACTCTCCATTGTACATCAAGGGCTCTGCTGTAGAGAAAGTCCATAAGATATGGGAACAGAATTAGACCATTTGGCGCAATTGTGTCTACTCAGCCAGTTAACCTTTAAGGAATCCTGAACAAGGACTCCCAGGTTCCTTTGCACCTCAGATTTTTGAATTTTCTTTCCACTTAGAAAATTCAGAAAATAGCCTACCCTTATATTTCTTCTACCAAAGTGCATGACCATACATTTTCCAACGCTGTATTTCATCTGTCACTTTTTTGCCCATTTTCCTGATCTGTCTAAGCCCTTCTGTAGCCTCTCTACTTCCACAAAACTATCTGCTCCTCCACCTATCTTCGTATTGAATTCCAACAGATTTGTCAGGCAAGATTTTCTCCTGAAGGAAATTATACTGACTATGGCCTATTTTATCATGTGCATCCAAATACCCGGAAACCACATCCTTAACAATTGACTCTAACATCTTCCTAACCACTGAGGTTAGACAACTAGCCTATAAGTACCTTCTTCTGTCTCATTCCCTCCTTGAAGAGTAGAGTGACTTCTGCAATTTTCCAGTCTTCTGGAACCATGCCAGAATCCATTGATTCTCGAAAGATCATTACTAATGCCTCCACAATCTCTTCAGCCACCTCTTTCAAAACTCTGACATGTCAGCCATCTGGTCCAGGTGACTTATCTACCTTCAGACCTTACAGTTTCCCAAGAACCCTCTGCCTAGTAATGGCAATTTTACACACTTCTGCCCTGACACTGTTGAACTTTCACTTTTTTTTTGGTGTCTTCCACAGTGAAGACTGATGTAAAATACTTACTCAGTTCATCTTCCATTTTCTTGTTCCCCATTACTACCTCTTTTGCATCATTTTCCAGCTGTCCGATATTACTCTCGCCTCTCTTTCACACTTTATGAATCTGAAAAAACTTTTGGTATCAACTTTATTACTACCGGCTAACCTAACTTTGGGTGCCTTCTTTTCCTTCTTAATTTTTTTTTTAGTTGCCATTTGTTGGTTTTTAAAAGCTTCCCAATCCTCTAACTTCCCACTAATTTTGCTATATTAAATCCCCTCTCTTTGGCTTTTATGTTGGCTTTGAATTCTCTTGTTAGCCACGGTTGTGCCACCTTGCCTTCAGAATACTTCTTCCTCTTTGGGATGTTTATCCCGCGCCTTCTGAAATGCTTCCAGAAATTCCAACGTTTGCTGCTCTGCTGTCATCCCTGCCAGTGTTATTTTCCAGTCAATTTTGGCCAGCTCTTCTCTTCATACCACTGTAATTCCCTTTACTACTCTGTAATGATGATACATCTGAGCGAGGGCTGTGTGAAATTTATCAGCTGTTTATTGTATGAAGAGTTCTTCAAAAATAAAACATAATATCGCTCCTGGGTGATGCTCAGACTCAGACAGTCCAGAAGTCCATACTAGGTGAATTTTCAGAGTGGCACATTTATCACATGCAGGCGGGTCTTCTAGTAGACTCACCACTCTGGCTGCCATGGAACTACATAGCGATGCTACAACGTATTAAAATTTTATATTGTCCACGGTGATTTTTCGCAGTGTGAACTGGGCTGTAAACCAGACAGTAGGCTGCTGCTCCCAAAATTCCTCCACTGGGGTCACCAGTGGAGGATTTTGTGAGTAAACATGTCAGAGTTATTTTATGTACATTGCAAAATCAATGGCCCTTTACTCCCATTACAAACAAACTAAAAACCTTCGCCCTATACTGATGTCACTATGTCAACATCATCTCTTAAAGTGAACACAACAACTCAATGGTGGTGTTTGTGAATTACATAGGACTGTTTCTATTGTGAACAATATGTGTCATCTGTCACCCATTACTTTACCCTACAGCACCATTGTATGGTGCAGAAGCTGCAAGGCATCACACCGCAAGATCCTACAGAGGATAGTATAAACCATCAAGAGGATCACCATGGTCTACCTCCTCCCTTTTTGTGACACTCACCATTGCATACAAAGGGCCTGAAGTATTGTTAAGAATCCCTACCACTCATCCCACAATCTCTTTGACCCACTGCTATCAGGAAGGACGTATAGGAACATCAGACTAGGACTGCCAGACTGGGTAACAGTTTCTTCCCTCAGGCTGTGAGACAACTAAATAGCTTGCTGCCATCACTAGACCAGCGAGCTGTTTATTGTTCACTGTTTACCTGTGCTGCACACTACATGCAGTTTAAATTTTTAACTAATAAACCTCCATGGAAGCCCAGCTCAGGACAAAATCTGTCTAAAACTGACTCTGGTCCTTCCATTAGATTTAACATCTTAAAAAGATGGTTAAATTGTTAAAAACAAGAGACTAAAGTGGGCATTAATATGTGGAATTACACAGAGAAATAGCTGGATGCTAGATAAACTACTTCACTGCAGGATGAGAATTTTCATCTGGTCATATAAATTATGCAGAATATACTCTTTTTGCCCAGCAGCCCATGCAGACCTTAATGTTCCACTCCAGTTCCTCCACTTCTTCCCCATTTCAATACATGACTGTACAGTAATTTTCTCCGCCTTTCATTGCCGTAGTTCATCCAATCTCACTTCAAACGCATTTTCACCACACATCTCAAGCATTCCTTTATGGCAATAAGTTCCCCATCTTCACCATTCTCTTGATAAAGTAGCTTCCTATGAATTTCCTATTTGATGCTCTGCTGGTCTCTAACTTTGTTCTTCACATAAATGGAAATAAAGTCTGTGTCCACACTACAAATTCTTTCAGAATTTTAAAGGCATCTACTTGACTACTCTCGCAAACACGAAAAAATCTGTAGATGCTGGAAGTTCAAGCAACTGACTTCTGTTAATGCCCCTCCTCCTCCTCGTACCCCATCCGTTATTTATTTATTTATATATATTCTTTTTCTCTCTCTCTCCTCTTTCTCACTCTGTCCCTCTCACTATACTCCTTGCCCATCCTCTGGGCTTTCCCCCCTCCCCCTTTTCTTTCTCCCTAGGCTTCCTGTCCCATGATCCTCTCATATCCCTTTTGCCAATCAACTGTCCAGCTCTTGGCTCCATAGCTCCCCCTCCTGTCTTCTCCTATCATTTTGGATCTCCCCCTCCCCCTCCCACTTTCAAATCTCTTACTCACTCTTCTTTCAGTTAGTCCTGATGAAGGGTCTCGGCCCAAAACGTCGACTCTACCTCTTCCTATAGATGCTGTCTGGCCTGCTGCATTCACCAGCAACTTTTATGTGTGTTATTTGACTACTCTTCCACTTTTCCCATTTTCTTTCCCAGAATATTTGAGTATTTGGATAGACAGGGA